>NW_008824411.1:2754936-2859324 GCF_000699105.1 Pygoscelis adeliae | reverse complement strand
ACTGTTACAAGAATGGTACAGATAACTTATCTCTGAAAATAAACAGGAAGCTGCAGGATTGGACATTTTCTGCGCTACAGAGATTTTTCATTTCATTTTGTGAGAGGCAGGAAAGAAAGATGGATAGACCTGACATTATTTTAAAGCACTAGAAATTACTTCCAAATGTGTGACCAGCTGAACAAACAACTGTTTTATTTGAAAAACTGATCCAGGTTTCAGTTACTGTGATGTGAACTCACAGAAACTGCAGTGAGTGTGTTAGAATTGCTCTGGATTGAAAACTGAATATGAAAACAATGGTCTGGCCTGCTGTGTATTTGTGGGGTGTGCTTTTTAAAGGTAAATGTTATTTTGAAAACTTCTGGAAAAAAATATTTTTTGTCAGCTGGATGTTATACACATGAAAATACCTTACTCCATGGCTAATAATTTTATTATAATTAATTTTGAATAAGCAGCTCTTAGTTTATACATGGAAAATATTTCTGGAATCCCTGGAGGGGAAGGTGAATCCAACCAACCTACCAACAAACAAACAATGTAGTTTAGTTCATAATTTGTAAGAATACAAGATCTTATTCTGTTTATGTGGTTAATAAATGCAGTCAGAAAGTCTTTTAAAAATTGACAGCACTGCAAATGCTACTGCCCTTATGTTGCCAGCTTCCTAAATTTGAATTTGCTGTGTCAAGAATGAATATATCTTTCCTGGTTTGAATGCAGATGATATTTGCCAGATATGATCTGAGTTGTCTTTATACTCCTTCAGGTTTATGTTGTGACTCACCTGAACTCTAAAATGTGCTAGCACAGAACTTGTATAAGAATGATGAGTAAGGACCATATATTTTTTAAATAGCTGTTTTGAAAATTGTCAGAATGTATTATATATTATAGCATGCATATCTCACAGAAATTTATGATGTTGTAGTTTATCTCAAATCATATGCACTGAGGTTTCTTTATAGTTTTTAGGCTTTTCAAATGAAGAGTTATGATTTGTTAAATGAGAGCAATGTTGCACCTCAGGCCAGAACCTCAGTCAGCTTGGTTTTGTTTGAAGAGCTTTACATACATGAATGATAGGATAACTAGCACCGAGAGAATTTGGGTTTTTTTCCAAAGGATTAATGAAGTAATTGACATCTGTTCTTATAGTATTTAGGACTCTCCATAGCCTATTTACACTCCACAGTATGCTGTATCTGTTGAATAGAGTTGAAATGTAACTTGTGGAAACTGTCCAGTTACCTCTTTTGAGTTATCCAGGAGACTAGCTGTAAAAGTGAAAATTAATGTAGGAAGAAAGGTTCCGTGTGTCATACATATAACAAGCACTGTAGTATCTATAAAAACTAGGTGCTTTCCAATAAACAGGTACTTTTAAGCTGTGCTTGTCTTGACTTAAGACCAAATTGACCGTGTGGAGACTAAATGGAGTTGACGTCAGAACATTTTAATCCCAGGTATATACACAGTATGATAAATTAAATAACTTCCCTGTTCTGCAAAGGAGATGGTGTGGTTTGGAAGGAAGGTCAAGTGGGTCAGCACAGTGGTTCCAGTTATGCTGCACAGACACAGGGTGTTACAGGGCTGTGGGGTTCCCTCTGTTTCTACTCAGGTACTCAGGACCTCTCTTAGGGTCTCTTCTGGGTCTCTCCCAGAGTTACTCCTGACCAAATGAGTTATAGGTTTAGGTAGAAAATAATAAACTGTGACTTGTTCATTCTCTTACTCCTTAAATCTGGCTATACCTTTGGATTGGAGACCTGAGACCTAACTGATGGAGATGGTTGTAATGTTGATTGGTTAGGTAACACATTTGTACTAAAAAAAAAACCAAACCACAAACCAACCAACCAAACTCCCAAACTGAGGCAGCATAAATAAATTCCTCTATCTGCCTAATTCCTTGCTGATTCACAGTGTCCACTTCCTTGTTTCCTGCATTGTTCTACACATGGCTAAATCCAAAACACTTTAAAACAGTACAGAGTTCATGTTTCTGAATAAACAGGGAAGCCATTTTCAGAATGCAGTTTTCTGTTTTATGCTGAATTATGAAGCGCCTACCTGAGAAAATGCCTTTTATTTCTATCACAAATCTATATTTGTGCAAATATACAGAGGGTAATGCTCTGCCCTGTTTGAAAGTATAGCTGAACAAAGGTCAGGTAATCAGAGCTGGCATAGTTCTGTTGTAGGTTCTGTCCGTTCCTCAGCAAAAGGAATGCTCTGTTATTTCACATCATATAGACCTTTTCATAAACTGTAAAATAGCTAAATGGTTTTTTCTTCCTACCAGCTGTCATGTCAAGACTTCTTTTTTTTTTTTAATTATTATTGGAATCTTTTTCCTTATTTCAGCCTTAATTTACTCCTATCTGATTTACACAATCTAGTCTTGATTTGATGTACTTTATCTTACATA
Organism: Pygoscelis adeliae; assembly: GCF_000699105.1. Lineage (NCBI taxonomy): Eukaryota > Metazoa > Chordata > Aves > Sphenisciformes > Spheniscidae > Pygoscelis > Pygoscelis adeliae. The sequence continues at coordinate 2,856,887 of NW_008824411.1, read as the reverse complement.
GGTCCCTCTCTGCTCCACAGATTTTCTTCCATGTAATTTTATACTGTCACTTCACTTCCCCAGACCAAGTATAATCTTTTTGCTTTTTCACTTAAGATCATTTCTCTTTCTTCTGATTACCCTTCTTGTCCTCTGCAGCTCATCTGTCTTTATACTTTTTGGAGAAGCATTCACAGTTCATGTTGCAGAAATACTTTTAAATACCCTGGAATTAATTTCTTATTTTTTTATTTTATTTTTTTAAGATTGATGAAGAAGTATATTTGCAAGGGGGATTTTTGCTAATAAAAAGTATAAATATTATGGGTCAGGGAAAACTTTTGAGGAGAGTATCCTAATTCCAAGTGGTCTCGATGTCTTCACTGGTACATAAATGTATAGTTCTTAAAGCCAGAAGACAGGGTTAGCGTGGTCACCTTAGTCTGAACACTGTTAGAACTCATTAGGGGATTTCAACATCAAGTCCACATGTCATATTTGAGATCTAGCATACGATTTCCTACAGCATCCTCTTAATTTTTTTAAGATCAGAATTATTTGGAATATCTGTTTCCTTAATTCTGGTAATTATGATATCTCATGGTGTTTATTAAACATATATTGTATGTGTAAAGTAGATGTAACTGCACAACAAAATAGAAAATGTCCTTTAGTTTGATAGCACAATTCACTCAAGAGTACACAGCTTTACCTGAAGGTGGAACATGTGCTCTGGTCTGAAGATTCCCTAAATTAATAATAAGTCAAGTCATGGGTATGGAACAGTATAGTAGGCCTTCCACAATATCTTCATTTTAGACTGGCATGTAGGAGAATAAGAAGCAAGTAGCAGTGGATACAGGCATTTCTTCACGGATGCAATAAGTATGAGTCATTGCATAGGAAATATAGAAAGGCAGGATCAATTCTACAGTAACTTCGTTGGGGAGATCTAATCATTGCTTGGTTTGGAAGTGTGTTGCTGCAGTAGCAGTTGTGAAATAGCTATATTACCGCACCACAGCATGTGAGAAGAAACCCATTCCTCTAACACTGAAAGAAATAGGGATGGTTTGATTACTTGGATACATGAAGACATGGGGCTGTAAAAATATCTGACTGATAACAAGAAAATGCAGTTTGCATATGATGACATGTGCAGTGTGAGAATTTATCTTGCTTATAACTGGAACAGCACCCACTGTATCAGAATTTATACTGGACTATCTGTAGTATTTAGTCATTCTCTGTCTGTTAACACCCCAAATCAATGGGAGGTTTTGTCTGTCTAGGAAAAAACCCTACAACATTCTGTTACATGCCATAATGCTATTTTTCGGTATGCTCTGTTTAAAACATATAAGGAAACAACTTCTTTTGCTTTGAGATTTCATTTCAGAAGGATACAGTCAGATGCTCATTTTGTACTTGGGTTGCTGTCAGGTCACTTTTAAAGATGGGCCACTGCCTCTGGGATTACATCCTCACATTACTGTGCTTGGGAGAATGCTGGAGCTGTACCCAGCATGTCACTGGCATGCGTAGATTATAAGTCAGCATCTTGGTACAGTGGATCAGTGTTCTGAATCAAAATTAGCCTTTACATCTAATTCAGCTGAAGATTCCTTTGGAGTTTTTGCCTCCGCTGAAATGAAGACATTACTTCTGCTTTTTTTTGTGTTTTGTTTTGTGGGGTTTGTTTGTGGTTGTTTTTTGGTACTTGTTGTTTTGCTTTAGTCTTTGTTTTTAAGAGGTATAATACAATAGTAATTTTTTTCTGCTTTTTTCCTAATTTCCTCCTAAATCTACCTATTATAATCTACCTTATAAGAAGCTCCTTTACAGAGGAGATGATGCAGGAAAATCATGTGCAATGTAGGTAAAACCGTTAAAAGCAAATATTTAGTTATGATTCATTAAAATTTGCATCTAACTCTGCTTAGATATTTACTGGTTGAATTTAGATTTATATGCTCTATAAATAAGTAATTTTCCCCTCCCCCCAATATTTAATACTTTTTATAATTTCATTCTCAAGCTCAACTAAGCAGGAATAGGAAACACATTATTATGTGACTTAAATACTCATAGAAAGTTTTTCTTATTAGAAACTTCTTTCCAACAAAAGTTCTTATTCCTTTCCATCTGTATTATTACTTATCAATGTTTCTTCCCATTTGAGATAGTAATATGGTTAGTGCTGTATTATTACACAAATTTCTTATTCAGGTTTCCTTATGCTTAAGAGCATTCTTTTGCCAAATAAAATTTACAAAAAAATTGCAGATCCACTGTAGTGCTTTCAAATGAAAACAGTTGGCAATTAATGGCTCTGTAACACTTTAGGCACACCACCCCCACTACCCCCATTTAATTACTTTTAAGGCACTGCTAAACCCATTAATGAATGTACTGATTGGTGTGCAGGAGCAATGGCAATAATCTTTTTTTTTAAATTTGCAGTTGAAATTAAAACTTTTTTTTTCTTATTTAATATGAAGTTGGATGGGGAAAGCATAAATATAACATCATTTTTGCCATATTTGTAAGGTGAAAACATTAATTTAACAATTATTTTTCATGTCCAGTATATACGTTACTGCACTGCTGTTTATGAAGCTCCAAATTTAGCTCTTGATTAATAAACATTTTGAAAAAAATGCAGATAAATAAATAAAATATTACTGCTATGAATCATGAAATTTCCATAAGGATATAATATCAAGTATTTTACATGCTTTTGTACTTATAGAAGTAACCAATTTAAGAAATATTATGAGAATTATGTTTACAAATAGGATAATTTTATTAATTATAGTGCTGTGAAAAAAAATTAAATCAGAAAATTGTAATTTTTAAAATGGATATTACTAAATAATCATGTAGTAGGATTTAAATACCAGAAAGTAATTGTTGCTCATTTTAATAAAATACAACTACTCTAGTAAATATTATCATTCTTATGTTTGTATTCATATGAAATGTTGAGCTTTAGTGACTGTTCACTCAACCCCTGCTCAGGTTCTGGCTGACCCAGCTCATGCTAAGGCCCGATGTGTGCTGGGAGCAGCGCCATTAGGTCAAAGGAGAGCAGCGCGTAGGCAGGACAGGTGGCCAGAAAGAGCTGAAGGGCCGTTATGCAGCCGTCATCACCTGCAGATTGCTGTCTCGTGCAGCCATTATCTGTTGTCTGGCAGTCTCGTCAGAATCTGCTCACTTATGGAATTGGTGAAGACCAAACCTCCAAGCTGGAAGGTATAAAATGTCAGCTTACCCAAAAAGCTTTTGAAGTGGATCCGACAGCAGCCGGACTGCTGAGGTTTTCGTGCTTCCCAGTGTGATACAGGGGACGCCCACACCATGAGGGAGGAGGAAGGATGGGCACTCTCACCCTCAGCTGGGTACCTCATTCTTTTCTTTTCTTTTCTTTTTTTTTTGGCTCATAGGTACATGAATTAAGAGTTACGGGTTATAAGTTATGCAACCTTATGACTTGAATGGTGAATAAGTGAATGTGAAAAGTAATTCACATCATGGACTAGTCTGGACAAAAGGGGATTGAGCCCCTGTTTGTCACGTTTGTTTGTAGTATTTCTTAATGAGCTCATGAAACAAAATTAAAGTCAGAGTACATTGTCCTGTAAATTTGAGACATCCAAATGGACCATGACTGCTTTTCCTGAAAAACAACAGAAAAAAATTGTATTTTTTGGGTGTTGTCCTTATTGTTAAATTTATAATAAGACAGGATAATTAAACTCAGCAGGATTCATGTTCTAATTAAAATAGGGCAAGAAATTCTGTTATCCCATGACATTTTCATGAGATGCCTTTTGTTCTCATCTAGCTTTTCATTAAAAAAAAAAAAGCCTAAAAAAAAAAAAATCCACTGAAGGAAACTTAAAGACCCCATAGTTTGAGAGGTTCAAATGAGATGAGGGAGGCTACAGATTGCATCCTAGCAAGGGGAATGGGTTCTTCTAACCCACCATGTTTTTATTTTAATACTGAATGCATGACAACTAGGAGGATTGGTAAGACAGGCAGTTTGTAATGGAGGAATGAACACAGGTGTGAATATCAGCAGTGAAAAACTCTTTAATATGTCATATTTTGGTACCAAACAAATTTAGACAGACAGTTTCCAGTCTTACAGTTTGAAAACAAAACTGGTCTTAAGGAACAAATGATGTAAAAAATAATGCAGAAAATGAATAGATAGCAGAGGTTAAATCTATGGCACATTTACTTGTTAATTGCATGCTTTGCCTGATTTTTATAGGTTTGAACTTAATGTTTATCAAACATTCTCATATATATGTGACATGAAGGGCACTGCAGCTTGGTTTCAGTCAAGAAGTGTAAGGGAAGTGAAAATGAACTCTCCTTGCTATGCTAAAAATTATCCAGGTGTTGGTTGAGAATTATAGTTGTCTGCGGTGCTGCTCACGCATCTTCTTCCTCCCCAAACTTAGTATGCATGGAGTGATCCAGAAGGAATAGAGCTTAGACTTTGTGCATCTACTTTTGATAGCCAGATTAAGTAAATTAGACTGGACTAGCCTTCCTCCCTAGCATCTACATCCTCCTATGCAGAAACAAGACAAAAAGGGACGAAAGGCAGCAGTGTGAGAGCATGTGTGAGTTGTACTTAACAAGTACTACTTGTGAAAGCCTCCAGCTGTGACGGTATTTGTGGTCTGTGGTGTGTTTTTCACCATGTTTTATCAGCACTTTTCTATTCATAATTGCAAGCTATCCCAAATGCTGTTTCAAAGCCCTAGTTATTTAGAGTGAGTATGAGCATTTGGGTTTCAAATACCAAAAATCTTTTCCTATTCAGAACTTTGCTAGGAATTTCAGAATTATCCAGGACAGCGACAGTGAATTTCTCTTTTTCAGTAGATTTGCCTCAACACAGTCCTACAGAATCTCCAGAATCACTGGCTTGTCTGAAATCTTCTTTTCCACCTGTGGTGCTCAGGTTTTTAACCTAAGTGAGATGTTTTATGCAGCTGCTGTTTTGTTAGTAAACCCACTGTCCTGAACCTTCAGGAATAACATCTCCCAGTCACATAAAATCCTGTGCAGCCTGATGGAAGAGCACATCAAAGTTGATAGTGGTGCAACACATGTAATTCCTTTAGTCTTGCCCCTGCTCCAGGAAAGTGAAAGTAGTTTTGTTGTCTATAAGGAAAACAGGAAGACAAGCATATAGTTGATATGCTATAGTGCCATCTAGAGACCCCAGTAGATTGGAAATTATGTAGACATCTAATTTGCAGATTTCCTCTGCCTCTGGAAGGTTGAAATCTATCACTTGATAATTCCCTTTCTATAGCACACTCTATTCCCTTTAGGAGTAATCACCAGCATATGACTTCCTGTAGATTAAAGGAAAAAAAAAAAAAGACAGTAAAAAAATATAATTTTCCTCCTCTTTTACTAGGTGCTCTGAACTTAATTTAGTAAATCATTCTTCCTGGACATGCAAGTCTCCCCAGACTATCATAAGCTCTAATTATTGCCATCTATTATTCTTATATTTTCATTGAAATTTCCTTTTCTTACAGTTTTTATAGTTGCACTGTACATATAGCTGCAAGATTATGGTGCTTACCTCTCTATGGACCATGCAATTGCCACTTACTGCATTTACTTTCAAGGAGACATCCGCGAGTGATAAACCCACCTATCTCCAGAGTCTGCATACTTTGTCATTAAGAGTCTCATGACTTGCAATGTAATAGTAGTGAACTCACTCTGTATAATACACCTCATTATTACATACATGGTTTTATCCCTACAAAATGGCTCAATGTTATTTGTCAGTGTACTAATCTAAGAATACCAGAGTGTATTAAAGTGATGGAAAGAAGATCGTAATAATAATTATCCCTTTGCTTATAGTATTCTGTCAGACATTAGGAATTTTGTAGGGGAGGGACTATCCTTTAGAAAAGACTAGCCAAGTACTTAACTTCGTACACAGAAACACCATAGAAGACCCAGAAAACACTTTAACAATGCTTATGGTTTTCCTCTAGCTTATGTAAATTTTCCTCTGGTATAACTCCCAGGATTTTAATGTAGTTTTTCCAATTTTGTCTGAAGAACTAAAAAAGGAACAAAGTTCTTTGACATATATAAATCATGGGAGTGTATGATATAGTAATGAACCTATTGTATGGGAAAGTGGTGGTATTCCCTTTACTGTTGTCTGATTATCTTTGCATAACTACATAGTCTATTACAGAATTATTTTCTTGGGAGAGCTGTTAGAGACAAAAAATGCAACAGAAGGTCAGAAGATCAGATGTTATACCCTGAGCAACTTTAGCTGCTGAAGATTATTTCAGTTCATACACACTGGTGAAAAATACTAACTTCTCTCTCCCTTTAACTTATGTCACGTGAAACCTTCATCCACAGTGATTCTTTCAGCCCACTGAGAAATTGTTGCCCAATTGAATTCAACAGTTTTGCCACCAACCGCAGTAAATAGATTATTATTTTTTTCCCCTGTATATTCCTATGCAGTCAGTATGATCCTTACCTGCAGTACTTGTTGAGGTATATTTAACACTTATGCTGATGTTTAATATTTGTAAAGCAGTCTATAGATGAAAGATATATAACTGCAACATACAGTTGTATCTGCTATTATTAGCTACCACTGCCCATTGTGTATTATACACTTTTTTAAAAAAAAAGACAAAAAGCAAATAACCCCTTTTATTCTGAATATTGAAGTATTTTTCAATAATCAGTCCTATGTCCTGTTTCAAAATACATTGTCATTAATGTAATTACTTAAAGAAACACCTATATGTAATCTGTACAGATTTGTTCACGTAAATTACTTGTGGTGTGCAGCCTTTTGTTGGGTAAGACATCTCTGGAGGGAAGATAAATGTCACTGATTTTTAAAAAGAAAAAGCTCAGGAAAGAAGTCTACTCATACTATATTGATTTTAGTAACATGGCATGAAAGGTATTTTTACATTAAAATAGGATTGTAGTCTTTGGTCTCTGTGCTATAATTGATTTAATAATACCAAATTGTTCTTAGAACAATTCAATTTTAAAGTTGAATGTAAATAAGTTACCAATAAAAGGAAATGTCTATTTGTTCAGATAATTGTAGTATGTATTATAAATAACCTGACTTCTTCTGAACCCATCTATTGTAAACAAACTGGATTTATTTACTTTCCTTAGAGGAAAAGGGCTGTATAAATAGCCCTTAAAAATGCTCACCGTTTAGACTTTATCTTAGGAGTCATGCCAATACTTTATTTTAAATAGTGCTAATTATGTCACTTCATTTAATCCATTGAAAAACAGATTTCCCTAGATGCTTCATGACTTCTTTAGTGTTAATTGCATCTCTGTCACTAGAGCATTGAAAATAAAGACTATATTGCAGCAGGTGTCACAGAAAATATCTTAAAGTAACTAGTTCTTCAATAAATATTGTAATATTTAAATGGATTTGGACATGAAATTATCGGCAATAAATTTTAACTGACATCCTAAAAGCATAACTAATAACAACTAAGGTCAAGTTCTGTCTTGCATTACCTGTATAGCTTCATTGTATACACATTATCTCTGTTTTTCTCAGTTCTATTAGTTTTATAACAGTCAATGTATTATTGGTAGGGATTAGCTTTGATTTGTATTAAGTTAGGATAACTAGTCTTTTGTATTCAGTAAATTGGGTAGGTACATTTTTGAGTACAGGGTTGAGGCTTGACTGTTACCAAACGCTCTAATGTATGCAATTACTCATAGGAAGTGGTATGCTGGGTCTTCAGCTCTTGCTTTCTGTGGATAATGGAGAAGCAAAGGTGACATTAAGCTAATTCTGTACTTAGCCTGTCCCAGGCCATTAGGTGTGCCAGCCCGGGTGTCTGGAGGCTGTTCCAGCAGGTAGGTTTGCACAACAATACGTGAACAATGCTATCTATTGTTGAAACTGTCCGAGTGATGTTAGTGCCTAAGGAGGAAGTGTGAGCTGTGCACTGACAATGAACATGTGCACATGAGCACAATAAGGGGGGTTCTTATGCTCAGTGTCAATCCAAACATCCACTGTATCTTGGTAGCTTTGTGCTTGGGTCAATATAAAGCTACTCTAACCAATGACAGTCTGGCCCTTTGAGGTTGTAATCATGTGAACGTTATGAAAACCTTTCTATATAGAGAATGTTTAGGAATTTGGTTTTAAAGCAAAAACAATCAAAAAACAAACTAAGACCTAAGTTATAACTCTTGGAGATCTTAATTTAGGGTAGCATGCCTGGGCATTCCTAAATTAATGCTTCACTACATTCCTGGGTCAGATCCGTAGAGTACCAATGGATTAACTAGTCTTATCAATAGACATAGATATGCTGCTGTTGTAGGTGATTTGGTCAGCCTTGCATCTGATCCTCTGTTATTTTGTCTTGTATGATCAAGTTCACTTCTAAGTGGTACAAAAAGGTAGCAGTGTGATTTGGCAGCATTTATACTCATTGAGCTCTGATGTTAATGGCTTGGAAGATATAAGGAAATGGAGAAGGAGACTTAGTGTCTCTCCTAATCTTCCTTTGCTCTCTACTCTGTTCTTTGTAATGCCCTTCTCTTCTTTTTATCTCTTTTGATCATTATGTGCATCATATGAAATGACACAAAATATTATAAAGTTTATAGAGAATAATTTTATGCTCGTGATAGTGACAGCCAATATCACACATAGCAATATTGTATTGTAATGGATGTAAAACAAAACAAATGAAATCCACCACCACTACCAAAAAACCTTCTTTTTTGCTAGTGACCTCACTGACTATAGGATTAAATTCAAAGATTGTTAGACATGGGGATTCTTTTAATAAAACACATTTTTACAATAAACTACTGACAAATACAGCTGGCAGTAATGGAATACACATTTATTCAGATTTCACTGTTTGTAAGCACTCCTATATTTCCCAGTTTACTTTTGTCAGCAAATTTTATCCTACTCAAACTCTCTGAACCAAAAACTGCTAATCAACACTACTTTAGTTTCAGAAAAATTAACTAATGTTATTTTTAGTTAATGTTATTTTATAGCCAGGAATGTCTTGCCAGGAAAGTGAACTGTCGAAGAGGCTCAGTTAACTCAGATTTGACTTGGCTGTTGTAAAATTACATGTGCAATTGTTTATCAAATTATGCTTTCTCAGGCAACCTATTAAAGCCTTTCTCATAGTTTCTAATATTTTTTCCTACTATGAAATATAATTTTATATCTATTTACATGCTATTCTCAGTGGAACACTTGAATACTTCCAATAGATCCCTTACCAAATTTGCAGAATAAATGTCATTAAATGCACAGCTTTTTGCTTGACATCTCCAAAATGTTGTATTTTCATGGATTAGAACTATATTTATATGAACTCTAAAATATATCTTTTTATAAAATTAAAGTTAATTTACAATCTCACAAATGTTTTCTTCAAACCACAGGCAGAGTCATTGGATATATTCATTAAACAAATCTTCCGTGGGATAGAGAAATAAAGCTCTGTTCTCTTTGTTCTAGTTATGAATCTAAATGTAAAAGTAGTTCAACACCTGACATGCTCAAAAGCACCTGAGAATTGGTTGTTGTGTGTGGAATATATGCATACGGAAGATGGCTGGAACTGCAGGTATGTTCAGAGATAAATGTAATGCAAGCTTTAATTTGGATAAATGATTCTTAAAGGAGACTGCTGAGAAATGTGCAGATGTGGCTAAAAGAAGTCAGAGGTACGTAGATCATGTATCATGTAGATATCCATATTCTAGTCATGCAACACCATTTAAGTCACACAGCAGTTTGTGTTTTTTCTCTCAGGTCAGTCTTTAAAAATAAAAAAAATAAAAAACCCAACAAAAACAGGCAAACAAAGCAAACAAACAAAAAGCCAAAGCATGCCACTTAATTTCTCCACCAGTTTTGTTATTTTGTGGCTTGTCTTCTGGTCTGAAAAGACTAGTGAGAGAAAGGACAAAGATTTGGAGATTTAGCTCAGTTTAGATGGTTTACTTAATGTACTCGGATTAAATTACTCAGCTTTTTCCTTTACCCATAGCTGCCCCATTTTTCTCTGTGCTCTCTTTGCTGGTGCCTATGCATGCTATATCTTTCAAAAGTAGCATGAAAAGCCTGTAATACACCTGGCAAAATAGTTAGTTCCTGTATGTTGATGAACAGGAGATGTTTTCTCAATTGTTTGAGTAACTGAAAATGGGAAAACATCTATATGGCTATGACAATGGTAATTTGCTACTACTTATTAAAATGATCAAGTCCCCAATATATGTTTCTAACATTAATATGGGAAAGAGGAATAACTGCGTGACTTGTTACATTGCTGGTCACAGTCTCATCAAAGTTGTTTGGGGGTTTGGGGTTTTTTTTACTGTTTCTGGACAGAATTTTACATTCTATGTCTTGAGTATTGTGCCTTAATCCTATCTTTTACAGCTAGCCTTCTGGTTTACTTGCCAAATTCATTGTAGGTGATCATCATAACATTTCACTTTAAGATATACAGGCATGACTTTAGATATTTGCAAAAATACACTCCCAACAGTTTAAATAGAGTCCTTCCATTTGCTCCTCTCAATCTGATTTTGCTTTCAACTTGTCTGACAAATTTCAACTGTTACTTTCTACTGCAGTATACAGGTAGAGTTTCATTTTGGGCATAGCAAAAAAAGAAAAATCAATAAAGGTAGATATGTGCATTACATTATGTTAAAATATAATTAAAAGTATGACTGACACATTTGCAATGTTCTTTAGAGAATTTTCTGAACATTTCCTGTTTATTTAATCACTTAGATGTCTGCAAATCTCAACACAAGTTTTTACAACATTTTTTTCTGAAGTGATCTAATTTTCTTCCTTTTAAAGAAAGCCAGGAAGTGCAAAAGCTATGCTGTTTAGCATGTCACAATATTCTCCAACAGTACAGAAGCAATCTGTCACACAGACTGTCGATATTCCTAGCTCTGAAGGAACATATTACACATTCCCCATATTTGTGACTTTATTGATCTTTTGTCATTCCTACAGAGTGAAACTAATATTTTCTAACAAAATGTAATTTGCTGCAACAAACAAGCAGTCAAGTGCTGATGAAAAGAATTCTGGGAAACGGCCACTCCGTCTACAAATGAGTTATGTAGGCTGATTCTGTTTAGTTGATGTCTGTTTTTTATGCACTTACTGATGCTCACAGTCCTTATGAGCACTACATTTTCACTTATTAGCTTCAATATTCCTAAGCTCATTAATTGGAATTTTCCAAAGTTCTGGTAGGAACTAGTCATCTAACTTCCACTGAATTTTAATGATATTTTGATACATGCTTGCAGCCATAAAATATTTCCTAAAAGAGACTGTGAAATAACGTAGCTGTTTGCATGTGTGTCAAGTGTGCAAGTTCTTTGGCAGCTTAGGGATGAACTGCATTAAGGAAACTGGATTTTCAGAGCTGATAGTGGACTGTTATTCCAAAGAATTCATAAAGTACTGGTTTGTAGGAAAATTGACGCATTTATTCTAATAACTGAGACTGCATGCCTTTGACCTGTGCCTAACAGTCTTGTGAGAAACAAGCAAAACCCACACTGGTTGTTCTATATTAACGAGCTGGCACAGATCATACAAAATGTTTTCTTTGTATCTATCTTTGCAGTACTAAACTGTCCTGTGCACTTTGGTTTGTGAAACAGATCTAGTACAAACTACCCTGAAAGAGCACCTATTCTGACAGTGTCTAACTGTTTATTACTGTGCTCTTTCAGAGTGATTAATAGGAGTATTGCAGATACAGCAAAAATGTTTTGCCTGACGTGAAAAATAAGTTAGTTATATTTGTTCCTGGTTAGGAACAAGCTTGTTCCTGGCAAACTTTTTCTGCTGATGAGATGTCATGGGAATGAGAAATAAGAAAACAGTAAGGAGAGGGTTACCTGTTTCTTCTCCTGAAAGAAGTTGTGCTGGTTTTGGCTGGGATAGAGTTAATTTTCTTCATAGTAGCTAGCATGGGGCTATGTTTTGGATTTGTGCTGGAAAGTGTTGATAACACAGGGATGTTTTAGTTACTGCTGAGCAGTGCTTACACAGAGTCAAGGCTTTTTCTGCCCCTCACACCACCCCACCAGCGAGTAGGCTGGGGGTGCACAAGAAGTTGGGAGGGGACACAGCTGGGACAGCTGACCCCAACTGACCAAAGGGATATTCCATACCATATGACATCATGCTCAGCATATAAAGCTGGGGGAAGAAGGAGGAAGGGGGGGACATTCGGAGTGATGGCGTTTGTCTTCCCAAGTCACCATTACACATGATGGAGCCCTGCTTTCCTGGAGATGGCTGAACACCTGCCTGCTGATGGGAAGCAGTGAATGAATTCCTTGTTGTGCTCTGCTTGTGTGTGCGGCTTTACTTTACCTATTAAACTGCCTTTGTCTCAACCCACAAGTTTTCTCATTCTTACTTTTCCAATTCTCTCCCCCATCCCACTGTGGGGGAGTGAGGGAATGGCTGTGTGGTGCTTAGCTGCCTGCCGGGTTAAACCACAACAGAAGTAGAAATGGAAGATGGCTGGTATGTCTTAAAAGTGGTACAGCAAAGATAGTATTATAAAGCTGAAAAAAAAGAGAAGTACAGGTAATGAAAATGTTTGTTCATTTTACTGCTATAATCTGAAGACCCAAATATTGAAGACTGCTTTAAAAAAATAGAGAAAAAGTGAAATATTTTGATGCTGATATTCATTAAGAGTTTTGAGAATTTAAGTAAAATTAAAAAACACTTTATCTTTCATGGAAATAATTCCACTTGTTTCTATAAAGCACTACAGTGTATTAACTCCTCTTAGTTTATTTATGTGAAGAATATTATGCAAGTTTTCTATTTGCTCTGAACACAAAACCTAAAAAATATAAGAGAAAACATTAACATAATTTTATTTTTGGTCCTTTCGGGCCTTTTTATTAATCATATTACTGTGTTTTATGTTATTGTTACTTTTATTTCAGTCCTTTTCAGTCACCTTTAGCATTATTAGTGTCATTTGTAGTGACTCTTGGTTTACACTATATTTGTATTGCTTTTTTGTCATTTAGAATGAAACACCTGGAGTTTTTAGAAATGACAACCAACTGGTTTCTCTGTTACATTCCCCCCTCCCCCCCCCTTGGTTCTCCTCTATATCTAACAACATTCTTGTCTCAAAGATGTTAAATGTCTGACAGCAGAAGTAAGACCATTAAGCCTCATCTGATTGTAACTGCTACAAGGCCCACTGTAATTGATAAGGTTTGACTTCGTGTTAGTTACTCATTAATCTAAGATTAAAGAAACTCCAGTTTTGCACAGGCAAATTCAAGACTCAGTCTAATCTAATCTAAACAACCCACTGTTGTTTTCATTTATCACTGTTAGATGTCTGCAACAGTAGAAGAAATCTTACCATCTTATTTTCTTTCCATAAAATTGCTGAGGATAGAGAGGACTTCAGGAGGTCATCTAGTCTCCGTATGTCACTTGTTCAAGCCCGGCCTCTAGCCATCTCTTCTTTCTTGCCTCCTGTAGCCATTGCTCTTACCTCTGTAAGGTCTCTGTGAAGATATTTAAGACTAAATCTAGGATCCATTTATATCTGATGTATTTGACACAACTCTCTTGTAAACACAGATGATCACGGTGGAGAAGAATGCAAAACAGCTGTTGCTCGCACCTTCCTAAACTGAAAATTCATGAGATTATATTCTCCCATATAAAATAAAAAGGAAGTACGAATTTCTGTATTTTTTTCTATTTTTCAGTTAATATTTATGAAAAAACCAGCCTTAGTACAAAGTACACTTACAAATAGGGATACAGTGTGTTTCCCCAGGAAAAAATGGTGTTTGGGAGGGGCAATGGAATGAGCCTGTGTTCATTTCTTATAGCTAAGTGCACTGATTTAGAAGCAGAAGACAAAACCCTGACTAAAAAGAACTGATAATTTTGTGGCATCAAGTGCTATGAAACATTTTTGACCTAATCTTAAATGTTTAGATGCTGTCTTACATCACTGTATATACCCATTACGTTTCATTTCATACAGTTAGGGCAAACAGGTATTCCTTTAGGCTTCTCTGGGACCACAGATACCAATTGGAACATAAACAAAAATGAATAGTCACTGCTTATTTGTATTATGTCACCTATTCCCACGCTTCTTTAGTTAATATTTACTTATTGTTCCAAAGCAGATTGTGAGTTTTGATGGTATATTTCTGCAGATTTCTCTATTTGATATGTAAATTAAGCAATATCACTTTCAATAAACAAACATGTATACTTCATGCAAACTGCAGCAAGAAGAGAAAAATCAGCTATGACTTGATTAGATTTTGTTTTAAGCTAAAAGCTGAAATTTGATTGAGCCACAGCAGGGCCAACTTGAAAAATCACAGCATGCAAGGAAAATGTAAGGATTTGATCAGATTTTTAAATGAGTGTTATTCATCCAAAAGTGATTTAAATAATCCTCCTTTTCAGAGGTTAAAAGAGCTTTCGTGATAAACAACCTCCGCCCCCCCAACCATCCCCAAAACCCAGAAATAATCTGTGGGTATTTACTGTAAAGCCTAATGTCATCCTCTGGGCCAAGTGTAGCTTGTCCAGCCAGAAATATTGTCCTCAGTGAGTTCGGAATAAAGTGTGTAATGGTGCCACCATGGTGTCCTGTCCCTTTCTACATTTTCAATCTTCTTGTCTTTGCATCTTAGATGTGCACTTTAGAATCCAGTCCTATTGCAAGTTGAATTAACATATATTACTGATATATTTACTCAGATTCGAAACTAAAAATGAAAAAAAATTCAAAAATTAAACTCTAAAGCCAATTTAAAATTACTGTGGATCTTGTAAATCCACAGAATTCCAGGAAAGAGGACAACAATTTTAACTGACTCAACAAATGAAGGCAGCAATTTGCCATAGTGATTGCACTGTGAAATTAACTAAAACACGAAAAAACATCATACCCAAAAATCATATCACCAAGTCAGGGAAATGCAGTTTAATTTCTTCAGTGTAAAGGGGGGGAAATCTACCATAGTACCTGCTTAATTACATCCCTGGTGGTCTTTTAAGTTAGGACTATGATTCTGATTTTGAAGTAATTAAAAGCTGATGAACAGATTCATTTTTTTTTAAAACATAGACTTTCAGTAAAGCAAAACTTGAGGAAATTGTGACTTAAGTGGAGTTTTCTTTTGAATTCTATGAAGCCATGAGTTCATCTTTAATCTTTTTTTAAAAGGGGCTCTACAAATGTTCTCATGTAATCTCTCTTCTCAGGCTTGTTTTTGTCCATGCCCTAAGTGTATAGAAGTGTAGAGAAAGCAGTCAGCGTGAGGGCCCATAGTCTGACTTAAGGATGTGGAGAAAGTATTCAATAGGAAGTGCCTGGTAGGAAATACTTGAGAATTAAGAGATACAGAATTTTCCATCGCTACCTAGTTCAGTAAGGGACAGGGCTCAGTGAAAACTACTTGATCTTTATATTTTTGCACCTTGTCTTGACCAGAGAGATGTTGACACAGTGAAGGATTTTTTGATAGTGTCGTACAAGCTCATTAAATGTTTTGCAAGAATTACATCAGTACATTAGACATAGAGTTCTGTAACTTTTTTGTGATAACTACAGATCTTAGCTTATTTTTGTCACTTTATACAAAATCTCTTGATTAGGTTCTTCAGCCATCTGCTGTAGGACAACAATGTATGAAAACATAAGCAGAAAGAGCAGGGCGTTGGTTTTGACATTTTTATGAATTACAAACACGTGTTTGACTTCACAGTGGTCAGAAGTCATCTTTTGCAAAGTTAATTAAAAAAAAAAAAGCATGCTCCCTAATGAATAAGACACAAAGCATTAAAGCATTAAATTAAATTTGCATACTTCGTCACAGTTGGCATTCTCCATACAAGAAGGTGAAGAGGAGCGCATAGCTGGGAAGATCCTGAATGATCTGTCAGCCTGAGAGAATAGTTTATACGTTGCCACTTTTGTTGTTCCTGGGTGCAACACCACTAAACATAGACAAATGAAGTCATTTGCATTCAGAGTAGTTGGAGTTCAGTCCAAGGTAGTCAGCTAAACTCTTTCTTCCTGTAGGAAGACAGAGGGTACCCTTAGAGCGCAATTCATATGTGAATTGTGATAGCATTGCTTAAGCATAGGGACTTACTGGAAATTTCATCAAGAGAGGCTTTTTCCATTTTGACCTGAGAGAATGAATACCCTTGCCAAAAGCCTACCCAGCTAGTGTGAACAGAAAAAAAAAAAAAAAGTTTATTCAAATGTATTAGGCAACAACATCAAAACCAGACATCTGTAGGAAAAAAATCTCTATGCAGTACTTTACCCTGAACCTCCAGTTTGGGAGCAAAGGGGTCTGATTGGTTTCATAATAATACAACTTCATACGTAATAGGTCCTCATTTCAGCAATAGTCTCAAAGTCAGACCCTTTACATAATCCTGGATATTACTTTTTATTGACACTCTTTTTCGCAGGTCGATATTACATCTAATATTTTTGGTAGAATACTTTTCTCAGTGGTTCTGTGCTTTCCATGAGCCATTATCTGTTCAGAGCTTAATCTATTTCTCTCAGAATGAAAAAAAAAAAAACCAGCCCGGACTGAAAATTCATGCTTGTCTTATCAGTACAGTTTTACAGCCACAGGAAGGACTAAGTCTCCTTCATAAAACTTCTGTTAGTTAATGCTTGAAATGGCAGTTGCTAAAAAGTCTGCAGATAATTTGATTGTATGAGAATGGCTGCTATCTGTATGAGCATACTGTGTGATTTTGAAAAAAAAGAGGAAAAAGGAAAGGAGAAAATGAGGCAGAGAGATCAAACAAGAAAGTTGTGACCAGATATGCCTTAATATGCATCAAGTTTGCCCCCTATGGAAATTTTGAATACAAGTGAGTAGAGGCTTTAAATATTGGAGACTCTAAGACAATAGATGTTTCTGTACTTTATATTAGAATAAGCATCATCAACATTAACACAAGAATTTAAGTGGCTGAATGGTTTTAAATCCTGCAAACAATAGAGACACCAAAACCTGTATGCATTTGACATACACATATTATAGGAATTACATTGTTTCAAGCAGTATTAGTCAGAAAAACCAGAACAATGCACTGGTGAATCAGAGCTGCTTTTTCTCTTCATATACATACACAGATTTGTGTCCAGGCAGCTGAGGCACCAGCCTAAACATAATTCATTTATGCATAGACTCCTGTTCAGCAAAATTTTCAAATATCTCAGCAGTCCTGCTGCAGCTTTTTTTTTTTTTTAACCATAAAATGATTGCTGCTTAATGTAATGACTTGGGTATAATTGTTTATAGTTTGTAATTTTTCAATTTGGAACACAAAGTAACCCAAACACTGGAGTTGTTCACTTGTTTGCCCAAGTTATTTGCCTACTGTTATCTATTTTTTTGCCTAAGTCAGAGTTACATTTACTTTTTAAAAATGTTATTTTTTAGCTTTCTTAATACTGATTTGTAGGATATTATTTTTAATGGAGCCTAGATTTCAAAGCATTCATAAGTGTATGCTTAATGGCAGATCTTTCAAAATACTTCATAGATGTGTGGGACATTGAATATCCTTTTCAGAATTTACATTGTAATCATGGTATTAGAAATCTGAGTCTAGTTTTTTTGTCAAATAAGGCATATAATTTGCATTCTCTGTGACTGAAAAAAAACTCCACTCAAATAAAAAGCTTGCATGATAATTTTCTTCACACTATAGAAACAGCTTCTAATCTGTGATTGTGCACCTTACAATGAGAAAGATTTAATTATTAAAATCTGATTAAATGCACTTTCATTACAGATTTTATAAAAGAATGCCATTTAAAAAAAAATCTTTGAATATAAAAGATTTAGGTAAACCATTTTATTGTCTATTGTCAAGCCTTTAATGTTCCCTTCTGTTATCTGACTTGAAGAAATTTTCCATTCTGATTTTCTCTTTGTGAGCTTCATAAGCTTTACTAAATGTTGGGTCACCAGAGACAGAACCTTTAATCCTTTTTCTTGCACTTTGAAATAAGAAGATGAATGCTTTTTTTGACTTGTAATATAGGTAATGATAAAAAGAGATGAATCCCAAGATCTGCAACCCTACCTTCATAAATGAAGTATACATTCTCGTGTGCTGATACAGTGCCTATAGAGGTGTGACTTTCAGCAAGATGTACTCCCATCATTTAAATAGTTCCTGAGTTGAAACTCTATCAAAATGTTGTGCTACTGTTTGGGGGATTTTCAATCGTGCTGTTCCACAAAAGGTTTATATCCATGACATTAACACAAAGAGCATCATAATGATATACAGTGTGTTTCTTTTTGGAAAAAAATGCTTACATCTCTGAACTGTGCAGAGAAGGCTGAATATGTCCACAGGTCTGACCTTTTATAGTGATAAAAATTGTCTTCATTATGTGAACTTTAGGTGTATGTGCGTTCTTAAGCACCTGCTTACACTGTGGAGCACTCTAGATTTGAATGACTTGAAAAAGGATTCAGTAAGGATTGAGTGTAACTCAGCTTTTTACAGGATTGCATGCTTGCTTTATATTCTCTAACCCATGTGTCTTTTTATTTTCTAAGATTTTTAAATTAGAGAAAGAAAAAAAAAAAGCTTCTATCTAAAGGAAATCAGGAAATCACTTTTTAGACAGCTTGGTACCGTGAGCTTTGTCCTTGAGAGGAGCTGAGGCTTTTTGGACTGTAAAGACAAAATTACCTGTAACAAAGTATTTTTAAACATGTTATTCCAAGGTAGGCAGCTGCTCACTGCATGAGTCCTTCACTCACTGCTGTGCTCAGCAGTTAACTTTCACTACTTAAAGGCAGTAGGGCATAGAAGATAACTTCAACACATTGTTTTTCTGTTATTCTTTGATAATATGGAGTAGAGAGTAAAGTGACCGTATTTTGATAGCAAGAAAATGATGGAAGCACAATAGAATGTAGCTGAGTTGATGAAGTTTAATCTCCAAGAAAACACTTCATTCTTAGATTAATGTTAATACAAACCACCCAGAAATAAAACTCGGAGGCTGTTATTTGGAACAAGAATGACCACCTATCTGGGATATAAAATAGTTTCCTTTTTTAACTAGTGTATTAACTTCTCTCCTTTAACATGCTCTTTCAGTTCTATGGAACGACAGCGTATTTTTGTAATAACCAGTGCATATTATCTTCAGTAATATTTCTAGTTACAGAATTCTAGTCTGGCAGTCTACTTGAATTTTCTCAACTAACAAAGTACGAGCAAGTTAGAGTGCCATCAAAGTAGGAGTTAGTGAGGGAAATTTGGAATACTAAGACTGAAGGAACAGCTAAAAATATCTCTGGGGTAACAAAAAAAAATTAGAAAACTAAATATACTTTATGAATACTACATACTTATGTAAGCTACTATGTTATTAAATATTACAAAACTGCAGAGGTCAGCAGTCTTTTACTTTTTTCTTTCCAAAATTAGAGGATAAAAGCGATTGTAAAAAATTGTCTCAGGGCAGTAATGTTTTCAACTGATAAAGTTGCAACATCCTTCTTGGTATCATTCAAAATCTGTTCTTGTATAATCTGCAGAAACCTGCTATAGATCACTGACTTCTGTGCTACTCAGCAAGCCTTACATTTGATCATCCAGTTATTAGATTTACCAAAAAATTTTTTTATATATTTTGTAATGTAAGTTTATTCCCTTAAGAAAATTAAATAGTTTTTCAAGATATAAAATAATTCTGTAATTAACATGGTATCCTAAAATTTTACATAAACACTCATGTAGCATTCAGATTAAGAAGCATGAAAGATTATCAAGTAATGCATTTGTCAAAATGTTGATGTCAGGACTCAAAGTTTCAGAGAAATATTTCAATCATATAGACAATCCAGTATAGAAATGTATCATCACTAATAAATAAGGATTTGTAGTATTCTTTACTTAGAAAGTTGAATGATCTCTTCAAGAAGTTTGTATGTTTATTTTAGAGAGCAAACTATTTTGTTTTTTTTATAAACTCTCTCTTAAAGACCAGGAATATGCTTTTGAATAAATCAGCGTCTTTTAAAATTTTTATTCTACCATCAACCCAGTTTCTAAGATCCTTTCAAACACTTACAAGCAAATATTATCTCATTTCTCTTCCAGTTTTAGAAGTAATTTTTTCTGACTGAACAGTATAGAGTGTTCATAAGTAGTGTGTGTCTACACAATTTCTCAAGGGCAAGCTAAGTTCGAGAAATAAATTCTTCGCATTCCATGGTTTGTGTAGTCATTCCTAGCTCTTGCATAACAGAGACAGTGAGCGCTAGTTTTGTCCAGTTTTCATCTCTGTCTCTCCTATGAATATTTCATCATAAAACTGTTAATTTCTAAGTCGCATGGAGCATACCTCCGAGAAGCTCATGCTCACACAAAGAGGTAATATTTAGTCCTGCGCAACCTGCTCTAGGTGACGTTACTTGAGCAGGAGGGTTGGCCAGGATGACCTCCAGAGGTCCCTTCCAGCCTCAACTATTCTCTGATTCTGTGATTCTATTTAGAATCATAGTATCATAGAATGGTTTGGGTTGGAAGGGACCTTTTAAAGGTCATCTAGTCCAACCCCCCCTGCAATGAGCAGGGTCGTCTTCAGCTAGATCAGGTTGCTCAAAACACTGTCCAACCTGACCTTGAATGTTTCCAGGGATGGGGCACCTACATCTACATGTGACTTCCTACATCTCCTTCTGTAAATCATAGCATAAGCTGTAATGATTTACAGCATATACCTTCTTAGTAATGATTTACTATTTTTCTCTATAATGATGACCCTTGATGTCTAAAGAGAAAGGCAGTTAAATACCTGTTTGCTAGTATGTTGCCTATAGTTTCTACAGCATTCTCAGCTGAATGTGCTTCACTTTTCTATGTTCAATTTGTCTTCATTAAAAAAAAAGAAAAAAAAGCTTATCTGTGTTCCAGTAAAAGGATTTTTCTTTATATGCCACTTATAAGATATGACTTTCATTGATAAAGTCAGGAAGCATATTATCAGGTATCAAAGAACAGATTTAAAATAACAAAAAAGACCAAGAGTGTAGATAAGTGATGCTTATCTAGTACATTAATTTATAAAAGTCTTGTTTATCTATTGCAGTAATGGGGCTTTTCAAAGCCACAATCACCATGCATTTTTTTTAGAATGCTGTGGGGTATTCTTCCATGGCTGTCAAACATATAATGTTATTACCAAACCTGTTTTTCGATACTTGCTTTTCTATCGTGTCTTGTAACACACTGAAATTACACAGTCCAAGTTTTGTTTTATGTTTTTGTTTAGCTCTCCCTTTTCCTGAATTGACTTGGTTAAACCCTTATCTTAAAGGCTTTATTTTCTTCTCCATCTGACTATTCAGAGTGCTCCCACCATATTAACTCTTCCTTGTTTACACCATTGTGAGGAGGTTCAACCAAATGAGTTGCTTTTCTTCCTTATAGACACTGGAAAAACAAAGTCAATCAGTCATTATTAAGCATGATCAGATCTGATTCATTTTACAAAAGTTAGGCTCTTTTATTCTGACTTGCTTCTGCTGTGAGGCAAGGAAACAGTCATTTGAAGAAGAAAATGAGGTGTGAATATTTTTAAAATGTCATCTTCAATTATTTGTGTATTGTATACTTGAAGATCTCCTAAATCAGAAAGTGATTAATTTTTATTTTTAAAATAACCTGAATGCATGATCAGTCTTTTAGAAAGGTGTTCTTGTTTTGCTGGGAAATGTTGCATATTTACAGGAGAACTTGCTCTACCTGGCTATGGTGTAAGTTAGGATAATTATTTTGTGCCTTTTTTTTTTAACAAGTCTGCAATACTTAGCCTCAATTTTGGAACAGTTAGAATGCATGTGCAGTTATATTTCTTTGTTTCTTTGATACTTACAAGAACTGTAAGTTAAATAGTATTTACATGTTCTTAGCTTTTTACGGTTGGAGTACATAAGGTGAATGGGTGTCTACAAACAGTTGAGCTGGTTAAGAATGAAGTAAGCTCATGAAGTCAACACAAAAGAAAACGCTGAGAATTACTCCTTTTTCATTTACATCTTTTGACTTCCAAGAGGCTGTGAAATATTTTCTTTACAGAAATAATAAAAACTTTACATCTTTACCATCTCTAAAGTGGAATACCTAATTTGACAGTCAGGCCATTTGAATTTTGGAGATGACAGACTAAATCTTCAACTGAACAAGTGCTTTGTCCAGTGTGCATACAGCTCACTAAATAACTGTAGATTTTTATCTTTTGAAAGAATATATTTTCTATATTTCTGAGTATAAAAGATAACATTAAAAATTTAGCTTGCCTTAAATCACTATTTCCCTTGTCCTTGCTGATAAGCACTACTTTTCTTAATGTAAACAGTAGAAAAGGAACAGATAGCTACTAAGTCAGGAAAGCTCCAAACAGGCAACTTGTAATATAAATGCATTTGGGGTTTGCTAGTAGGAAAATGTTTGTTGTGGTTTTTGATAAAACATGATTCTTTTTGTGCACAAAATATTATCTGAAGGAAATTGATTAATTCTCAAGTGCAGTAAAGAAATCTGCAGGCTGTGGAATTACTCATGAGAAGTTAAATTTGTGGTATGTCCAAGGTAAAGGAAAACACTCCATGTAAAACCTCTGTGTGCTTAGGACCTGAAGCTTCCATCCATTCTCAGGCAAAAGGGTAAAAAGTTATGGATGGCCAGATGAAGGTGCTCTTAAGACGGTGCCATAGACTTCGAAAAAGAAGAGACATTCTCAAGGCAAGTTCTTTGTAAAACAACAGTAAAAAATAAGTAAATAAAAGCTCTACACAACTTTCAGCTATGAGTGTGGGGTAATTGGAAAAGTTAGATTTTCAGGTAGTCTAAAAATTATAGAACACTCTGTAAGCCTCTCCTCTGTTACACTCAACAATTTTAATTGGTACCACTAAGGAAGTGATCTAAGATACTGAGAACCACTATTTTAGCAGTGCAGTAGCCTCCCAACTTCTGATCTTTGAGACTGGCTTTTAAACTGCTTGCAAAGTGTGTATCATTCCCATTAATTCTTTTGTGTTTACCAAATGCTCTACATATTTTGAAAGACATTAAATAAAAGCTATGGCTAGATATAAGTATAAAACAATCCAATTTGAACAACCTAAACAAGATATTCCTCAAAACAGCAGCATTTTGATTTTAGAAACTTGCAGCACTTGATATGGCTGGAAATTAACAAAGACATCTGAAATAATTGGGAAAATTA
This sequence comes from Pygoscelis adeliae, assembly GCF_000699105.1. Taxonomy (NCBI): domain Eukaryota; kingdom Metazoa; phylum Chordata; class Aves; order Sphenisciformes; family Spheniscidae; genus Pygoscelis; species Pygoscelis adeliae. The sequence continues at coordinate 2,833,479 of NW_008824411.1, read as the reverse complement.
AACAGACCTTTGCTACTTACCAAACTCTAGCAAATAATGTTTCTAAAGGTCATTTCCATGGAAGTGGAAACTAGGGACTTGCCCTTTATGATAGCTTCATAGTGGATGAACATAGACTAAAACCTATATGTTGATACTAATGTTTATCTTATTCTGAAAAAAAAATTACTGAAGAACTAGTGAAAAACATGAGTCAAAATACTGAATTTTGAGCAATGAAAGTAAAGATGATTTTTCTAGTTTTTGTCTTTTTTGGTAATCAGAGTCTTTATACTCTTTTTTTTTAGGCTTTATTAATACCAATTTAACTTGATTAATTAATGTTTTTGGTAAAGGACACCACTGTTGAATACTTGGTGCTTACATAATTCCAATTAAAGAACCAAAACCCTCAAAATAAACAGGCACTGTTAAAACAAGTCTTTGAGGTCCAAACATTTCTGAAGTGAAAAACGAGGTGTAAACTATCCTCCACTTAACCTTCCTCCCTCCCCCAAACCAATATATCTCAAAAATTTTACAGTGTAAAATACCTCCAGGTCAAACTTCACAGAAAATAATACATTGAAAAAAGAACCCTCCTCTCACCTCAATCTATAATACGGTTTCTGGTTTTGCAATTCACCTTGAAATAATTTTTTTTTTTATTCTTTATTTTCCTTTTTTTTTTACCTGTCGTTGTCTTTTGTAGAGTCATGTCCATATCACGTTGTATCACAATTTAACTTATTGTTTAGGGTTTTTTAGTTTCATTAGAGAGGTTGTTGAAGATGATCTTAAGTTTTACTGAATCTTTAGGTTATGAAATAATCAACTATAAGAACATTTTGACTTTAATAAGTTAGCCCTTATGGTAGCGTTATGTATAGGTTGCTGTGTTACTTATTTGAGGCTGTGTTGCTTGAAGTCCCTATTCTCTATTCTCTGGACTCTCTAAACCATAACCAGAGCCTCTAGGTTCTATTGTTTATGGGATGAATTATTTGACAACCTGGCAAGGTAGATATCTAGTTGGCCAACTTGGCAACAGAACCTACTTTTAAGGTGTCCTGAAGTGAACTGCCTTCATTATAATACTAAAAAAACACACCCACAAGTCAAGAAGACCCTTGCCCAGGTGAAGACCCTTCCCCCGCGCAAGCGTAGTAACAGAAGAGAATGACATAACCGATATTATAATTATATGTAAATCACTAACCAATCATTGTAACTGGGAGTGTACTACCTTATAATTTTTGTGTATAAATGTAACAGTGATCTAGCCATAGGTGTGCTTGATTTGTGGAAATTCCACCTTGCACCCGGCGCTGTAATAAAGAATGCCTGCTTTCTAAAACTCCAAAATTGAGTCTTAGAGAGTTCTTCATCTGCCGATTTACGGTAACAAGGTTAGTGTTGACTTTGGGCTAGAAACCAACCATATTCTGTCTCTTAAGAATTTATTTTGGTCGCATGGCGTAACACTCTTGTGCACTGCATTTTTCTCAGGTTCAGCCTTCTGTCCTCAAGTTTTCAAGAATATCAGCTTTAAAGAACTATCTCTTTTTAGTAAAACTTGTATCAGATATTATTCTGTAGTTGTTCAATAAGTTCATGTTCATCAACTCGTTTTGTTCCACTGTGAATAATTTCATTAATTTTCAGACATCTATATACATTGACATATCTAGATGTTTTGTACATAATAACAAATTATGTATTTGTTGTTATCCAAATCTCCATCAATGAATTTAAATATTTAGTGAGGGGTAAGTTACATGATGTTTACTACTACCTTTGATGGCTAAAACAGTATGAGAGAACTTGCAGATACCCAGGAGAAACCAAAACTATTCAAGGAATTATTTTATTGAACTCACAGACAGAGTGAGTGCTTGTTAAAATAAACGGCTCATTTAGATAATCTTTTCTTATGGTCCTGGTATGGTGTCTTGAGCTGGATTGAGTAAGACTCCCTGTACTGTTTGTTGTTTTGCTGAATTCTTATGTCCAGTTGGCCTGTGGTTCTGCATGATGACTCCAATTTATGCATGATGTTTCTATCGATTATCTTAAATTCTGTACAAAGCATCTAACTATTTTAACAAGAGAGCACCCTATGGGACCATTTCTCCATCTGCAGGAAGTTCCTTCTGACAAAGTGTCTTCTCTACTACAAAGGGTAGACTTTGTTTCTACAGCAGGAACTACCTGGGGAAGCTGCTAGGACAGCCAGGTCCTTGTCTCAGAATGTTATCAACAAATTTAAGCATTCAAGGAGTGCCTATCAGTTGGCTTATGCTTGGCACAGGCTGCCTGGGGGAATCTCTGGGACTGGCCGAAGTTCTTACCTGGAGAACTCCTGTGATAGTCACATGCTTTGCTGTGAAGTCAATTAGGGTTTCAGTCAATCACTTTCTCTCAAGCTGGTCCATTGCCCAGCACAGAGACTAGCTGCAGAGTTCCTTGGATCACTCAGGGAATCCAGTGTGCTGGATGTACACATAGACATAGCCCTGATACCCAGCTACACTGCAATAGGACAAAGTTGAATTTCATCCTTATATTAAAATTCCAACTTAAATTTCATAGATTGTGCACAACTTTAATTATAGCTCAGCGAAACACCTCTCCCTTACAGTAAAGCATGTAAATTACTACCTTTTATATAGTTTGGCAGACAAGTGGGAATTTCAGTTTATAGTTTAGTGCAATTTTATCAAATCCTGTATAATCAAAATACCCTCTTTTAATCAACATGCCTAGTAGTCTTTTCAAAATTAATTTAGGGCTCATCAAAGATTCTGAATTGACAGCTCTTCAAACACTCCTGCTCTCTTATTGTTCAGTACAATTTTTTTCTAGAGCTTCTAGTGCTTTTCCTCCTTGCTTCAGCTTGACCTAGCAAGATTAGCCCTGAGATAGGGAAGCATGGTGCATATAAGAGCTGAGACTTTGAGATTTGACTCACAAAGGTGTTATACAGTACCTCAATGATAGTTTATATGAAATGAGCAAGGGATCCATCCTGAGAAAAAGGAAAAAAGGTTTATATGCAGTCACAAGTTTATGTAGTCTAGACTCTTTACAAGTGATTAAACCAGAGAGGATATTTTTCTTTTAGCTTTTTGACAACCCCAAAATTTATTTCATATAAGCTATTGTCAATTTGTTAAGATACAATGAGTTAAATTTTAACTTCTAACAAAAAGCAAAAGGGTCTGTAACCCTTTACTAATGCTTAGTTCGTCAATTATTAGTTATTTTTTTTTCCTTGCTGTGATACTAAGTATTTGAAATTAATTACATAATTTAGCAGGGTGAACCATCTACTCTTAGCTTTATGTTAAAATCAGGGCATTCTCATCTGTTTGAATGTCTGTTCTGCAAGCTGTTAGTCTGATTTTTGTATCAGTAGGCTTAAATTGTCAAATACATAATTTTTAGGTGCTTACTGGAAATTTTGTAAGTAGTTAATTCTCATTGAAATAACTGCAATTGAAAAAGAAGACAAACCTTCCTGAAATTAGTAAAATATATTTTCTTATGATAATACAAAATATTTCCTAAAAATGTTTACTGTTATTTTTTCCTAAACTGTGTGTCATATAGTCCAACTAGATAATTTTTAATTGTTGGCTTTGAAATGTCAAGAATTTTTGTACTAGTATCCCACGTATTTGAAAATAGGACTGTGGATAGTTATACTGTACTAAAATCTAAGCTGACAGCTGCCTCTTCAGTATTAATTAAGGGCAGTATTAAGGCAATATTAATATTCTGATTAATACATCAGTTACTTTTCCTTTGTTCTTGTGATTTTGTTGCAGTTTCTATTTCAATATCATAGTGGGAAACTGGTTTTAAATAAACCCATACAAACTTTTATCTTTTCTGTTCAGTGGGGCTTTTTTGTACACATGAAAGAAATTTGAAATGTTTGCACTTAGTGTGAACTCCTCAGTTGGTAGAATCAGCCTGTGACTTGTTTCCAGCCATTTCCGAAGCTACAGCATTACAGTGGTGTCATTATATCCTTTTTCTCCTGAAAAATTGCAATATGACTAGGCTTTTGTAAAACTAGTGAAATGCATATCCTCTTCTGATGCATCTTTGACATGCATTCTTCCTCTTTCTCTTCACTCCTTTCAGATGCAAAGGTACCTTGGAGCACTTGAAACAATTACTTGTACTCTAGCACCACCACTAAGAAGGTGGTTTTTTGCCACATGAAATTTTCTGCTGAAAATTTAGAAGCTGGCATCCACACTTCTTGAGCACATAAGAGAGCTTGTTTATTCTAAGGATTTGGTTGCTGATTTTTATTGTCAGCATCAATGGCCATGACAATTTTGGTTTGTAGCAGTATATCAAGTTTCAAATTTTTTATGAATGTGAGAATGGAAAAAAAATCCAAACCCTCTTTTGAAGGTTTTGATGAGTGTAATTGTCCTGAATTTTTCATTTTTAAATAAAAAGATCAGGTTTTTAAAATATGTCTCTGACTAGGAACTCCAAAATATTTTCTGCAGTGTTCTAATGATGGATTTATAGTATGCATTGATGGGTCTAATACAGTTGCTGTTATATTTGTGTTAAAGTATGATTCAGTTTAGCTTCCCAGTGCGTGGATTGTGTTTCGTGTAAAGTGTTACGATTTGGACTACTTGCTGACAAGTATCTAATAAACAAATGGTCACATCATTTGTCCTTAATGAGGCGGACTATATGATTGATATCCTGAAAAGTATTTAAGCCAGACCACAACAAAGTGGTGTCAGTTTTCCAAGAAAAATCTGTTTAGTTCTTGTGGTTTTGTTTAAATTTTGTTTCAGAGTTTTAATATTTTGTGGATTATTAGAAAAAGAAACTCACATGTTCTTTTTTATGTCCAGTACTGCTGCTTAAAAAATTTTTTTTAATAGTATTCCAGCTCACCCAGTGGCAACATTCTTCCTAATGCAACCCAGATGGCTGTTGGCTTTCTTTTCTGCCAGGGCACATTGCTGCCTGACGTTCAACCTGTTGTCCACCAGGACTCCCAGGTCTTTTTCTGCCAAGCTGCTTTCCAACTGGTTATCCTCCAGCACATACTGGTGCATAGGGTTATTCCTCGCCAGGTGCTGGACTTTGCCTTTCTCTTTGTTGACCTTTATGAGTTCCTGTTTGCCCCTTTCTCCAGATTGTTGAGGTCTCTCTGAATGGCAGCACAACCATCTGGTGTATCAACCACTCCTTCCAACTTTGTATCTTCTGCAAACTTGCCAAGGGTGCACTGACCCATTGTGTAGGCCATTAATGAAGATATTAGACAGTACTGGACCCAGTAACAACCCCTGGCATACACCACTTGTGGCTGGCCTACAAGCTGAATTTCATGCCACTGATCACAACTGTTTGAGCCCAGCAGTTTAGCCATTTTTCAGTCTACCTCACTCATATTTGAACCACAAATACCAGGGTTTGTGAAGCTGTGATAATGCATTGTATATGGTTCTGAACCTGTAATGTATTTCCACATCACAAGGAGCTCTATTTATTGCGGCTCTACAGGGACGTGTCCTGCACCCGATAGAGCTGTGCACTCCAAGGCGTTACAGACACTACACGTACTGTAGTACTTTGGCTGCACCAAGTATTTGAATACTGCAATGCAGTTCTTCCAGCATGAGTCACACGCAGGTTGCAACTACAAGGTTAATGTGTATGTTTCACTGGTTTTTACACGCTTCATAGGGAATGCTGTATAGTCACTTTTGTAACTGCTTAGATGTGCATCTTCTTTACGTGGGGAGGATGCCTGAAAGAGAAGGCAAATTCAGTGTATTTCCTTCACACAGCTGAGTTTGTAGTTGTTTGGATGTGAATCAGAGCATGTAAGAGTTGCTGGGTTTTCAGTTTTATTTTTTCTAGCTCTGATTGTAAGCTCATGATTTTAATTAATTACTTCTCTTTTCCTCAGTAATTAATTCTTTCTTCTCCTTTTATGACCCATGAGTCTCATCCCCTATTTTTAGTTTCCTGTAATATATATATATATAGTTTTATAATTTTCAGTGTGCATACACATTTTGTAATTTTGGTACTGGTCCAAACCCTCAATTAGGTAAGCCATATGTTCAGTAAAGCAGCTTCAGAGTACAACAGATTGAGAAATCAGATTCTTGAACTAGCTTACACAGTTGTTGTTGCTGCCTACCCTTCCCTTATTTGGATACGTTGAAGTCCAGGGCGCCTGCAGGTACCTGATAAACTGTTCTTCACAGTTCCAAAACTTTAATCTCTTTAGCTAGTAAAACTGGCCACTAAGCCCATAAGCATTTATTATTATTTATCATTTCAAGGTTGTTACACGTACATAACCAACTACAGGTATGCGTGTCTTGGTGAAGACTAACTCTATGCATTGGAAATCAGTTCCCAAAATAGAAGTGTTTCTGGACCATTAAAAGTATTTTTCATATTCTTCTACATTCTTCAATGTTCAGAAAAAACTGAAATGAGCAAGTATTTGTTTCCATATCTAACTAAGAATAGTAATGAGCCAGAAGCCTGTATACTTGAAATGCAGTTAAAATTGATTGATTAAATAAGATATTAAACTTCTGAGCAGGTTTCTGGTAATTTGCTATTTGTATTGCAGTAGCTATAGGAACTCAAACTCCAACCAAAATCTGGTCCCTGTCTCTCAGGTTCCACAAAAACTCAGAGTCAGGATAATGCATCCTGCTCTGATTGGCTAAAAATTAAAATAGAAGAAATGAGAAGTAGATGGTGGAAGGGAAAAATAAATTCAGAAAGGAGATAGCTGTAACAGCAGCTGGGATCAATTGGAATCCAAGTCTCTGACTCCTGATCAAGCACCTGTTCATTAGGGTGTGCTTTCTTCCTCATGAAATTGCTTAGCTCTTTCTACCCTTGTAGTTCTAATGTGAATGCAGTGATGCTGAAGCATGCCCTGCTTGCCTGTCTCTTGCAAGTAGTCTCATTGCTCCACATTGAGCAGTGTGGTTCCTCCATTTTTAAATACCCCTTCTGAGTACCATAATATTTCTGATTTTCATGGGTCATGTGATCTTAAGTGGCTCAAACTGGTCAGCCAGTAAACTATGGCTTGTATCAATTAGGCAGAGAGGGTTTGGCTGCTGCTTTTATGTAACTGTTGACTGTATTTTAAGGCAGAAATGTTTCTGAGCTATAATGACTTTCGAGGTTTCACACTTCACATGGAAATCTGGAAAACTTTCAAAATAATATAAAATGCAGACTGACTCCTACTCCTTTTTATGTCCGTATCAAAACTCCCTGGTAGACAGGAATGTGTTCTTCTGTAGGGTTATTCTGCTGTAGATATTCCAAAAGTAAGTCCTGTGATGTGAACTACTCTATGCTTTTACAAGAAGAGGATCAAATTCAATGTTAAATTAAGTTTTAAACTGCTGTTCAAGATATGATAATAGATACTGTGAGCATTCATTGGAAAATAGCTATTTTATCATTGCATGTCTAATTTTAACTTAATTAGCAGTCTGTCTTGGGTAAAGGCTCTTCAGGAATCATTCCTTAGCATGGGTTATACAAATCACTGCTTTTTTATTGCATAATTCTCTGTTGTTCTTGTCAAACTTACTCTGACAAACTTTTACTACTGAGGTAATGGCCAGCGATAAGTATTTCTTAGATACAAAAAGCAGAGAAACTCCTGTGGTGTGCTGAGCAGTTTCAACTTCCTGGGACATCAACAGCCTTGGTTAAATATTTTACTGCCTTCCTAGATGGGGAATAATACCTCCCTCTTTAAAATGCAACCATATTACCTAGAATATGAGTGCCTTGTAAAACAAGGTGCTCACTCTTTGATCTCCCACACTAACATAGTGCATGGTAGAGAATACTTTGGTACTCCTTGCTGCCAGAGACTGCAGACGTATTGCAGAGCTCAGTATATGGAGCGCAGCTGGGATGGATATAGCTTAGCAGTGCTGACTCCATCCTTTGCAATTCTCAGAAGATGGAACTGAATGGTGGATGTGACACTTTTATTAGACACTCCAGTGGGTGACTGTCCAACAGCATAAGGGAGAGATGAGAAATCTTATCTATCATCCGGTCTTATATTGTTTCCTTGGGGAATTTTAATGAATAAAAATAATGTACAACAAAGAACAAATGGATAACACTAATCTCTCTTCCAATCCCAGAGCAGTAGTCATTTCAGTAATTTTGCAGAAGCCAAGCTGAGTTTCTATAGCATAAATTTAATTGTCCTGTAAATTAAATGAAAGAAAAGGCCTACATCTTCATATTTTACAGCCATTACATGCGCTCAAAGTGTACAAGCAATAGTACTATCCTCATTATATTGCATATATGCATTAATTTTACACTGAAGTTATTGACTAAAATAATGCAAAGTGAGGAGAGAATAAACAACATGTTTTAAGACACCATTTCATGAAACAGGGAGCAGTTTGATTTTCCTAGCCAAGGACAGACAACTATGACCCTTTTCTAGATTCTGCACATTTTTAATATATTATCTCTGCTCTAGTCTCCTGTCTGCCTTGTAAGCTGAGGCATGACTCACGTGATTGCAGTGGTTTTGAGGAAGGTGACTGCTAATCTTTTTTTCTTGGTTCATTTTTCATTGTCCAATCCACAACTATCTCAGAAAAGCAAAATGTGACTGCAAATTGTCATGCTTCTGTTGCAATCCTGAACCAGTACTAAGTGTTTACAGCCTTCTACTTCTCCATAATGCTTTATGGTAGTATTAAAACAGGACAGTGATTAAAGACCTAACCTTAGGCCCATAAGAAAGCCTAATCAACCAAACATCTCTCTGTCAAAGATGTGCAGTTGCAGAAGGCAATGCAGATCTTGACTCTAGAAAGAGGAACTATGATCCTCAGCTTTAAAATTTTGTTGCCTATTCAAATGTAGGTGGGCTGAAGGCAGCTCATACTACCTAAGTAGATCTCTGCTTTCCCAGTGATCTCCAGATGCAGAATGTGGAATGAATCCAGTGCTGCTTCTGTGTGGATAAAGTGTAATAATGATTAACTGCATATATATTAGAAGCTTTTCAGTAATGTGTCTCTGCTTGAGCAACACTGTTCAGTCATGTGTAGTTTCTCTAAAAAAATCAGCAAACGAAAATGATAGGGAGTAGCTGTGCAATGAAAAAATGTAGATAATGGGCAATTTGTTAAATCTCACAATTTTATAATTGCAATTCTGACATAAAGGCAAAGAGAATTGCAAGAATTTGCTCTCTAAGGACACCTCTTTACCCATGAAAGAGAAGTAATTTTTAAACTAAAGGGTACTTCATTAGTATTCTTAAATAGACAAAGAGGATAAATAAAGGCTATACAAAATATTACATGACACTTTAATTAATAAGGAAATTAAGAGATCCTTGAAGCATCTTTGGTGGCTTTGTTTGCATTGAAGAACAAGAAAACCTCAGGAAAAGGAACGGAAGTGGATCCCCTCAAGAAACAGAATACCTTTAAGTTGCTCCCTGGCGTGTTATGGCTAATAAATGCCCTGGAAAGTTTCTGAATGATAGCAAGGACAAGAATTTTATTTCATGTAGATTCCAGTTTTACTTTACAGGTATTTTTCTTATATAATTTTGTTTCCAGTTTTGTAATCAAGAACCCCAACCATTTTTTGCTAGAATACGAAGTTAAATTTGTGCAAGTTTAAGATGCTTGCACACGGTTTGCTACAGTTATGCATCTACTTCTCTAGAAAATGTCACTAAAGTAACTGGTGTTAAAGAAAACTTCCTGGGCAGTCTAAAGCTCATGGCAATCTTGTAACATGCCCCTTTGGAAAAGGGGGCATGGAGAGTAATGTTGATCTGCAAAGATCGCTTTGGAAGTAGTGGCATGAAATGCCTGGACATAGAAGTCTCCCCGATTTTATTTATTGGTTTTAGATCAGACATCAGGAAAAATTTATTCACTGAAAGGGTTGTCAAGCATTGGAACAGGCTGCCCAGGGAAGTGCTTGAGTCACCATCCCTGGAGGTATGTGATAGGGCCATGGTTTAGTGGTGGACTTGGCAGTGTTAGGTTAATGGTTGGACTCGATGATCTTCAGGGTCTTTTCCAACCTAAATTATTCTGTGATTCTATGTGATTCCCTCATGCAGGGCCAGAGTCATCGAGTCAGCATAGGATTTGTATTAGTTGTTGCATCAAAGCACTCAACAGTGTTTGTCTTCTACAGAATACCCTGCACTTAGCTTGCATTCTGTGTGAATATGGTATTTATGATTGTAGATTCTAGAAATAGGTGTGGGTTTTTTCCCAGTACAACTGCATAAAGAGGATTATACTTGATCTTTTTTCTGCAAACATAGAAGAATTTGTCATTAGTTTTATTTTCTGAAAAAAAAAAGAAAAAAAAAAAATTCCATGAAGTTCAACTCATGTCAGTAAGCTAGAAAGGCAGAAGGTTGACTTCTTTATCATATAGAATATTTTAGATTAACAACATTCTTTAAATTCCTCTAAAATTATGAGCTTTAAATGATCTATCAAATAATTTCTTTTCAGAAACAGTATTTTATATGTCTGTCTGGTATAATTTGTACCTCTTTTAACCTCATTAAAATCCAAGGAGATCCCTTTTTTATGGCCAAGGGAACAGTTAGTGAAGGACAAAGTAGTGTCTGTCATTTCAATAAAGGAAAGCAAAGGAATCCTGCAAGTCATTTCTACTGAGAGATCAAATTGGTATATAGTAGGTCTCATGAGTTACCATTGTTATGAGAATTAAAGGACACTGGATCAGCTAATTAGGATTTATACAAAAGTCTTTCTGACAGAATAACCCCCAAAAATTAACTGGAAAAATATGTTTGTTAACATTATACTAGCATATTCACAGCACTTCTACTTACTTCCTTTATTTTTTTCACTTTTTTTTTTTTTTTGCTTCCTCAACAAAACCGTCTTCAGTTGCCATTTATTCATGCAGTTTCTAAAAGGTGCTGATGACATATTACTGGAGGCATGTGTGTTGTATTTGGGATAGGCATATTTTGCTGCTAAATTTAACAAATGTTAACTTCTTTTACTGTGAAATTATATCCGTCATTAAAGGTGGATTATCATTACAGTACTTAAAATTCCTTTGTATAAATGTTTTTGTGGATTAAAAATAAATATGCAAAGGTACTGTGCATTATTTGGTTTCATTTCTGTATCTGATTACGTCATTGAAATTAAGTTTTTCATATCTCTTCTGTCTCCTTTAAAAGGAACCTAATATTGATACAAATAAAAAATAAAAAAGACAGTTAAAGCTGCTAAGTGAGAACAGTGCACTTATCTGTCACATAAGCATAAGCACTTAAAAGCAAGAAAACAAAGTTAAAGACAAGTCCTACTCTGCCACATGATAATAAGACATTTTTCCTATCAAGTGTCTGGATGAATACTTTGTCAAAGCACGGTAATCTTAACTTCAGCTTACATTTTGCAGTTATTATTTATATAATTTTAATACAAATACGCCTATTTTTTATAGGCGTACTGGATAGGATAAGCCAAAAAATCAATTAATGTGTATTTTTTTAGCTGTTTTCAAGAAATTATATATGCAGTAATCAAATAAGAGTGTATAGTTTTACTAAGTTGAGGAGAAATCAAATATTTAAAATTCCATTTCATGCTTAGCACTATGTCACTAATGTGTACTTATATAATTTTTTACATTACTTTTTCAGATGGCGTTTGTGCTGTCAGTATAGCCTGTGATAATTAGTGGAAGAGCAGCACTTTATTGTATGGCTGAATTCCATTGGTATTGTAATAAATATGCACTGAAATGTTTGATCAGAGTATTGGGTTTGTGTTTGTCATGTGGACAGTGAAGGATTTAAGATGTCAGTAACTTCTCATCTCCTTGCTTTTAAGCATACATGTTTTGTAAATTATGTATTATCTAAAACTACTGTCACTTAGGAACCTTAACTTTAAGGAAGGGTTTTTTCATTTAGAATTTCTTTTTGTTTCAAAACTCCATGATATTGTATTGGATTTCATTGTGGGGTTTAGGTTTGGGTTTGGGGGGGGGGAGTTTGTTGGGGTTTTTTTGTGTGTGCATCTTTGGATTGGTAAAAGAAATGTATTTTTAAACATATAAAATGTATGGTAGTGTAGATAATTATCTATTAATTAGACTTGTAATGACTGATCAGAAAAATAATATCTGAATCAGCATATTTAAACTGGTGCAGAAGAGAAAGAACAAGAAAGGATTTTCTTTATCCATCTATAAAAAACACACAGCCACCTTTTTTGATCATAAAGATCATTGTTGGTAAGAAGGGGATAGACTTTTAGAGTTTCCTTTTGTAAATCAATTTGATTTGACATTATGACAAATGCTTGCCATGTTATCACCTTAAAACCATCTAAAGACAAAGCTGGTGCAGAACTTAGTGGCTTTATGGTCACTAGATAAGATGAGGGTTTTCCAAAGACTTTAGGAAATAGGGAGCAGAGCCCATCATTTTCTAAGGTTCCTTTGAAAATTTGGTACTGAGTCTATAGTAGTACCTTGGGTTTTTTCTAAGCTTTTGATGCTGGTCTGGCTTTCCCCAATGGTACTTATTTGTCCCCAGTCTCTCTTCTCTTCATTGTTCTGTTGTTGTCCACATAGGTATCAAGCTGTCAGTAGCGTGTACTCTAAGCTTGAAGAAATCTGTGAGCAGGTTAAATTCAGGTATTTTACTGCCACCAAGGAAAGTTTTTGTATAAGGCAAATAGTGCAGGATTGGTGATGGTGTTGTCCCATAAGCGGGGTCCGGTACCCAGTGTGCAATAAGCCAATCTTACAGACAGAGCCGAGATATTTATTTAGCTCATGTTTGTGCAAATATGGGTGCTAGGTGGTAATTCCACAAAGCTAGCACACCACAAAAAAGAACTACAGTGTATTTATATTGTTACATGATTAGTAAAAGCCCACCTAAATTCATGCCCATTGGTTAGTTATGTTCAAATTAGCCTTGCTTGCTATGTAAATTAGCACACACGCTCCTTGCACGTGTGGGAGGGCAAGTCTTCCCATTATTGAATTGAGTCGGTGGTTGCGATCTCGCCCTGCCGCCTTTATCTTTCCCCTAGTTACCGCAATTTTTTCTGACTTCTTGTTTCTTTGGCAATCATCTAGCCTCTGACACCTTCTAGGGCAGGATGTTCCCCTTTTATCAGTCTTCTAGTTCTTCTTCAAGGGCATAGTCATTGTAAGGCATGCATTGTTTATACAAGGTAATCAGGCTAGTACAATGAAGGCTACAGTCTAGGATAGGCATTAACCCAAACATATGGCTACAATGGCAGCAGTTGTTGACACTGAGATAGGAACTCTTGAAATAAATGGGGAAGCTAATGGGAGAAATAAAATGAGAGCAGATACAGTGTGCCCAGCACTTTTGCAGTTGGCATCCCTACCTTCCCTAAAACATCTTTAGCTTATTAACTTTTATGTCAACTGTAACAGATAATACTTGTTTTTATTTGTTTTACAGGGATTTTTATGCTGTGCTTTTTCAAAGTCTATGGCTGGCTGGCTGGCCAAGAGGGTGGGAACTGCCTCTGCATTGTTCTCGGTGCCTTCCTGGGAGAACCTGGACCCACGAAGACTGCAAAGCTGCTGGCACGCATGGTATGGCTGGGTGGGTGAGCTGAAAAGGCAGAGGGAGGAGGAGGGAGCTCGTAGTGTGAGCTGGGGCATCCCAGCAAGAACAGAGATACAGTGGCAGTCACACTTCAGGTGTGGCTGAAACAAGGACTTTCCTAAGTTCTTGGGTAGACTGCACTGTTCTGTAATTTCAGTGTCAAATGAGGAAATCTGAAAGGAAGGGCCTGTTCTATGGCCACAGCACCTTGAGGATAAGTCTCTCCCTCTCCCCCCTCCCCCCTTTTCTTTCATTCCAAGTTTTTTTTCCCTAGTTCAAGAAATTCATGCTTCTAGTCTGTCATCATGAAACTAAGCTTTAGATTTTCAACTTTGGTGGATATGATGTCTGTAAGGAAAAAAGTAAAGGCCATATATCAAATCTAGGGATTACTTAAGGTTGCATCAGAGAGACTTTCTCCCATATTTGAAGAAGGCCGTGTGACAATCTGGCAGATAGGCAGGACTGGAAGCTCTCTCTGTTTGCATAACTCTGCATATCTGCAAACTCAAAAAAATGTTTTAAAATAGATTGTGTCCACATGTAAAATATTTGAGTCCTCTTAACTTAAAAATTCCAGTAGTTTTATTCAGTAATTGAGTTTTAGTCCTTCTGGAATATTTGGTTAGTTATCAAGCCCAGATTACAATCCTTTATAGAGTTCTGACTGGAGATAAAACTCTGGAGTCCTGAGCAGGAATTGAACTGTAGTCATATTTTGTCCATGTGAAAGTCAGACAAGTAAATGACTTGTGCCATTCCTTTTGTCACAGGTAGTAAATTAAACTAGCTGCAAAATTAACTTTGTCCATCTGTGAGAAGGAAAATAGGTCTACAGCTATTTTTAAAAGTTTGTGTAAGAAGTACTAAGTTAAATTGACTAAATTAGTTTTAGGATATGAGTAAAATCTAAGTATTTGCACAATAGATTATAATGTACCTTTTCTATCAAACATTCCAGTGATAACAGAAAAGGAAATAGCTGTCAGTATGACAGTGATTCAGAATAAGCTCTTTGCAAGACATAGACAAGAATTGTTTTTAAAAAGCAGGTTTCTCAGCTTCCTGCTATATTATTTTCAAGTTAGTGCCAAAAAGGCAAAATTAATAAGTAATGCCACACAAACTGTATTTTATCTTGTCAAATTATTTAAGTTAGATCACCTTGTAAAACCAACTATTATATTATCAATTTTGTCTGCCTACTCCAAAATGAATCATCTTCCAGGTATTTTAACAGTGTCATCAACAGCTTTTTTTCTGTCACCAGGCAGGTTCTGTGTTACAACATGCTAATACAGTCTGTGGAGAAAAGTTGTGGTTAGAATTAAGGACTCTCTCTTTCTCCCCTTTCCAACTCCTGTAATTTAATTGAAAAATCTCCAGGTTTTCCAGAGTGGCATTTTCATAATGTTAGAGAAGCTGGAGAATTCACTCTTCAGTGGTAACTGGAAGCAAGGGGCATACATAAATCACCATTTTTACCCCTACTTCTACCAAGAACTTTTAACTGTTTTCCCAGAATACTCATGAGACATTGTATTAGGGTGACTTCCAGCACAGAGGAGGAACCCATGTTCTTTACTATACAATAAATATGAGTTTCAGTTGTATTTACTGCAAATAGAGGGTCTTATCAGCTACTGTAATATATGTTATCTTACTGTTTATGTAGTCCCCATAGCCTTTATTACAGACTCCAGAATAGCCATTGTAACTTGCCAATTGCTCTACCAGTGTGTTAAAACAATACTTTCAGGCATTGTGTTTGATGCATCATCTTAGTTAGCCATCTACTTGCTGATAAATTTAATTATTATTTTATAAATGGATTAATCATTTTTCAGTTACCTATAATTGTTGCTTTTTTATAAAACTTAGGAAGTTCAGCTTATAATAGCTGCCTTCCCTTGAAGAAAAGTTTTATTTAGTACTGTTTTCTATGTGTATATTTACAGAATCAATCTTAGAGTGCTAAACTGTGTGACCTCAGTCCAAAAGTGTAGCTACGCACTTGCTTAATTTTAATTGTGTAAGTACTTTTTTATATTTCAGTGGCAATATATAGTTGTTTAAAGCACACAATTAAGAATAATTGATATAGTGTGGTATAGTGATTAATGAAAAATTATAAAGCTTATAAATCTTATGAGTCTTTAATAAACAAAAGTTAATTTAACAAAAAAAATAGTCCTAGTAGGGAGATTGATTTCTAAGTGTGCTTTGTCAATATGTTAAAGCTGATATTAGGGAACCTAACAAATTAAAAGGCTAATACAGTCCAAAAGCATCATGTGAATGACACATGGGGGAAAGAAAAGGAGAAAAAGAAATAACAGAAAAAAAACCCACCCCCCCAGCTCTGAGCCACCGGACTTATGTTGGGTCAGGTACTGGTGTTTTTTTCCAAAGTCTGACCTGCTGCCACAGCTTTCTCACGGGTTTCTTTATTCCAACTCACAACCTGTGCTGTGGGATTAGTGTCTCTTTTAAATGAAGGTTCACAGCCCAGTCTCTGTGCTTTCTCTTTGAACATTCTCTGCAATTGGATCTTTGTTTCCAAGCCATTGACTTATGTGCTGGTTTTGGCTGGAACAGAGTTAGTTTTCTTTAGTAGCTAGTATGGGGGTATGTTTTGGATTTTTGCTGGAAACAGGGTTGATAATACAGGGATGTTTTAGTTACTGCTGAGCAGTGCTTACACAGAATCAAGGCCTTTTCTGCTCTTCACACCACCCCACCAGTGAGTAGGCTGGAGGTGCACAAGAAGTTGGGAGGGGACATGGCCGGGACAGCTGACCCCAACTGACCAAAGGGATATTCCACACCATATGACGTCATGCTCAGCGTATAAAGCTGGAGGAAGAAGGAGGGAAGCGGGCGACATTTGGAGTGATGGCGTTTGTCTTCCCAAGTAACCGTTATGCATGATGGAGTCCTGCTTTCCTGGAGATGGTTGAACACCTGCCTGCCGATGGGAAGGAGTGAATGAATTCCTTGTTTTGCTTTGCTTGTGTGCGGCTTTTGCTTTACCTATTAAACTGTCTTTATCTCAACCCACGAGTTTTCTCACTTTTAGTCTTCTGATTCTTTCCCCCATCCCACTGTGGGGGCATGAGTAAGCAGCTGTGTGGTGCTTAGTTGCCGGCTGGAGTTAAACCACAACTTTTGTATCCCATTGTGCATTTAGTCCTTTGTATACAGAGATTTGCTTTGGACTTCCTTTCTTAAGATTGGTCTCTGCCACTTTGCACAAGGCTTCTGCCTTGGACCTTTGCCAGGTCTTGCTGTGGCCATAGCATCCAGCTCCTGATGTGACAGTGTGGCCCTGTCACCAAACCTGAAACAGGCCCTGAGTCAACTTGCAAGTCTGTCATTCTCCCAGCACTTAGTTCTAATGACCAATGGTGATACTTACCCCAAATTTTCTTTGCGTGTTGTTTCTCAGCACTTAGGCCATTTATCCTAACATTCAGTTCCTTTCTATTGCTTTAAAAAGTTAAAAACATTGAAGGCATTTCTTGAAGTCTAGCATTCCTGTCCTCCCTTTGGGAAGTAATTATTTGCTGAGAATCATCCATGCATTTGATTTTGCACGAGACAAAGGAGTTAATGATCATCTTGTTTAATGGTTGAGGAAATACAAAGCATGACAGCCTCAGAGACCTAAGAAAAGCCCTGTGTCAGAGAAACAGACTATTTTTCAGTTGTTGGGTAGTAGGCTTAAAACCTTTTTTTTATTTTGCTGGTTTTGACATTACCATGTATTTGGACACTGCTGAGGAAGCTGTTTGGCATGTTCTGAAATGCACAGCGGTTTATGCAAGGCACTATAATGCGGTGGATTGTTTTGTAAAACTTAATTTCTGCCATCTCATTTATAATAGGAATCCTGTATGTTTTGTTTGTAGTGCATGCAGACTATTTGCATTTACAGAATACTCTAAGAAATTCAAATATTTACTCTCTTGGCAGTGCACTGATCTGTCACTTGGTGTTAGCTCAGGGAGCCATTTTATGAACTTGTGACAATTTTATCTGTAATACTTCAGTTGGCAAGAAGTCTTGCTGGGCCAAGTTATGATTCCCTCGTGTGTCACCTTGTCATCTTAGAGTATCACATAATAATGCAGCTCTCCATGTTCTTTTCCCATGACAGCCAGCTGAAAACTCCTTTCATCTGAAACATGACTTGTGCAGTGCAAATGGTCAGCTTAGTAAGCAAAACATTTTGCATTTCCTTTGACAACTATTTTGTTTTCTATTCATTTAAAAATTGTTTTGTGTATGTCACTAGGAAAATATCCCGAGTAACACTCACTGGTGAAACGTTTAAACCATTTAAACTATGGGACCATATTTTAAGTAAATTCACTAATTTACATTTGACTGTACTAAACCAATCTTGTTCAGTAATACAAGCTGGTACGCACTGCTTAAAAAAAATGCCGGTTTCACCAAACTTTCAAAGTATCTCCAGGTGTTTATGTACTTGTGTATCTCTGCACGGGCTCTGGACTATGCTTCTAGATTCCTCGTATGCAAAAGGAAAGGGGAAAATTGACTGACCTACACTCACATCAGGACTGAACTGAAGTTGCGCATAAAGCCTGCATATCCCCATGTCCAGTCTGCTGGGGTTTGGCTTTTGAGGCAATTCAGATGATATGGTGAAGGACCTGAGAGAGATCTAAGACAGCTCCAGTAGCTGTCCATGAGTGCCACAGTGTTATGTGCTTCAAGAACAGATTGGGTTTCCATACAAACATATGACTGAGAGAATCCTTGATGATTGTGTTGGTCACACAGGAGCAGTACAGTCACTATTCCTGTACTTGCTCCTGAGCGTAGAAGGTACCAATTATTCCAAATTACCTAGAGGTACAGAGGAGGCAGTGTTGGTATCTTAGGGTAGTAAGGTACAAAGCAGCAAAGCTTGCCACCTGTTCAGGAGGTAAAGGCTGTGGAAGTCTATTGAGTGATCTGAGCTACTACCTGCCTGCCTGGGAGCGCTAGGGAAGGACACTGGTACGGTACAAGTCAGTGTGAAGTATAGTGTGGCCTAATGTGAAATCAGGATCTTGAAACAGTGCTTCCATATTCACATGCATAATAACTATTCTTATGAGCAAGGATTTGTTGGATCAGAATTAAAAACTGCAGGTGTAGCTTTGTAGCAAGGGAAGACTAATCTGTGTTATTCCCAATCCTAAATATGTTAATAATGTGATTTTTTTGCATCAACATGTAAAGATGCCAGTGCATAATTTGCAAGTAATACATAACAGATGGTCTTGATCTTTTAAATTGCTTGGGGCTGGAACATCATTGTATTTTTATATAAGGGATTGGTAGCTAGGGAGAAAGGAGGCCCATTTGGCGAGGAAATGTGTCTCCAGATAAAACTAAATTGCATTTAACTTGGCTGTTTGAATGCCAGTAACATATGAAACAAAGACAACAATAATAAATAGATTATTTATGCATGTATTTTTCGTGGAAAAGAAGAAAGGAAACAGTTTTGGAATTGTTTTTCATTTGCAATGCTTGTTGAGCTCAATGGAAAGTAAAATGAGATATGATTTTAAGAGAACCTTTGTACTTCTTACTTGTAAAAGCTTTATTGAAGATGAATAGTCAGAAAATACTCATCAAAATATGCAGTTTTTAGGAGAAACGTGCCATAGCATGATTGTATACTGAAGTGCCGTTAAGTAATTTTTTTCGCATACCCCATAAAAAAATGCAATCCCAGGTATCAAAAACCTTCTCTATTACATTACCTTCTCTGTCCTGGATAGAGATTCTAAGAAAGCAATTTTGGTAATTTCCCAACTAAGAATTACTACACAAAGTGAGGGGGAAAGAAAAATGGCTTCTATTCTCTCTCCTGCTGTGCATCAGAAAGAAGTCACTCTAAGTGTTTCCCTGTCACATATGTGAATCTAGTCTATTGAGACACAGGAGATGTCTAGAAGAGAGGGACATATCTTTGACCTCAATTTCCCAGTCTACAGTCAGGGACCACCAGGCACCAGTCTGATACAAAATAGCCACTGGATCAGGAAAAGAAAAAAATTATATAGAGAACAAAAGTTTAAGTCATCTTTAAGTTTCAGCTTCTTAAGTGATTTGAGCACTTCTCAGGAAGTCCCAAAGACTTGTTCTTCTAACTCTATTGCTAGATAAAAGAATTAAAAAAAAAAAAAAAAGAGAAAAGGAGATAAAAAAACAATGCATTTGATTTCAAGATGTTCATATTTCTGTATTTCAGCTCAATTTCTGCACTGTTATCAGTGATAGTTTGGTTATATGCTGTTTTTTGAACACTGCAAAATAGTTATTAAGTCCATACACATATTTTTACACTCTCTTAAAATCAAAAAGAGAGAGGGAGAGATATTTCCAACAGTTATACCATTATGTTTTTCATTGTGTAAATAATGAATGACACACTAAGTCTAGAATTTTTTAAAGATAATGAGTTAAAATCTCATGGAAGTTCACTGAGTTGAGTACAAACTCTCTTATATCTGTTTTGATATATTTGATATATATTTGATATATTACAGACCATAATAAATGTGGACTGTTACAGTGAATTGTTCTAATCAGGCAGATCCCCGAATACTCATTAGATCTGATACAGTCTGCATTAAAATCTATTTATTATTAAATGCCTAAATAAAGTTGCAGTTTTACATGGTAGGTTCAAATAGAGCTAGAGGAGACATTATAGCCAATTTAATTTTTTTTTTTTTTTAAGACTGGTAAATAATACTTGCCCCAGAATTGAATGATTTACCATGGTACAGAAAGAGCCAATTAGCCCTGCATCTAAAGCTTGAAACAAACCCTGTAGAAATCAAAGAAAAAGACCCTTCATTGATTTCTGTGGGCCTTCAGGTTCCTTTTCACTCTCAAGCAATATGCAGAAAATTCCAGAATTTCATAAATGTATAATTATTTCTCATTTGGTGCCTCCAAAATTAACTTGGGAGAAGGAAAATCACTTAATTCCTTCACGTCATGACTGTACTAGAAGGTACAATTACAGTAGTGTATTAATTGATGTAACACAGTAGATTTTGGAGCTATAACTCCTGGTTTTATGTTGGTGTAAACTAGGGCAGAATCACAGAATGTGTGTGTGGGACCCACTTTTTGAAGCATCTGGTGCTGGCCTTTGTCCAAGACGAGCTTCTGGTCCACATGATTCAATGAGCCCACTTTGGCCCAGTGAACTCAGCCCCCGTGTTCTTATAACAGAAGATATTTGAGACAAATAACTAGGGATTTGTTTTTTGACAGGATGTGAGCTACATCTTCATCATTTTTTATGTCATGTTAGGGTTAACATGGAACTGTGTACTTCATAGATCGCACAGATGAAAACACAGTGTCACAGGTGCATCGAGTGTCTAAATAAACACTGCTCTTCTAAAAAATATCTTCCAAACTGTCTCTTGAGAGTTGCAGTTATTTCACAAAATAAAGCGTGCACAAGCCGTTGCCCATTGAGCCTTAGGCTGAATTGGGTGAATTAAGAAGTGATTGTTGTGATGAACAGAGCCCTCACTTTCTCAGAGTTCAGAGAGAATACAGCACGGTACAATGCATATTTTCCTCAAATACACAGGTAATGAACCCTGAAGGAGGAAGAAAATATAAGCAGATATTCAATGGTTAGGTATGCCCATAACAGAGTACCAATTTTGTAAATTGTATGGTAGTTTTGTTCTCTGCATTACTGTGTACTTGACATTGAGAGGAGATAAAACATAATTTACTTGTTGCCTGAGGCAAATTCAGCTAAGCTTCCTATCAAGTAAAAATTCAGTACAATATTGCCATTGTTGTTCATGTGTTTTAAATGTGATTAAATATATTCACCCCTCAGAGTTCCTTTGTGGCAGACAAAGTCACTTCAATATTTTCTTTGAAACTGATGATGCACTGTAAGCAGCCATTTTAATGGGTGTGAGAATTTTAACATGAAACTGTTTCCCATGTTGTTGAGACTTTTTCGTTTAATATTTACCTATATTCACTATATGGATTTTCCTTGATTGTACCCAGAAGGGGAAAAAAGTTTTCACAGTAAGTAATGGTCCCTTTTTTTGTAATTGTAGTCAAATTGATATTTTCTTCACCCTGAAGTAGTGACAAGGAGAGATACTGACAATAGATATTGGGAAGTAGGACTACAAAAAAGGCAGAAATATGAAGAAAAATAGGAGCACTGGTCAAAAAGGTCAGCTGTCTCTTCCAGTCTTAATCAGAACTCAGAGAGCTAGATTCTAAAGAATAATGAAAGATGTACAGGGAACCTACTGCTAAGAATACTGTGTGTACCCAACAAAGCTGCTGCAGAATAGGGAGGCAGGTGAACTGACTTGTTATTGGGAAATAAATCCTCTGAAACACTAGCATTAATGAGGGATCTGGAATGATCATGAACATTGGGGTACAGTAAAATCTAAGAAAACAAGTAATTTTATAAAGTTAAGAAAGTAGTTTTCTCATGATGCCTGTTGTCAGGGTAGGACATGTCTCCCTAGTAAAGAAGAATATGGATGCAACCTGAAGGGTAATTTTCACTTTTTCACTTCTGTTGAAGTAAAGACCCAACCTCAAATTTCTTAATATCTATCCACAGAAAGTTACAAGACAAGATAAGGATGTCCAGTCACCTTGAAGTTGTCTGCTCCTAATGTTCTTAACTGCTCAACTTATCCTTTGGGCCTTTACCACCTCTGGGACAATTCATTAATGTCACCAAATATGTTAATCTGCTTTCTTTGGTTTTATGCCATAGCTGGTTTCAGCCTAATTCAACAAAAGATTCATGAGAGGATAGCTGTTACAATGCCTGTGTTAAACAGCGTCCAGTTTGAATGCAGCAGTTGAAAAGCTGAAGCGGATTTAACAAAGATGCAGTTAGTTAAAAGTGCTGTGCCTTTTCTCCTGACAAAGCTTGACAGCTGACTGCTGATTAAATGTTGCAGTCCTTACCCCAGGAAGCTCTGAGTCAAGCTAGAATTACGAAAAATCTTCAAAGCAGTCAGAACTTCAGAGCTGTGCTTTGCAAATGGGAGATGCTGGGTATGTAATCCAAAAAAAAAAAAGAAAGAAAAACGAATACATGACACAGTTTCCAGATAAGCTTCAGCATAGGAAGCTAACTTTGGCAGGCAAAGGATGCTCTTTCTGAATGATACTTCAATGTATAAGTGGTTGCTACCATGCATCATAGTTAGGGTACTGAAGTTTTTCTACCTTGTGAGAAAGATCCTTTTAAGGGAGTTGGTCCACCTAGAGGTCATTGCCTAAATGACACCTAAATGATAAACATTATAGGTGAGTTCTTTTCCCTACTTCCAATATCTGGTGCCTTTTTCACTATGACTTAGTGAAGTACAAGAAAACAATATAGAAAGCAAGGTAAAAATGCATTTTTCTTTAGCTTACATTGATTAATGTTTTTAAAGGGTACAATGACAAGAACGTGAGGGGAATCAACTGATAAAAATTGAGGGACAAAAGTGATATTCCTATAGTAACAGCAAGGGTATCAGCAATGTCATGAAGTTAGTGAAAAATATTGGTGCCCTTAACTTCACAGAGTGTGGGAAAACATGTGAAAATAGGACTCCAGGATATGTTCAGAATTCGGAGAGAAATATCCCATTGTGGCATTGGATTGATAATTCATTTTTTATTCACCAAGGAAAATTCATTTTTGTCTTGCAAGTGAAAATGAGACTTATTAGTATCGGCAAAAATTGGGATTATAGAAATAATGAGAAAAAAAATCCTTATTTTAATCAGAAGATCCTTATTCTAATAGGAAAAGTACCTGTCCTGGTTTCAGCTGGGATAGAGTTAATTTTCCTCCTAGTAGCTGGTATAGTGCTGCATTTTGGATTTAGCATGAGAATAATGTGATAACACACTGATGTTTTGGTTGTTGCTAAGCAGTGTTTATACTAAATCAAGGATTTGTCAGCTTCCCATACTCTGCCAGCGAGGAGGTGCACAAGAAGCTGGGAGGGGGCACAGCCAGGACAGCTGACCCAAACTGGCCAAAGGGATATTCCATACCATGTGACGTCATGCTCAGTATAGAAACGGGGGAGTTGGCCAGGGGGCAGCAATCGCTGCTCGGGGACTGGCTGGGTGTCAGTCAGCGGGTGGTAAGCGGTTGCATCACTTGTTTTTCCTGGGTTTAGTTCCTCTCCCTCCCTCTCCTGTTGTTTTCCTTTTCATTATAATTTA
This sequence comes from Pygoscelis adeliae, assembly GCF_000699105.1. NCBI lineage: Eukaryota > Metazoa > Chordata > Aves > Sphenisciformes > Spheniscidae > Pygoscelis > Pygoscelis adeliae. The sequence goes on along the minus strand of NW_008824411.1, from coordinate 2,809,517 downwards.
TTGTTGTTGTTGTTGTTGTTGTTATATTTTTATTCCAATTATTAAACTGTTCTTATCTCGACCCATGAGTTTTCTTACTTTTACTCTTCCAATTCTCTCCCGCATCCTACCAGGGTGGAGGGGAGGGTGAGCGAGCGACTGTGTGGTGCTTGGTTGCCAACTGGGGTTAAACCACGACAGTCCTTAATGCTGCATATAGCATAATACCTTCTCTCTGTTATTTGCAGTACGGGGTTTGATGGGACTTTGTGGTCACTGCCAGAAAAAGGATTTCCAGCACATCTTTATTTTAAAAGTAATGTGCCTTAAATCAATTTACATACAACCAGCAAATGGACAGCTGGTCCACTTGATCCTTCCCAATCCTGCCTGCTTTATGTAGCTAATTAGATCAACTTTCTGTTGCTGCATATACTGTTCAACTCAGTTAACTTATCTCTAAGTCTTTTAAATAATTAATTTTCTTTGAAAGGTGAACTGTGACTCTGAGGCTCAAAACTCAAGGATTGTTAGTACCTTTCAGGAAGAGGTGGAAAAAAGTTATCTTCGTGACTCACGTACCCTAAATATAGCTTAAGCGTAATGAGAGCTAAATGAAGAAAACAGAAGTGGAATAAGCATACCTTTGAAACAGAATATACTAATTCGGTAATAGTAAATGTCATTCCTAAAGAGGACAGCAGCCTGTGCAGCCCACATTTTGAAGAGAACTGGCTTCTTGTGTATGAGGATATTGAAGGATCCCAGTGAAAAGTGCTGAACTTCCCAAAGCTTCTAGCTATTTGCTGTTGCTGCTTTTATTTAGATCATTTCTTGTAGAATGCATTAGAATATTAAAGTCTTCTCATCGATTCCTTGTCATTTTTCCACAGATGCTGTAGATATGAAGTTAATACATCCCATTGAATGCACATTCAAATTTACCCTGCCTATAAGCAGGCGAAATAGGAATTTAAACCACAAATCCCAGTTGTTGAATTACTTCATGCAGCAAAAAAAGGTTGTTAGTACTGATGAATTGACCACTACAGTTAGTTAAAATACTTTCACTGATTTTTTTCTAACTGTAAGTTTCTTTGTTTTTATACCTTTCTCTTCTGTCTGTATTCCTGATAACACAGTTCAGCTTAAGTTGCTAGCTGGAACTTTTTTTCCTCACTTACAATCATGGGGCATTAGCTTTTTTTTCAGCTCCCTTCCTTAAATTTTTTTTATGAGCTTGGTCCTTTTTAATTCAATTAGTATCACAAGCATGATGATTAACACTCATACAGCATGCAACTAGTCTGAAAATTCTCAAGTATATTGTTCTGAAGTATCAAGTTATATATTTTCTGCAGATCGTTAATTTTAATTTTTACATGTAGAAAGTTAAATTCCAAACAGTGTAGCTTCTTCTGATGTGGAGAAAAGTTAATAGCTAGCAAAATGCCATGCAAATTCAGCTTTTGTTTTGCCTGAAAAAAACATCTCATTTCTATGCATTTGCTCTTATTATTTAATACAGTGTGGTTTTCAGCTTAAAAATTCTCTACTTTTAGATTTTGTTCAAAATTTGAATTAATTTTTACTTTCAAAATAGTTTTGGTATATTGATATTTTGTTATTAAAAAAAGAGGTTTTTTTTAAAGGAACTGTGAGATGATCTCACATCTTTAAAATGTTAAGTCATGAAAGAGCTCATTGCATATTTTTAAGCTCATTTGTGTGGCCAAATGAGTAAAAAAAAAAGAAGTCTATCCTATGTAATGAAAGGTTCGAGTCTTTAGAAACATTTCTTGTTAGAGGGAGATTCAAGGCTCTATGATCAAATGAAAGAATAAGCAGAGAAAAACAGTTCTTCAGTCAAGGTGGTTGCTGAGTTTCCAAAGATACAGCGAGTAAAGAAATGTAGATTCAAAGTAACTGTTTCTAGACGGAAAACATTTTTCACACAGTTCAGTCAAAATCCTCTGGCTTCCTGCAGAGGAATTCATAGTTCAAAATGGAGTGGTAATCAAACACCCCTGTACATGAGAAGCCTGGAAGCAGAGTCCATGCAAGGTTTTGCGCTGTGTGGTGTGTAGAAATCTAAGAGGAATATGCATTAGAACAGAGTAAATCTTCTGATGGGGTAAGATGACAAGACGGCGTCCAGGAGTGCAGAGCATTGGACAAAACCTGATGCAAATTAGGTCTGTTTTACCTAGTATAGACTGGATAGCAGTTCTACTACGGCTACTTCATTGTGAGGTTCTAGTTTAATTCTGCAGGTATTATGGATATGAATCCTGTTTCCTTCAGATGCATTCAAGGAATCTGATTCTGAGATGTATTCCCTACTGCTGGTTTGCTGTTAGGTGTGGGGAATGGAACATCACTCTAGAATTTCACTCCAAAGTTAGGTGGGAAAATTGCTGGATATTGAAAGAACAAACAAATTTGCTGTGCATTTTAAATTATAGCTTCATCTTTGTTTATTCAGCTTTGCTTTCTGAATATTGTTGTTATTGATTGATTTAATAAATCTGCAATCAAAATCAATATCCTTGCCCTTCAAAGCTCTGTTTAGTGGGAAAATAGAAAAGGAAAAAAATTATTTTGTCAGTGTAGCTTCTCTTTGTTTTATTGTCTCTGTATAGAATACAGCAGAAATATATGAGTAAAGAAAAGAGGAATAGAGTTTATCTTAGCTTTTGGAGTAGTGTTTCCCTTTGTAGTGAAGGTTGAATCCTAGTGGCTTAACTCTAGTTTGGATCTGTGTATAGCCGATTTCCTTAAAGCTATCTCTGAAGATGCAATCTCTGAAGATGTTCAGTGAAGTGGTATTTAAGAGGTTACCATAGTATATGCCTTCTAGCACAGGAGCTAGAGACCTCTACCAACTGCTTAGACATGAACATATGTCTTAGCAAATGTGTCTTAACAGCACTTGCTGGATGATTGGGCGCTTTGGTTTTGCTTATTATCCCTGTCCACGGTTGCTAGCAAGGGACTAAAGAATTACAGGGACTATGGTAATGGTGGATTGTCATGAAAAAAGCTGGTATTATCTTTATTAAGCTCCTTACAAAGAAGGAGAAGATTTTCACCTTTTCTCCCTGGGCCTTCAGAGATGTTGCAACCGCCCAAAGGAAAAAATAGTGTGTAATTCCAGCAAGCAGTGACACATCTCTCCGTCCTCTCATCGCCTGAAAAGCTTTGTTCCCAAATCTGACAAAAGCTACACAGCATTTTTTTTTTCATTTTTTTGACAAGCATATCTCTTATGATCAACATTTTCTCATAGGTAAATGATGAAATCTGTGAAGTGAAAGAGCCTAGCAGTTAGTTGAGTGTTCATGCTCTGATACGGTATAGACATATGGTTCTCTGTTTCTCCCTCTCTGTCATGTTACTCTCCATTTTTCCTTGGTTCAGTTTCGTCAACGTAAGTTATGAGAAAAATGCATCAATGATCCTAATCTTCAAATCCTGGTATTTGAACAAAATAAGAATACATGGAGATTCTTTCAATTTTCCTTCTGATTTCTGAGACTTACCATTTGTACTTTCTGTTGGTCTCTCCAGGACCACCAGAAGCAGAAAATCACTTGTAAGTTAATGACTTACTGTGGGAGTGGTACTATTTCTAACCGAGAGTGACAGAGTAATGACAACTGGGGATGTGCTAGAAGAACAGCAAGCGTAAATAAGGTAAGCTTATTGCTTACCTTAAGCTTGCTGATTAACTAATTAAGAACTTAACTGAAGCACAACAAAACTAGAGGCAATTTTTACTAAAGAATAGTGAACAATTTTTAGCAATATGATTTAAAAAAATTAGAACTTTCAAACAACCCTTTAAAAACGTGTATTCTGTATTAAAGATTTAAAGATCTGATTTCTTTTTATTTTTCTATCTGCAAATTTGTGTTTAATTATATTTCCCATATCTATCATATTTTTGTTTAGCATTTCTTGCTGTTTAGCACATTGGAGTCTTGGTTGATGGCTTGGTTTTGGATGGTTTAATATTGGGAAAAAACCACAATATTTATGATAGCATAAATAATATGAAGGGTAACTTTTGAAATTAAGGCATGTAGGTTTGCCCATTGATAAAAAGTTTGGTTTTATTTTTTTCTCCCAAACTCACAATTATTTATTGCAGTGCTAACCAAAACCCTTGTAAACTGAGGTGTGTCAGATGGCCTTCTCATGTTCTTATATTTCTTGTGTGGCAAAATCCTCAAAGATCCTAAATATCTACCCACAGTCCTTTAAATACTATGTGAATGGCAACACCAGGAAATGAATAGTTTTAAAGTTTGCTGATTCTTGTGGGATTCATACGAGTTTAATAGACCGATAATGCTGTACTTTCAAGTATGTGTTGTTTTAAAATATAAATAAAATCTAAAAGCAGGATCTTGAATAACTTTTCACCCCACAACTCCTGTAATCACATGGCTACTGCTGTTTAGAGTTTTTTTTCTAAAAGGGGGGGGAAGACTCAGTATCTTTGTAAAACAGCAGCAGCCCCAAAATGCCAAATAGATCAGTGCTAAATCACACACACTTATAATGCCATTGTGATAAGTGTCTTATATTAGAACTCAGCTGTGCTTAATTGCTGGATTGCAAAATTAGGGGTAAATTTGTCTCGCTGTTGGTCTATTATGGGTATCAGCTATCTAATTCCCTCCAGCCAAAATAACCTTTTTTTCTTTTTCTTTTTTTTTTTCATTTATCCATGGCTCGTGGCTAGATATACAGAAATGAGGAAACTTCTTGTGTTCTGTGGAGATTTTATCACTTACTTAGATAAAAATCTATCTGTACTATTTCAAATGACCTCCTTTGGGCTAGAAAAATATTTCAGAAGAGCAAGGAAGCAGAGATTTACTGACTTTCTCTGTGAAGAATTTTCCTGTAATTGTTTTCATTTTGGGCCAATGCTCTTAAGTGACAGAGAGAATTCATTTTACTGATAAAAGTATAGAGAAGAACATCTACAGTTAATTCTATCTGGTGATACCTTTAAGTAATAAAAAAGCCCATAGTCTATTGATGATATATAATTATCAAATAACCCATGGCACGGCTTGCACTAAACTGTTTCATTAGTTTTATGTCTCCGTTTCCAGTTTTAACTGAGTCAGAATTTGATGAGTTTAGCAAGATTACTATTGACTGATAGTTGTTATTGGAACATGACCATGTTATGTGTCTAATTTTATAGTTGTGGGTTGTTTTTTTTTAGTTGACTTGATGTTATGCTGTAATAAAAGCTCCTTTCACATTCTTGTAAAATAGTGAAATAACTGAAGTGGGACAACAGTAAAAAGAGAAGAGCCTTCCAGGAAAGACATGTTGTTCCTTACTTTCCTTCAGATCCTAGAGTGCCAGCTTTACTATGTGAGCATCTGAATAGAATAATCATATCCTTGAAGAAACCAAAGCAAATTCTGATGTGGATTACTGACTTCTAACTGTGACTTTAGGTAAACGTGACTGTTCTTCATTTCTGTGTTTTACACACTGTTCTCATAGATTTTTCTACCTTTCCTGTGAAACCTGATCGAATTACATTCTTCAGCATTTTATTATTCCTCTTTTCTGAAAAGTAGGGGAAAGGAAAATTAGGTTTGATTTATTTTGTGCTTACAACTGAACAGGATTGGCTACAGCAATTTAAAAGATGGTAACTCAGACTCACATCTGAAGGAAACAACTTAGCTTAGAACCTGCATCTGTAACACAGCATAAAACTCAGTGAGGTTATAGTAATCAGGTTTTATATCTTGTTTGTAGGTGCAGTTTTAATAATCTTTTTTTTTCTTAATAGAAACAAACCTTAATAAAAATTAAGGGGAAAAGGTAACTTTCTCTTCTTGCATCTTAGTTCCATGAGCTAATCCTTGTAATGCATTTGTGATCTACAGCATTTGCTGTCATAGGAAATACTTTATGTGAATTTTGAAAGACAAAAGCGTAATTATTTATGAGGCACTCTCAGTGTGGTTCTTAAAGAAGAACCATGGAGTCATAAAGATTTTCTACAGAACAAGGTCACTACAGCTATGCTGTGTGGAGGGAAACTTTAGAGAGTCATTTGACACTGGAAACCTTCAAAGGATGTGGACCAGTGAACAGAGGGGAATGAGAAAAATTGATTTGAAGGCTAAAAAGCAATAAAAGAGAATTAAGATGTGAGGAGTAAAGGATTAAAGAGGGAATGAATAAGTTACAGTTGAACATACAGTAAAAAATAGACAGGTATAGAAGATGTATGCAAGACTTTAGGATGTGATGAAAGTGAAGTATAATGTGATGAGAGAGAACCTCTTTCCAGAAAAAGGAGAAAAACAGTAGTATTTTCGGAGCCTAGTCAGGACAGAAGGAAAATTATGATTTGGGGTTTGGGATAATCACTAAGTGATGGAGAAGTAATTTAGGATGGTCATTTTAGTTGGTTGGCTTTGCGATTTAAAACTGGAAGAAAGCTCCTGGGTTGCTCAGTCTAATATCCTTCTATCTTAGGCAATTGTATCATGTCATCCCTTTTCTAAACTGTCTTGAAGTTCTCCTATTCCCAACAAGAGGCTGCTAGAATTTAATTTAGTTAAATTTAGTTAATTTAGATCTTAAATCTAAAATTTAATTTAGTTAAAAGTCTTGCAACATTAAAACTGAATATATTCACCCACAGATATGCCCATTTTGTAGCATCTCACAGCTATGTTAATCTGTTGAAGTCAGTTGATGTGCCACAGGTTATTTCAACCCCCATTCGTCTAATGGGGAAGTAAACAAGCCAAATAAAAAGATATTAACTATTGATGGGAAAGAGGGAGTTTAACTGCAAAGGAAAAGAATGGGAAGTGTGATGCTATTAAATGTTTGCTTTTAATAGCCGAAAAACAAATATTGTAATTTACTGCTCTATTATTCTTGGGGTTCTTTTAACCTTATTTAGTGTTGCAGGATTTCTAAAAGGCTACTTTCAGAGTATCAGATTCTGAAAGAAGGAAATACCGTACTTGGTTTTTTGTTCATAAATCTCTGATAGAAAGAAACGTTCCTCAAATGATTAGGAACAAAGAAAGGAGTGGGAATTAGTTTTTTTTTTTTCTCTGAAAATAATAATAAATAACTAATGCTGAAAAGTACTAATTTCTTGAACAGTTTTTGTGTAGTTCCAATACAGTACTGGAAATCTTTTTATCTGATTTTCTTGTATTGTAAATTCTTTATTGTCCTTATGATTTTAAAATTCCAGGATATTCCTGAGAAACAAATGCCAACATTTGGATAAATAAAATGCATCTGTGACCTAGCAATGAGGATATCAAAGAATCTTTAAGATTTAACATGATTTGACAAGATGTTTTGCGGGTGGACTTTCAGTAGGAACGATTCTGCCTTGCTGAAGCACAAAAACTTACAGGAAACTTCGTATTCAGGAGTTCACCGTAGCAAATTTCAGTAGCATCTAGAGTGTTACAGCCCTGGAAGTAACAGAAGGGGCATGCTGTTCCCAAGTAACTGTTGCTTTTTGGAGAAAAGTTTCTCCATGGGTTTAGAGACTAGCAAAGAAGAGAGACAGAAATTGCCCTAGGCAAACCCAGGAAGTTGTCAGAAACGTTTTGGAAAAAGGAGGAAAAGTGTCTGTATAGCCCTCAGGATGCTGCAACCATAGGGACAGATGTGACTGCAGAATGAATTGGATTTCTCAGTTATACCCCGACTGCTTTGGAAAATTACAGTAATGCTTCCTATGTGAACATAAAGGTGGAACAAAACAATTTGATAGGGTTTTTTTTTTAATTATTCATTGTCTATTAAATATCTTACAAATATTTTCTTAATCTGTGAGTTTTCAGCATATTAGTCCTGATTTCTGTAAATATATTCATTGATTCATTAGGTATTTTGGAGAAACATCAGTATAAAAATTATCTGTTATAATTTTCCTCAGCCATCAGTCACCTGCGATGATGCAAAAGTGGGCAGCTAAATCAGGTGGTATTCTTGCTGTAAATAAAATGAAAGGCTGATTATATTTTTAGGCAAAAAAATCCCCAGGCATTAAGTTTAGCAGAGAATTTTCAGATTATATTATTCATTTGGATAACTGGAAATATTTAAGATAGGCAAATATTTTCAGATACTAATCAACAGGTAACATTCACAAGCATTAAGTTATAGACAGTTTATTGTGTAGAAGTAAACACTCTGCTCCCACAAGGAAGTATATTATGCAGATATATCTACTGAAGATATAGTTAAAATTTTCTAATTCATTTTCACTAAAAAAATCTAAATCTTTTAAAATATCCTCTGAACAATCTCTGTTGTCAGTTGAGTAGAGATAAAAAGATTTTCACTGCTTTCTATTGACAAGATTTTTGTATAATTTTCTGTTAGTGCTATTTCACGATCATTCAGATGTTATTTACTTTACAGCAGATAATAGTAGATAGCCCAGTTTTCTTTTAAGTTTTCAAGACAGGTGCAGGAGGGAGATGGGATTTGGAAAGAAGGATGTCTTGCTAATAGTAGGATATATTACATTGTAACAAATACACTCAACAAAGCAAATGAGTACCTTGCATGAAGCTGGGAATGGAAAAGAGGTTTCCAGTAGGTTTCCTCTAAAGAAAAGGGAATTTTTTAGAGCTGAATTTTGAATAAATCTTTATACATTTGGGGTTGAAGTCAGTAGTATAAAGACAAACATCTAACCAGGAAACAATGACAAAACATCTTGGATATCCATCACAGCGCACGATTCTTTTTCTGTGTTCATCATCATTCAATTTACTGCTATGTTATTTACAAAAAAAATAGTGTTTTATGATGATGTCTTAAGATTTTGCTGGCTGCAGTATCTGTGTGTCAGCATAATCAGGCAGAACAGTTATAGAATGTGTCTAAACAGATGGAACATTAAAATAAGTATGAGGTTTAATTGTACATTATGCTAGAAAAGATGTATAAAACGGGCATAAAACCAGATGTGGCTGTTGGGCGTTCTACACGGGACTGAGCTTCTTTCTTGTGCTGTTATGTCTGGAGTCCTTTGGAGGATTTTGAGTGAGATTTGTATCCAGTACTTTAACAGCTTAAAAATAGGTTCTTTCCTCCTTTTTTTGCTAGACTGATTTTGACAAAGGTGAATCACTCTCCATTTTCTGGTAACAGCTTTTTGCTACAATCCAGGACTGAACACTTACCTTCTGTAAGTTCTCTCAAAATATATTCTATTTTAAAACCTTAAAATCCTATAGCTTTGGCTAAGCTGTTTACACTGGTATCGGTATAAGCTATATGCAGCCTGTCCAATCACAGATGTTTAATTTACGTTCACCTGTCTTGCTTGCTTGTAGTATCTGTGGCTATCTATCACACAGCTATGTGCTGAAAAGCATTTACATTTTGAAGAGCTATATAGTGAAATTCAGCAGCTTTTCTTGTTGTTCTTACAAATTGCCACTAGCATACCAGCTGTATAAATAGATCATCATTTTTATAAGTAGGCTAAACTGAAAACAAATACTAAAGTCTGAGTTTGAAGAAACAGAAATTCACTAAAGAAAAAAGAAACATAATCAAAAAGAATACATCTTCGTCCACTTTTTGTGGTTAATATTAGGATCAGCTGGAAAAGACAAACTCCCGTTAAATATGCAGATCGTCAAGAATTTTATGGTTTTAGTGCTTAATTCATGATCCAAAACTAAGCAACAGTAGGTGCACCATCTGGATAGCTAATGATTATAATCTTTTTTGAGTTCTATTACCATGCTTCCCAGAGTATATTTTTCTCATTTATGTCCCTTTGTCAGTCACTGTGAAAGTTGACCAGTCATGTGGTTATTTAGGACTTCATTTTGGTGAGGAAAATTATAGATAATGTTGATTGCTTGCAGAAAATGTGTAAGGCTGTGTCTCTTCCATGCATTGTTAACATTTCAGTATGTGCCACTTAAGTATTTTCAAGATCTTCCAAAAACGATGGTGCTTTGGTTTTGGCTGGGATAAAGTTAATTTCCTTCCTAGTAGCTGGTACAGTGCTCTGTTTTGGATTTAGGATGAGGATAATGTTGATAACACACCGATGTTTTAGTTGTTGCTAAGTCGTGCTTACACTAGTCAAGGACTTCTCAGCTTCCCATGCTCTACTCACTGAGACGGCTGGAGGGGCACAAGAAGCTGGGAGGGGGCACAGCCAGGACAGCTGACCCAAACTGGCCAAAGGGACATTCCATACCATGTGACGTCATGCTCAGTACATAAACTGGGGGAAAGCTGGCTGGGGGGGGCTGCTGCTCGGGGACTGGCTGGGCATCGGTCGGTGTGTGGTGAGCAATTGCATTGTGCATCACTTGCTTTGTATATTCCATCATCATCATCATCATCATTATTATTATTATTATTATTATCATCATCATCATCATCATCATCATCTACCCTTCCGATTCTCTCCCCCATCCCACCGGGGGTCGGGGGGAGTGAGGGAGCGGCTGTGCTCAGTTGCCAGCTGAGGATAAACCACAACAGATGGAAAAATTAAGAAAAGAACTGGGCTTTGTATGAATCTCTTGTTGAAAACTCTGGAAATGAGCTATGATGATTCTGGTCCTGGTTCATGACCCATTGTGTTGTGTTCACTTAGTTCAATCGTAGTGACCTCTCTAATTTTCCAGGAAGAAAGGATAGCTTGTAAATATCACTGAGAGCATGCCATGCAGAGCATGATGAGTTTTGGTATATTTTCCATGGCCATAGGCAGATTAAAATTGTTCTCTAATAGCAATGGGAAACACTGTAAGCAGGGTGACTGCCACACCAAATAATAGGAAATATGTAAAATGCAGATGTATGATCAAAAGGTGGCATCTTTACCAGTGGCAATGTCTTTTCTCGCTTTATATATAACAACATGAAATAGATCTGGAAGAGAAGGTCCATGACTTTTGGATGCTGCATTGAGGGTTGTGTGATTCACATTTAAAACTTCCCTAGAAACTCAACCAAAGTGTGCAGAGAAATTGGACTGGTTGGAACCACAGGTACAAGCTAGCATGAAGAATTAGATGCAAGGTTTGTCCTAGAGTCAATTCACATTTAAAGGCATTCTAAAAATGAATTTCTGGAAGCATGCCTTTTATTTTGCATTGAGAATGATATTCTGAGTTGACCTGTGTAAGCCACTAGACCTGACAGAATTATTTTGGGAGTCTCTCTCATTTAACTTTCCCTGATATTTCTTTATGAACTATTTGTGATCCATTTGTGGTGCATTTTGTCTGCTATGGAGACATTAAGACTGTTACTTATACACAGACTATATATTGTACATTACCTGCACACTTGGGATTCTGTTGATCTCCGATGGTTACTTGTTTGTGTGTTGCAAAAGAAGATTTCCTTCATTCTCTGCATACAATTGTCAATACTTTTTTACTAGTGTAGTGTATCAGTCTAATAATTCAGGGAGTTATGTGCCTGAGGATTAAAGAGAAAGGAATAGAGAGAAAGGTCTGACAGTTTGTGTAACAGTGGTTGTTAGGAAAAGAGCCTGCTCTGTCATTTCAGACTCATTAATTACTTCGGGTGCTAGCTCCTGGGCACTTGGATTGCTGTTTGGCTCTGAAAGATTATGAGAATAAGAAAATAAAGGCCCTTTTCTGCCTACCAACTGTAATTTTCTTGGTTTCAACTAAGCAAACTTTGTGAAATGTTTGAGCTTTTTATTGTGCAGAAAGGTCACACATGACTAATGATGGAATGACAGGACTGATTATATCACAGTTTTAAAATGTAATTAAAATGGGAAATTTTTCAAGCCCACTGGAATTTTACTGCTACCTACAGAAGCAGAAAAAGTATATTTGCCACTAACATATAATTTTTACATGAGAGATTAAACCTGCCTGCCCATGGCCTGTGTCTGATTTTGCTAATGTATTTTCAAGCTGAAGGAGGAAAATTTGATAACTGTTTCTCTTTTTTAAGATACATTTTTGCCAAAGCCTATGCAGATATTTAAAATATGGTGTTGTGGGCTTTCTTTTTTTCTTTTTCTTTTTTTTTTTTTCTTTTTTTAAAGGTAGTTACCATTTCCTGCAGTAGTAAATACGGAATCCCTTAGCCACCAATCCTTTTAATAAGTGAATACACTGAATTTGAAACACCAGACTGTACCTAATATTTTCAGCTACCATTATAATCTGCAAGAGAGTAGTTTTCAAGAAGAATCTTTCATTTTCAGCGGTAACTAAAGTCTGAATCTGGTAAACATTTATTTCCTTTCCTGCATCTATGAACTTCAATAAGAAAGTATGTGAAAACGTGAAGAGTTGTGAGAGTGTTGTTGCATGAGGTCCTCTTATTATGTACTAGATTATATATATATGTACACGTATTCTGAAGTATGCCGCACCACATTGATAATTCAGAATTAATTTAAGAAAACCTGAAACACTGTAGCATTTTAGATGTAGAAGTAGAATTAAATATCATCAGTGATCCCCTCAGTTTTGACTGAAAAAATTAAGATGGTTGGCTAACTAGACAAAATAGATGCTGATTGAGAGTGTCAGCCCTGTGTGAGATTTCAAGTATTTAGTCATTTTTATAGCTTGTATACTTGGCTTTGCAGGCCTCTGTAGAGTTTAGCTAAATCAAAGCCAAACTGAATGAAGTCTCTGGAAGTATTCTTGTATTTCTACCATCCCAGACTTGTATAACAGACAGTTTTACAAACAAGCTTTCCCGGCCCCCCTTAAGAGAGGCATTGTTCAAACCTGCGTGGGGAATCTAGCTTTTCCAATTAAAGCTGTCTGTCTTTGTGTTTCCTCCAAACTGTTTGACAGCTAGCCTGGGACTTAGACTGCTTTGAATGATTTTACCAGTTCCAGAGATAACGCCTTTGCCTTTAATGTGAAAAGATCTGTCAAAGTTTTTCAAAATATTAGATGCTGTTAGAATCACCAGTATGGATTTCTCTCCACCTAATGACATGCGCTATACAGGCTTAAGCTTAAGTGAGGAAATCGCAAGTTGCCATGTATTAATGAAAACAAGAATCAGAAGCAGGGATGGAGGCTGTCAGCAGAGGTGGTAATAGTTTGCTAGTGTGGCAGACAACTGGGGATATGCTCTGAGAGAGAGAGAGAGATACATATGAATGACTACAGGATCCCCCTTTTTTGTTTACATGCTCTTGTGTTCCTTCTTTCCCTCTCAGGAACCTGTCTTCCTGGCCAGGTGGCCTTACATACGTTCAGGATTCAAAACTATCCCAGCCAATTCCTCCTGGGCAGCTACAGAACAGCCAAGGGGAACAGTGCAGCAGTACCTGTTTGGGGAGAATGATGAAGGTTGCTGACTCCCAGGCAGATGAGAGGCAAAGGAAGCCTTCCATCACGTATACCTCTGAGCTATACTCAGAGTAGTCGATATCAACCCGGGGACAGCTCCACCCGCCTAATCATCTTTATAATTTATATACGTTGTTTTAGTTACACACATATTTCTTTTGCCAAATCTATACTTAACTGTTAATGTGCCTAATTCTTTACTCTAGTTTGATTAACAAATCAAATTTCTGTCAGTGATGTTATGATTACATCATTATCTCTACTTAACCTTGCACTTAACTACTAACAATCCTAACTAGTAGTTAGATATTTTAAATTGACAGACGCACTGTCTTTGTTTTCCTGTTTCTCACCAACATTTGTGTATAGCTTTCCTGTGAAGTAGATCATTCTTACCTCTTCACACACCTACAGTTTCTTTATTCATATCATGCAAAATTTGCCGCCTTAAATTTTCTGTGGTCATGTTTCTGCAGAAACGGAAATCCAAATAAAGGCAAAAGAAAGAAAGCAACTTTGCAAGTACAGATACACTCAATTTGGAAAATATTCCTAGCAAGGATGCAACTACTGTATTCAAAACTGTCCTTTTACTAATAAGCATATTCTGAATCCCTCATGGGTATATTTTTGTGTCAGCAAAATGAGTTTTCTTGAAAGAACTGTAGCGACTTAGTTGTTCTTACATCCATATTACAGACTCTCAATTCCTCGTGTCACTGTTGTAATGTAAACATGGCTTGAGGCCAAGAATAAAGGCAAGGTAGACTGCAGAAACATCAGGATTGCATTCATAGGATAAATATGTTATTCTAAAATTTGTGCTGGCTCTTCACTGGACGGCTCCAACACCAGCTGAGTTTGGGGCAACAGAAGCTTGCAACTAATTGAAGCAGTGTGCCATGCTGAAAACTTAGGATAATCCTGTGATGCCAAAATATGTAGATCAGGGTTCCTCAAATGGTGGTATTCAGTTTGTACGCAGACTTCCAGTACATTTTACCACTGATTTCTTTCATATTTCTGAGTGGCTTTCTCATTTTTGGTGTTCTCCTGATCCCTGAGAAAACTGCTGCTGTACTGAGGAGAAGAGGCCATCCAGAATGCAAAGGTGTGTTGATACAGGGTGATGTGAGACAGGACTTCACTTCTGAAGAAATCTTAGTAAAATTACTCTGTGGACCTTTGTTAACAGTGGTCTTAGTAGCCTGGTTTAAATGAAATGCCAACTATTTGAAATGCCTCCGTGAAGGAACTAATGGATTCAGTTGGTTACAGACCTAGGGTGAATAGTGGAGTAAGTTTGATTTGCTGTTCCCTATTAGACGTCTCAGAATGATCTGTGGGGGAAAGACAAACTGTAACACCGAGAGGTAGTCTAGAGCACATACTAGATTAATGAAATAAGCAGAATTTAATAAATGGAAAAGTTCTTCTGCTATTAGATAGAAGTGACAGTTATTGGAATCATATAGTAAAGCTATTCAGTTGGAAAAAAATCATAAATAGTCTACTGTTGCCTCTAGCATTTGTTGCATTGGATTGAAATGGTTCCTCAGAAAATTATAAAATATATTAATGCATAGAAATGACCACACACAGAAACTATTTTTCTTGGCATGCTGTTTATAGCCTGAGAAAAAAGAAAATAATGAGTTTGGTGAGCTAAGTGACATCTATATTTTAAATATTGCTGTTCCTGTAATTTTTTTCCATTTGCCATGTTCCTTTGTTACTTGGGAGAAACTAGAAATGAATACTAATTAGGGGCACAATGAATATTTGATGCATACTACTCTTTTTCTTTTAAGCCAGCTTCATGTTTTTTTTCTTCCAGATGTGATACTTTCTCACAATGGCTTATATTTTTCATTATGACTAAATGAGTAACTATTTTTTGACAGTACCTGCCCTAAAACCAAGTTAACATATACTGTCATAATGAGCCTCATAAGCTTCCTTCCTTTTGTTATAAGATATTTTGTCCCCTGAAGGATACTTGAATGATCTAAAATTAAAAAAAAAAAAAAGAACAATCTAGAAAACTTATAAGAAATTCAGTAGTCACAAATGAAAGGCAACACACTTGGATAGGAGTAATCAGCTTCACAGACACAGGATGGGGAAGAACAACCTAGGTACCTTTTTGACCTTGTTTTTAGCTCTGTGGGTTTTTTTTCCCTTCTTTTAGTAAGAAAAGCCTAAAACACAGTAGCATCTATCACAGGTTTTTATTGCCATACTTATTTTAGCAATTGGAAAATTCAGAACCCATAGAGCTCTAATTAAAATTTTGGGAGGCAATGAAAAGGAGGATAACAATTTTCACTAATAGTGTGATAGCTAAATTTTGTGCTAATGTTTCCATTACAAAACCTTTTTTAGAGTTTTAGTCAGCCATGAAAATGTTGTAAGATGAAAGTCTTTCTATGTGCTGTCAGCCTAGGAGTATTTAAAAATCTGTTTAGCAGCATTGCATGTTCTTTTTTTCAATAAAGCAACAACAATAATCAGAAGCTTTAGTGTATTATGCAGTCAGTGTTCCCACAACATCACTATTTTAGAAGATGTTTAATATTCTGTGAAATAAAATTTCTGCTTGGAAAAATGGAATTTATAGAATTATCCATTTTTACATATTCCCATAGACAAGTGGATTTTTTTGTGTACACTGTCTGCTGTATGAGACATGTAGTATGACAGAGTGGGAAGGAAGCTGCTGTGCCTGTCTGCTAGATATACCGAAATGCAAAAACAGACTGCTGGTCTTCTTGATCTCTTTAACCTGAACATGGTTAGGAAAATGGAAGAATATTGGCACAGGTTGGAAATGGCCTAAAAATGGTTTGAGTATTTGGGCCTTCCAATTTCAGTAGTTAGGAACAAGAGCTTGTTACACTGCTTTTCTTGCTCTGACTTGTGATATATACTTAAAGCAAGATCCTTACCTCATGTTCTGGTGGCTTCACTCTGTGCCGCCTTTGGGAATAAAAGGGGAAAAGGTAATGAATGAGGACAGCCTCATTTCAGATGAAGGATGAAAGGAGGTTGTAGCGAGGTGGGTGTCGGTCTCTTCTCCCAAGTAACTGGCGAAAGGACGAGAGGAAATGGCCTCAAGTTGCGCCAGGGGAGGTTTAGATTGGATGTAAGGAAAAATTTCTTTACTGAAAGAGTAGTTAAACATTGGAACAGGCTGCCCAGGGAAGTGGTTGAGTCACCATCCCTGGAAGTATTTAAAAGACGGGTAGATGAGGCGCTTAGGGACATGGTTTAGTGGGCATGGTGTTGTTGGGTTGATGGTTGGACTCGATGATCTTGGAGGTCTCTTCCAACCTTTAATGATTCTATGATTCTATGATTCTAAGGATGATCAATCCCTCTCCCCATCTTTCACAGTACAGAACTGTGAAAGACAGGGGAGAAGGCGGCATTTTTTGGACTATGCTGTGTCCAAGAATCACTTTCTTCATGCTTGCCATAGCAGACTTACTTATTTCCTTACAATTTAGAATTGAATTCGTGATGTTTTACACTTGTCTATCTCTAAATGATCCCTGCTAATCTATGAGGCAAGCTTTCTCCTTACAGATTGGCAGGTGGGGAGGTTTGTTTATGAGTGTTAATTTTATTTAGTAGTATATGTTTACTCTAAAGTTGGTAATAATACATGTTATTTGACCTTAAATTATGTGCAAGTGCTTGATGTGAATGAGTGATTTTTTACAGTAAAAACATTAATAGCAGAAATTTCCAAGTGAGCTAGTTTTATGAGGTCAATAAATTCTTGACCCTGTCAGACTTTCCTTGGTAAAGCTATTGTTCAATGAAAATAGCTTTCAAATAAACAGAAGTTGTCACAGTTTTCTTCCATTTTTCAATTTTTAATATGTAATAATATGCATTGACCAATATTTTGGTCAATGATAAAAAATGGAATTTGAAATAAAAACAGTGAACTATTACCTGAAGCAGTAGTTATTGCTTGTTTTTAAACCGTGAGGCTTAAAAGTTTGAAGTTTTTCTTTAAAAAATAGAAAAAACAAGTGTTGTTGATTTAGAAAATATATTTTTAAATTGCTACATGCCATTTCTCAGTCATACAAATGGTGTTGGAAATCTTTAATGTTAACTTAGCTTTTTCAACTAATTTCTTAAGATATATTTCTATAAAGTATTGAGATCACAGTTTTAGAGACTGAAATCCCATTATATCTTTATATATATTTATGTCCCATAGTACACAGTGTAATATTAAAAGAGAAAATTAATATTGAATTTAATTATGAACTTTAAATCTGCCGCATTAAAACCTGAAGGTACCTTTTTTGTTTGTATAACAGTTCTTCTGTTTAAAAGGAAGATTTTGTTAAAGCACATCAAGACTACCTGCCTAGGTTCAATTACCTTTTTTAACCTGAAAATGGAACTTTAGGATGAACCTAAGGTACTTGTTAGAGGAAGCAAATGGTCTGAGATGGTAGATGCAGTTGCATCTTGTATGATGGAGTTTAACAGTTCCTGGAACACGATCTTTACAAGATTGTTCCTTTTACAGGAAAAGTTAAATGATCGGTAGAGTTTGCAAGACAAATTCTCAGAATTTTCATTAGCTTGCAAAACCAATTGGATTTGCTGCATCTGTCACAAAAGCCCATTTTGAATAGTGCACAGAAATATTAATTCATGCATTTAAATTTAGTCCTGCAGATTTTTTAAATCAAAGACCATATCCAGTACTTTCTATCACAGCACACCATACCAGGCAACAAGAGAATGCTTTAAGCTGGTATGTGCAGTGTATAATCTATTATTGTGACAAAAATAATGAAATTCTACTGTTAAAAGAGTACAGGAAAGGTAAATGAATGGTCCTACTGATAAGATAAGCTGACAAATAAAGTAAGAAATATTATAATTAAAGTAGATGGCTTAAGGACTTAAGGATTATTCAGAAGCTCATAATTTAAGTGTTATCCTATAATGTGCACAATGTATGATACAAAAACCTAACAATACTCCCAGGAAGAAAGTAATAATCTTGACTGGCAATCCAGGAAATCTTTTAAGATCTGGATGCTTTGGACTGGGGCTCTAAAATTTTCCGGTTACAGGTATTTCACGTTGCAATTTTTACATATTTCCTTTTCTTAGACAGAAAGTTAGGTTTGAATATTCTGTTGGACTAAATTTTTAAATCATTAAGTAGCATTTAATGTCAACATGAAGACCTAAATAAACATAGCCTGATTTCAAGTACCTTCACTTAAGTGTCTGTAGATATATGTAGTTTCCGATGGAAATCTGAGCACAGAGCAACCTTGCTTTGTCTGCTGTGGATCATTATTTTATTACAGCACCTGATGATGAAGCCAGACTGTTTGGTAGGATCTGATAGAGTCTTTTTTCTTTGTTATTACACACTGGATTACTGTCGCACTCCTCAGTGAGACTGAGGGCTTGTGTTAGACTACTGCATTTTGAAAGGTCTAATCCATGAATTGTCCATCCTTGTAGGACAACAGCACTGAGTGAAAGCAAAATGTTCTAAAACTGACTTATAAATCAAACAGGAGCAGCCTTAGGTGGAACTGTTGTTCAAGTGCTAAACCAGCCCTAGTGACAATAAAGAATGCAGGGTAGAATCACCTCTTCTTCAGGACAAACTTGCATGCTTTTTCTTTCATTGAGCAGGTTTTTTTGCGGTAGCTATTGCTACCGCTCTGTTGCAGTGCTGTAACGTACTTTTCACCTAAACACGTGCTCCTCAGTCATTTGTCAACTGTGTCACTACTAATTCTGCCATGATGCTGTGATTTGTTGGCATGTCCAGCTTTGATGGAGCTGTCATTACTCTGGGCACAATTGCTTATCGTACCATGTATCTTCAGATCACTGTCCTGTAATTTTAAATGTAACCTTGTCCTTGTGGAAGGAAGATACTGCTTTTCTAATTTACTGGTGAACTTCCCATGCACTATTCCTTTTCTGGATCTGTCAATGATACTCTTCACAGTATTCCTGAATCCTTACCAGAAGACAGAAATTCTTCTTCCTATTCCTCTGCTTCTTTGGACACACTCTGTTAAATAAATGAAACTGAGGATAAGGATGAATTGCTGAAGTGTTTTGGGCCACTCGTTTTATTTAACTATGGGGGTTACTTGTTAGTCCAGTAGGAACATTATTTCTCCCAGTTGCATATAAATAACCAAATAATATCTGCTTTAGATAATTAAGTCAAATAATACCTGAGTGCTTGGGATCAGAATGCTTCTACCGGTCTGTTCAGCTTTTCTGCTTGTATCATAAAATCTCACTTCTCTAAGAACTGTTTTCAGGAGTAAAATTTTTACAAGGCTAGTTCACTTACTCTTAAAGGGCATATGGAGGTCCAGAAGAGGAAGTGATTGTTATAATTCTTCAAAATATAAAATACCTAAAGCATAAGGGACAGAAAGTCCCCATCACCTTCTTGCAAACCTTTATATGCAGTGTTCCTAGGTAAAAAGGAGCCTTTAAAAACAAAAATGGATGTAGCTATTCTATATGGCACAGGCATTT
Organism: Pygoscelis adeliae; assembly: GCF_000699105.1. Taxonomy (NCBI): domain Eukaryota; kingdom Metazoa; phylum Chordata; class Aves; order Sphenisciformes; family Spheniscidae; genus Pygoscelis; species Pygoscelis adeliae. The sequence continues at coordinate 2,789,604 of NW_008824411.1, read as the reverse complement.
GTTTCTATTAAATTGTATTCTGTATAATGGCATTTTCCAGTCAACAGTCAAGCTCATATTTTTATGAGTTCATGCATAAATCACATTATTGATTAGAAAACCATTGCCTTACATCTCATACTTTATCCAGTTTTGAATTAAAATCTAAGTAGAGAATAAAGAAAGAGAAGAAAAATTAAAGTGAGTTTATACTCTGAACCCAATGAAATGAAAGAAAAACTGCTGTTTCTAAGTTAACAAATATGAAATTTCATGAAAGTACAAATCAATCTTACTGATTTGAGGACATACAGGACATTCAAACCAGCCTTTATTTCTAGCTAAAATTAAGACTACATTACCAATATTTTATGAAAAGTAAAGTTTGGTCACATCTGTATTTAACTCCACCAGTGGAGAATAAGTCTTTGAGAATTTGTGAGAACTTATAGAAAAATTATCATAGAACGTGATTCTTCAGTAATAGGAAGTCCTGCCCTGTTTGTCTCTTCTGTCTCTCAGCACTGAAAGCTGGCTCTCCTGTGAAATTAAATCTTTCACTAACTGTTATTGCTACAACTATTCATTTTAAAATTGATAACTATATATAATATAGTGCATCCATATAGATATAGATATATGGATATAGATAGATATATATGTACTATGTTGGTGTATCTTTTCACTTTAGGCCAAGGAGCATATAGAATTATTAGGTGACTGTTAGAAAACCGTTAGTTTGAGTTTGTATGTCATATTATCACCTAAGACTGAGTGTCCTAATTATGATATTTAAGGGAAAAAAATTCAACTGAACACATAAAACCTGATGAACGTGTCAGCTCCAAGCCATCATCTTAGTGCTTGCCTTCCTGCTAACTCTGAGATTTGCTGTAAGCCCAAAACAACCACTGCGTAGATGTTAATCTAATTACATCACAAATAGCTAATTAAAGTGTAATGAAACACAACTCAGCCCTGTGTTCACAATGCAATATTCACAGTCCTAAAATCAGCCCCCACAGCCAGAATGAAAAGGGCTCAAAGTCTGTTCTCTCCACTTAATCTCTCTTCTGCTTTGTGTCTTCAGTTCTCACTGGTATGCTCACAGCAACACTGTTTAATTTGTGTTGTAGCAGTGTCCTGAATACATCTCTCTTGTTAGAGCTTCTTGGGTAGTCCATGATAAGTACATGTGAGGGAAGTTCATTGCACTAAAGAGCTTATAATCTAGGTAACAATAACCTTTAAAATAATTAGGAGTGTAAAACCTGGAGTCCACAGATCAGCTCTTGCTCTTCATTCAGATCCTTATATTTTCAAGGAGGGTTGACAACAGTGGTGGCTACCTTGTATAATTAATAGGGAGTATGTTCTTAAGTATTTTGTGTAATTGGTACTAAAGTCGTAGAACAGACAGAGTGAGATGGGAAGAAAAGGTTGTTTACAAGCAACTTTATCATTTGCTAATGTATGAGGTATTCCCTTTTGAGTCTTAATAGTGTTCTCTTAAAGTAGGGGGTTTGAACATACAGCATATGTTGGGGTATTTTTAATTTCTGTTTGAAATGGACATGAAATGAATATGTAGTCTCATTATAAGAGATGGAAAAAATAAATTTTACCTGGAATGGAAAACAGCCTTGGAAGTAACTAGTATGTCTTGATCTGTGATTTCCTTTCTAAATTTTTTTATTTTAGATTTATCTGTTTCTTTGTCTGTATTATTGATGTGCTTATTGAGAGCTTTATAATTTTGTTTTTCACTTAGCTGATAAAGATATTACATCACATCCTCTTTTAGTGAGTGTCTTGTTTTCTCTTGGACATTTCATTCTAGTTTCTTTTTTAAATACCTTCCTTTCTTCTTTCATTTGTTGTCTTTCTTACTAACTTCAGCATTACTTGTCTCTTTTCTTTGATAATGTTTGTCTACTATTTATCTCTGTTCATTTTCCTCCCTTTTTGGTTTCCTGGTGGCTTTGGTTCTCATTGTCTACTCAACAGCTTTTGATTGCTTTCTTTTTATTATTCCACATCCTCCTGCATCAACAGTGTCTTCCTCCTTGTTCTGAACTCCATGGCTATTCACAATATTGAATAATGACCTGTTGCACTTGTAGGTTCCTTTGAGATGCTAACTTCTCTTCAGGACACTGGTATTTTCCCAGAATGTATTTTCTGTATTTATTAAGGACAATGGTTTGGTATTCATGAGGGTCAGATAATTTCTTTTTGCCCGGTATTGATGAATTGAGAATTCAGTGAAAAAATTCTCTTTTGTAATCATCTTATGTAGTCAATACTGTGCTTTGCACTTCAATTTTTCTGTAGCCCAAATCTTCATGGTGATAAAAATTAGCACAACAGAGGAGATCTATCGTGTCTTGTAGGAATGGAAATACTGCAATCCTTCAAAGGAAGGTTTGGTTGCTTGTTCATACTTATTAAATTACAGAATGGTGGAAAATCAAACTGTCCCTTTGTCATCATACATGTGTTAATGTTATGCATGTGCCATCTTTGTTAGAAAAAATGAGCATAATATTTCCAACTGAAAGTAATTAGAGTTAATTTTTAATTGCTAATTATTATAGAGTCATATTATTGTCTTTCCTAACCTAGGGCTGATTTTAAAATCTTGATTTTTATATGCAGTGTATATTTCTATGAGCATAGATATCTGTCTTGGTAGTTTAGTGTTCAACTTATTTTTTTTTTTTAAACACTGTGTGTAATATACTCACTTGGACTCCTACCTTCACAAATAACAATATTATTTGTCCATTTGCTTATGCCAATAAACCTTATTATATTTTTTCATAGGGGGGGAAAAATCAGTATCATTTTCCATATCTTTTCCCTCAGAAACTCTCTTCATGCTGATTAAGTCCTTAAGATTTTAAAATGTGATGTATTTATTTGTAATAAACAGGTGTATATTCTATGCTGATCAGTCTCTTGCTTTGCTAGTCCTTATCAGTATCTGTGGGTTGTTCCCATGAGACAGGAAGGATTTAGGCTGATTAAAACACCTGATACTGTAATACTTGCTTAGCACTTAAAAATAAAGAAAGAAAAAATATCAATCACTTCTATGTTGAGTAGATTCTGTACTTAGCTTTATTAATATAATTGAAAAGGTAAAGCTACAGGCATTTATTTTTAGGCAAGAAAAAAAACTACTTAAAACTGTATTAGCAGCTATGCAAATCTGAAAGTTTCTTCAGAGTAGTGAAGTAATGTTCATTTCCAGAAATCGCAACAAATGCTGTGGAGATAAGTAATGCATAGATTTTTCCAGACTGACCAGAATTCCGTTTGTTGGTCATCAAACTTCAAAGGAACAGTTGTGACGTTATCAATTCCTTATCCTTGGCACCATTTTTTCTCGCTATGGGGAGTGTCATTATGTCTCCCTCCCATCCCTCTGCTCTACAGTGACCCCATGATGGTGATGTACCAAACCGGGGATGATACTGTGAGGAATTATTAGCCAGGGTTCATTCATGTAGCCCTTTGAACGTATGGAGCTTTATTTGCGTGAGGATAACTCTTCCAGCTGGTCTCAGTCCAGTTCTCAGTGGACAGGTGTCTGCAGTCTGTAAATAGCAATGATGGTGCTTAATAAGCCATAACAATAGTCTCAGCAAGAAGACCTTATTTAGTACAGACAGTGGATCTATTGATCAGTTCATAGAAACTCAGATGCATATGATTGTGCTTGGTTTATGTTTTAACTAGGTTTTTTTTTCTATTTTTTGTTTCCATTTGGGTTTTTCCCATGCCACTGCAATAATTTTCAGTTTAATCTTTTAAATGGCAGCTGCTTTGCATTTTCAGAACTTAAGAATGACAAACTACGTAGTGTACGAAACTTTAGGATTCTTGTTTTCACAGCATATGTGAAAGATATCTTTTAAAAGTATGTATTTCCTTGAAATAAAATTGATTTTAGATATACTCCTCCGCCCACATACACCATTATTAAAATGCACCATAAACTATTTATATGATCACTTGTTTACTGCCTTTAACATATTGATGGAGGAAAAAATCACAGGCGCAATAATTTAAAAGGCTTTGTGCATATACTTCTTTCCGCTTAAATAAGCCTGCATGTAAATTAGCAGTGCACACTTGAAATTTTTTAGCATGATGATCTCTTCTGTCCCTAGATAATTAAATACCACCCTCTGCCATCAGAGGCGACTGATATCTAGTCCACTCAGCTCCACAGAACAGCAGTACATAGAACAGCTATAGTAAGAGACCAAAAGGGGAGATAGAGGGAAAGATGAAGAATATAGCTAGGCAGAATAAGGAAGGTCTCGGACGTTTTCAGTGCCCTGGCACCATTTAATAGGTGTTTGGCTTGAACTACCACCAGTTTCTGTTGAAAATGTGGCTGTAGGTTTGTATGTTCTGATATATATTTTGGCCTAAAATAACGTGATTCGGTATAGTGTTCGCAAATAGTTGCTGGATATGTACACTGCTTTGTGCATCATTTTATTTTGTATCCATGTGTGTGTTCAGAAGTACATGTCAGTATTAATTTGTGACAGGTGTCCTTTACAAGCAAAAATAGTTTGCTGTTTTTAAAGACCATCTCAAATTTGCCTGTGGAATCTTTTGATTATTACTATTATTGTCTAGCAATCTGGATTTAATTGCTCTTTGGTTTTTCTACTTCAGAGACTGAAATGATGCATACCTTTACTTAAATGTTTTTATTAAAATGAGGCTTTTAACATGAGTAAAACATAGGTGTATGATTAAATGTTTAGAAGGTAGGTAAAGTATTTTAATGGAAAAAATACCTCTGGTCTTGTTTTGGAAGGCCTGAAAGTATGAGTTTTCCAAATAAGAGGCTAACTCTAAAATCCTTTATTTCTTCCCTAAAAGTGGAATTCTTCCCTAAAAGCATTGGTTAGATTCATGTAGAGTCTGCAGTTTTGGTGTCAGGTATTTGCTTTTTAAGCAGTGCTTCGAAAGTTTGTCCCCTTAGAGTGAAATTGGAAAAAAACAGACTATGTACTGATTGGAAAACCACTGAAAAAGAATAAAAATACAAAATTGTAAAGACTGAAATGTACTCTAAATCATGCCCCAGCAGGATGGCATCTGTTTCCAGCCAAATTTTCAGCGTCTTGAACTGTCTCCTGAAGTGGACACCTAAAAGCAAGTTTGTTCTTTGAAGGGACTGTGGAAAAGTTAGTCTTTTAAGCAATATGTTTGGAACTTCTCTATGAAGTATGAGAGATCAATTGAACTGCAGTTCTTCTCTTTTATAGCTTTGAAGAGGAAAAAGGAAACAAAAAAAGATTCCTTGAGATAGAAAGAAAGGAAATCTACAAGCACATGTTTAAAATTAGAGCCTAATGTTTAAAACCATCCTCTGAGAGGGAAGTTGCAGGACTCCGTCCCTACCCCACCTGATTATGTGTTTTATTTAGTGATTGTTTAATGTAAAAAGAATTTTAAAAATTAATAGCAGAGGAACCAAACCACAATGTCCTCATTCACAGATAAGTGCTCAACCTGCTAATGCGAAAGAATCATAAATGTTCTTACTTGCCTACTGTCACTCCTACTATTGAATCTTCTTACAGAAAGATGGAGAGTGTCACTTTTGCAGAATAGCCTGAAGAGTTTATGATACTCTCTAGTCTTCTCCTTGGAGATCTGTGTTTTTCTATGCCTGGGCATATGCATGAATTAAACCAAGGTACTCTGAGTATTATTTATTTTATAGAACAGATGTGTGGACCAGCTTTTACCTTTTCTTCTTACCTTTCCTTCCTATCCCCACACCATGTATTTCCGAGAAAGATTTGAGCAATTTAAGCAATTTTTTGAGCAATTAAATAATTCTAGAGCAATTCAGTGCGACAGGTTGATAGAACCTGACCAATCTTAAGCACTGAGTTAGTTGGCCATGTCAAGATTTAAAGGTTGCCAAGAATACCTGGAAGTAGAATTTTAGGTGTCGGAAGATATTTAAGGCACATATCTGAATTAATTTAGGTATCTCTAAGGCTTAAGTGGCAGCTGAACAAGGGCTTGTAATTTTGGATTTAAGAGTTTAGATTCTTTTTTTAATCCCTTTTTAAGTGCTGAAATCCCATTTTTGCATTTAGCAGAGTATCAAGATAAGGGCTTCTATAATGCCTAGTTCTTACATTTATCCATTAACTGTAAGAGCAGTAAAGCAATAATGACTGCATCCCATTCTACTGTTTGGATGATTTGTCCTTGAGCTAGAAATATTTGGTTTCTTGTTCTAGTAGGAAAAATAATTTGCTTGATTTTTATGACACTTTTATTTTTTCACCAAATTGTATTCAATTTGTGGAAGCAGAATTCTTGATAATATAGAAATTTATATTCAATATGTATGTATGACTTAAAATCCAGAGAAGGGTCTTTTTATTTTGACTTCTGCTGATTACTTTTGATCTGGTGCAAATCTTGGAAAACAATAAATTAATCAGGAATACATATTGGCAGCATTAAATTTGATAGGATTACACTGGTAATCCTAAAACATAAACTGCCTGTTAAGAGATACAGTATAATGTACAAATTCTCAGCTGAGGTGACTATATCAGTCTAACCACAGCAGCACAGAGCATAGCAATATAAATTAGCTCATAATGAGTTTCATGTTGCCCTGACCAGTTTATTGTCAGTGCCTGAAGTAAATAATTGAAAATGTGCTTTCAATTAAAGTTTCTCTACAGTTTGCTTCAGTCTCACTGTGATAGTATCAAGCATAGACTAACTTGAATTTCTTTAACAATGCATTTTGAAATACACCCCCCAAAAATACTTCTTTTGGGGTGGGGGCGGTGTGCTCAATTCTGTGCCGCCTCTGTAGAATTCTCATGCCTCCCTGAGGCTTGTGGCTCAACAGTGGCATTTTCACTAGTTACCACATAAATGGCTATGGAAATTAATTGCAGTTAAAATATCCTTTCTTCCTCTTCTGCTCTCTCGACTCTCAAAATGAACTCCTTAAGTCATTATGATTATAAAATATTTCATTTTATTCTTCTTTTTAGTATTTGTTGTTTCACTTGATATTTAAGACTTGATATGTGATATTCTTACTCCTATGATGCAATTTTTTGGGGGACAAAAAAGTTACAAAAAACCTCAGTTATTGAACTGAACATTTTTACACCATTTTTTCTGTTTCTTTCCCTTTTTTTTTTTTTTGGCCCCTGGTTGTTGTTCGCGGTCCCAGTGACACATGCAGTTACTGTAACCGACAAAAACAAATGCTGCCTTGATAGCAAGGAGAAAGCATATTTGCTGTTGCCACCACTGAAAAGTAATTACATAGCTAAATCAGCGGAAATGAAAACTACAATGCAAAGAATTCTGAAAAATAAGTAGGACATTAACTGCAGTTCTATTTGGAACAGTAATTATGTGGAAATGCCGGCTTTGGACTCAAAAAGGTACTCCCAGACTGTGATTGCAGTTTGATTTATAGCAGTGTAAATCAGGAGTAACTGTGATGTTGGAGTCAGTGGCATTACAGGAGCGTAAAATAAATGTAACTTGCATACACGCTTTGGATTATTCTCAGTTTTACCATTAGTCAAACAAGAGTATGAGTCGCACCAATAAAAACAGGATTATTCTCTGCAGCTGGGTCTTATGGCGTTGTAATCAGCAGCACTGACTGTTGACTGCCACGGCTGCAGTTTCTACAAATGCGTCACAATGCTGAAAGCGAGAATTGAAGTGCTTCCAAATTTTAGCTATTAACAAGGTATGACCAGAAAAATAAAGGTGTAAAATTGAAGATACCAGAAAAGTATAATTTTGAAAGAAAACTACATTAGATGTGAAGGAATAAATATTAAGGTGTTAAAGTATCTGTTTGAAATGGCAGCTATCTGGAGCTTATGGGCTTTTAAGCTTTAAGGGCTTACAATGAGGGTCAAGCACAGGAAATCGTAAGGGGACAATGATTTAAATATTATCCACATGAGTGCTTATACCAGGCTTAGTAACATCACCTACATGGGAGGAATAAAGGATAAAAGTAACAAATGCACACACATAGCAGTTACGTGGGAAAAATAATTATCCAAAACTTAGGAGAATTTTCCTTTTTTTTTTTTTTTCTTTTTTTATAATTAGTGGTTTTTAGTCTGTAGCTCCTGCAGCTAAAACCACTTGAAACTGTTTTTTCTCACCTTTCTTACCCTGGTCATCGTTAATATTTCTCATCTTGGCAGACATTTCTGACTTGTGCTGGTTATTGTGTATACCATGACTCTGTGGTAATATACAAGAAATTCCAACTTGAATTATGCTAAGCAATTTTGGGCTCTCACTGAATTTAGGCATCTATGCCCCTTTTCAAGTCTTGGAACTAAAAATATTTTGTTTATGGCAGTGATGGGCATTTGAGATTTCTGCTTGGTTAATTTTTTTTTTTTCAATTAGAGAAGCTTCTGTTGGTTCATCTGTGTGGATTGTCTGGGTACATAAAGTTGTACATTTTAGAAAGTACCGCCAAAATAAAAAAAAATGTGAGGAATAAAACACTAAGAAACTGTGATATGGATTCCTTTGAAAGTACATGCAACTGGATTTTTGTGCTTAAGTGCAACTTTGTTCTCATTGAAATCAGTAGCAATATTGAACTAATAGTTAGCTTTCAGTGCATGCCATATGTGCTATTGAATGTTCTGTGATAAAGACTGTAGGCCTCACTAGTTGTTTTTACCATAACTTATGACCCAAGGCATTTACATCAATTGAGTGTTGAGGGCTTTGTTGGATAACATTAGTTGTCCCAGCCTAGTTGAAGCGAATATAATGATTTACTGGAGCAAATACAACAAGAGTAGTTTCATCATCTGTGTAGAAGCAGCTGATTAATTTCTGTTCTAGATATTGCCAGACCTGTATTTTTTTCTAAGTTTATGTTTTCAGTGTCAATTCATATAAACAACTTATGGTCTTGACCTTTCATACTTTCTGTTTGCATTTGTTGAAGAGATGGAAAAAATAGTGCAAACTTCAGGATTGAAATTCAGTTTTAGAAGTTGTTCAAACACATTACACTACAACTACAATTAAATTTATAACCTGGGATTCCATAAAATGCAGCAAAAGCCATTCCTTTAATTTCAGCCTACCAGCAAAATTTCTCTTTAGGATTAAGTAATTCCCGGAAGGGCTTATTCTGCCAGTTTATGAAGAGTGGCTTTTTGAAACTGGAATAAAACTTTTGTGCTCATTCAGTCATGTCCAGTACTGCCAGCTAGTGGTCACAACTTCAAAAGCTTAACCTAATGGAATTTATGTTAGCAATTTAAAAACAGAAAAATAGAATAAAAATAGAAAAATGGAATAATCTGCAGGGATAGCTGGCTCTCCTGATATTTGTCTTGAGCAGTATGAACAGGGAAAAAGAACCTACCTGTATTAAGATTTCCTCCAACTTTTTATCCTCCTGTATCTACCAGACTCGTTTCAGGAAGATAAATTAACTAATTCATGTCACAAATTGCCATAAAGGCATGAATAGTCACAGGACTTGTCCACAGAACATTCAGGATATGGTGAAAGTATATCTAATATGCCTGTTCAATGCAGAAAAGCTTTGCCTAAAATTTTTCTCTTTAAATACACTCAATTTATCATAGGTTTCAAAAATTTGGAGCAATATGAGTTTCATCTAAAGCTAGTATTATCATATAAAAACTAGTATTAAAATTCTTATTAATCTACCATAGAGAGGAGGGAGGCAGAAAAAAGGTTGTACAAAAGTACTGGACTTCTGAAGTTGCTTAGGCTTTTAAGGTCACTTTTATAAGATGTAATCATTCCCTTATACGTCCTCTGTTTCACACACGCAAAATAACTTTTAGGTAATTTTTCCTTCTCCTTTTCATGTAACTTTGATCTCTATGAATGTTTTGTACATCTTCTGAATGGTGAGAAATGCCAATAATCTTAGATACTACCATTTATTTCAAAATATTATCATGCTCAATTTCATTTGACATTGGGCTTTTACAATATTTTTATACTTTAAATAATAGCCTAGAATATTTGCTTTTCAAATTACTTTTGGAAGTTTACGGTATTTTATGGCTGTTTTAATGGAGGCTTTGAAAGTCGTCTTTAACATGCTTGTGAATTTACCTGGTAAGTGACTTGAAAACAGGATTTTCTTTTTGATATTTCTAATGGTTCCAAAACAAATGGACACAATTTATGAGTTAGAAATTTATTTGGACTGCAGATCCTGTAAACTCTTCTTGTATATGAAAATGAAGCCCAACTCTCTACTTGCTATAGCTTTACCAGGAATTTAGAAAATCCTACACTTCTAGTTTAAAATCCTCACCACCTAAAATCACTGAGAATTTGTCCTGAAGATCTGCAGAAGCAGCTCATCTGTCTGGTAGAAAGTAACCATTTTTGCACAATCCTCAAGATAGAGCTTCCCTTGACAGGCCTTGTTGTGAATGCAAGAAAGAAAGAAGCAGCCATAAAAAGAAAATTCTGTTTAACTTGTCGTTTAAACAAGAAAGCTTTAAGGTGGAAATCATAGCTGCAAATCTTAGTTGTCTGCTAGCATGGTTCTGATTTGCTAAACCTATAAATTCTTAATCTCTAACAATATCAGATTGCCAAACAAACTTTCTCCTCGCCTTTCCTTCTTTTGGTATCTCTGAGAATGTGAAGATTGTGAAATTTGGGGGGGAATTCACCCAGTTTAAAAACTTGTCATTTTGATAACACTTCTGCAAACCCTCTCTTCTTGTCCTTTAATTTTGTAGAATGGAATCTGCTTCTTTCTAATGGCCTATAATGCTTCTTACTGTTCCAAATGATACATTAAGGTTTTTCTTTTGGTTTATATTATATTTGGTTTTATATTTTGATCTTTGCCAAAGAACTAAGTGTTTAGTCTCTGTAAGAAGTAAGTGGGATTTTGGCCTATTTACAAGAATGCAATAAAGAATGTCTTTGACAAGATGCATTTTCCACTTTTCCATCTTCTTTCCAGCGAGAGAAATTTATACTGCAATGAGAAAAAATGCCTGGAGCTTTCCACATCACCCGCGCAAGAGTCAAACCAATTTCAGGTTTATAAAAGAGGATGGGAAACCCAAAACTGAACTGTAAACATTAATGATCATTAGCAAGTAACTTCTTCATATGTAAACACATAACTAAATTCTTATTTATTGCAGCAGCAGTGTTGGTTGAGTTCTTCACCTGATGCTTTGATTCAGGGTTAATGCAAGCTGGTGTGTGAAAGGTAGAAATACTGTAATAAACCATTTATCCAGAGATACAGCTCACAGAGCTGTCATTTTTTGAGCAAGTCCAATAGAAGACAACTGAAGCAGTTTTTCACAGTGTTTACGTTTCCGGTCTGTACCAGCTCTCTCTGTTTAGTAAACAGGTGGTTAGTTAACCAGATTCTGATGTGTCTGGCCAGGAAACTTGCATCCATATCAGTGGATCCACCTGCACCATCCATCAGTGCATCCACCTGCATCAGTGGAGGAAGCGGGACCACTGGGCAGCAATTCAGTCTCTCTGTACTTCACACAAAGAACTTTTGATGGAGAGTCTCCCTGAAGCTCTGCTCTTTTATTGTGGGTGTTGTTTTGTTTTTCATAGAGTAACGTAGACTTTTTTGGAGTGTGTGTTGACTGGCTAGAGGATTTCTATTAGGATGCAGATGCTTGTGATTTAATACAAAAAATATAATTATGCTAGTTGCAATTGGGAAGATATTGGGAAGATAATTGTGGAATAAGAATGTAATTTTGATGTGAGTTCTATGTCTTCAGAGTATTAAACAGAAAATCAAATAGCTTTGTACGTTATTTTTAATTAATGGTTTTGGCAAAGTTGACAAGAGGAGGTAGAAGTGAGCAATGCTCCCCTTGCGTACAGATGTTGAGTTTTTGATGAGGTACAGTATTATAGAAAAACAGCACTGCATTTTGACATGGATTAGCCTGTTCTGTTTTGCTGTGAAATAGATCTGTGTACTTACCTAATTTTTGAAGCATATTTTAAATGTGAGTTACCTATTACTTGTTGACGTTTTTCAGTTTTTCACTTTCTCCTTCTGAATTTCCCCTCATATTGTGTTTACGTGAGAGAGCATTTTCAAGCAGCCATATTTTTAAATCCTTTCATTTTCTACTGCACGGGATGCTGTTGCCTATACTGTTCAGGTACTTTGAAGATTATGGAAACAAAGACAAAAATCCTCTATGCTTTCATCCTCCTGTTTCCCTGCAGGAACATCTGAAATGTCTGTCAAGCTCTTTATGAAGCTACTGACAAGGGAAGAAAGCACTGGGCTCTGCAGACTCCTCTCACAGGTTTTTGTTTGTTTGTTTGATAGTTTTTTGAATTTATTAAATGTTTAATTTAATTTAAAAAATTGTTTGAAGAGCGTGGGATGATAAACAGTCATCATAGTAACAAGTGCCCTTTGCATAGAAGGCAGCTAAGATGTCATTTTTTGCTTCTTTTAAGACAACAGCTGGCTGAGTTTCTAGGAAAATGAGATCTGATCTAAGAGCAGCCAGTTTTATCATTATGAGAATGACAGATATGTCAGAGAATGTAGTCTATTAGATTTGAGATACTGAAGCTAAAAGTCAAATTTTTTTCTTTGATATATTTAAAACTAGACACAACGTGTGCAATTCTTAGAGCCTAAGGAAGGCAGATGTCCGGATGACACTGAAGCCAAAATGTTACCGTCTTTACACTTCACAAAAACCTGAAGTTCAACCTAAATTCATTTTTAGCTGAGTGACTACTGTTTCCACATTGCTCATCTCCTAGAATCTCAGTATTGTTTTTGCCAATGATGGTGAGATATTGATAATGATGGTGAGATACCCCTTTTGTCTATTGGTCAGCCAGCTCTACCAGCCTTCCTGAACGAACACGCTAGGAAAAAAAAAAAAAGATAGAAGGTTTTTCAGTGTTTTAAACCCTTTGGAAAATGATGATGTATTCCCATCTTGGTGTCTGATGTCAGGAAACTTTAAAATAATTTGAGGTATTGAAATTTATGAAAAATACATACATTCAAACTAACTAATTAGAAAAATCTGCCATTTAATCAAGCAACAATATCTATATGTTGCTTTTTAGGACTTGTACCATAATACCATTAGAAAGCTTATCATAAAGTAATGAAAATAATTTTGCTGATGTTTTATAATACTGAATTAATATTTGTGGTGAGTTCATTATTTCACATCTCTGGTATCACAGTGTGTTTGATTATATACCTTCAGAAAAAACCTGCAGAGGACAAAATGAATGAAAAAGCTGAATAAACACTGATTATGCTGCCTAGTTTTAAGTGCCCTCAACAATTGTACATTCTGTGATGCAGTAATATTCCATTTTATGCAAAAGTTGCATGTTAGAAGCAATTCCAAGCTGTTATAGTCTAATAGTTCTCTGATAAGTGCATTGCTCTCCACTACTGTAATGTATAGATTTTTTCTTCTGGAAATTACTTTTTAACTAAACAACATTCAACATAAGAACACAGATATTGATCAGTCTTGAGTAGCATATACTGATATGTATGAAAAGCATTCTCTACATCAATACTAGATAGACAAAGTTTGGTTGTCTTCGCTTTTTTTCTGATAAGTACCTTGAAGGCAGATGGGCTCTGCTAGGGGCAGTCATGGTGGTTAGGCTAATATAATGGCAAATAATTTTTTGCTAGCTGAAGCCTTGTAAACTTGTGTTGTGATCTCTGAAAGCAGTACACGCCTAGTGAAACAGTGGGAAATTTACCTGGGAATGAACTGATGCTGAGCTTGTCTTGATCTGAAGGTCTGGCTTTTCATGCACCTTCAACTTGCTCCTCTTGCCTGCTGCTAATTTGTATGCACTTTCCAAGGTTTCCTTTGCTCTAGGTTAGTGCCTCAAGCAACTCCCTCGAGTGGAGTATTTTCTCTGGGAGCCTGAGGCAGAATTATATCCTGGTTTTTATCTGTCCTTTCAGGTATGTCCTCTTTTACTTTGTCTGTCAAATATTTCAAAATACATGTGCTACTACTTGAAATATTTTTCCACGTCTTCATCTTCCACTGAGTGAAATTATTCATATTAAAAAGGTGGATGGAGGAAGCTGAGTGAAAAGTGTTACAGTGAAATCTCATGCTTACAAAACTGAAAACATCACAACAAAACACCACTCCTCTGGAAAACTTAACATCTGTCCCTTCCATATGTATAATATCCATAATTTTTCTTCTTCTTCTCTGCAAGTGTACTATCAGACTGTGACCATATAATGAATAATCTATTGATAATGTATTTGATTTGTTGTCACATTATTTCTGTTATACCTCTGCAACATCATTTACTCACTCTCTTATGCGTGTTAAATTTATCATAGTTGATAATATCATTGTTGCTCCTGCCACTTTGGAGTAGATCCGCACTGAAAACAAGAATGAAACTCCTTTAAAACTCCTTAATGCTAAGCCTGGAAAATCTTTTATACTCCTCTGGGCATGGTGCAGTTGCCTGAACAGAAGCATCTAGTGCCATTTTAGAAGTACTAGGCTGTATTACCTGTCGTGGAGCTACTACTGGAAAAGGGCATGGTCTTCTACAGGTCATGTCATGTCCATCAGCTGTGTGCAGACATCTTTGATACCCGAAGGCAACACTGAGTGCTTATATTTGGGCAGCTGAATTGACCCTTCAGTATCAGATTTTATCTGACCAAAACAGTGCACCTGCTTAAGATGTCTTCTGACTCATGCCTAAGTGACTGAAAATGTCTCTGTGTTGCCCAGTTGAGTATCCGAGTAGCCTGGAAACTTCATGACAGAGCAGAATGCATTGGGATGACACTAGCTTGGGCATGAAATTATTACATATACAACTATATATATACTAAATGCATACTGTATCCAAGCCAATAACCAATGACTCTCACCCGTGCAATATGGTTGTAATTTCTTTGGGTAGCTCTTTTAGTGTATAATATAGAAACCTTCTTTCAGAACTGATGCCTGAATTAACAGAATTGACTACGTGCTGGTTTAAGTTAGAGGGACTTTGGGCCCTACACCCCTGCTGCCATTTCAGATTTTCATCCCTTGAACTAAGTTTATATTAGGAGTCTTAAAATCTCAGCGTGTTTTGTTTTGCTCTGATACTATCTGGCAGCAACTAGGTGCATACATGTCAGCTTCAGGATTTTCTTGGATTTGTTAATGCCTTGTTTTCTGCAAAATAAGAGCAAAACTGTTGATGGTTTTCCATTACTGTTTTTTGAAGGGGTAGCTTTTTTTTGATATTAAAGTACTTTCTCATTTGATTCAGTTGCCCTTTTTTTTCCCTTTTTGTCATTAGTGTGATGGCATTATTTTTGAAATATTTTAAGAATTTATATCAAGTTTATGTTCATTAATTTCAGTGTTTAAGAGATGGGTTTTGGTAGAGCAAAGTCATATTTTACTGTCTGTTTGAAAATGTCTCTGTGTTGCCCAGTTGAGTATCCGAGTAGCCTGGAAACTTCATGACAGAGCAGAATGCATTGGGATGACACTAGCTTGGGCATGAAATTATTACATATACAACTATATATATACTAAATGCATACTGTATCCAAGCCAATAACCAATGACTCTCACCCGTGCAATATGGTTGTAATTTCTTTGGGTAGCTCTTTTAGTGTATAATATAGAAACCTTCTTTCAGAACTGATGCCTGAATTAACAGAATTGACTACGTGCTGGTTTAAGTTAGAGGGACTTTGGGCCCTACACCCCTGCTGCCATTTCAGATTTTCATCCCTTGAACTAAGTTTATATTAGGAGTCTTAAAATCTCAGCGTGTTTTGTTTTGCTCTGATACTATCTGGCAGCAACTAGGTGCATACATGTCAGCTTCAGGATTTTCTTGGATTTGTTAATGCCTTGTTTTCTGCAAAATAAGAGCAAAACTGTTGATGGTTTTCCATTACTGTTTTTTGAAGGGGTAGCTTTTTTTTTGATATTAAAGTACTTTCTCATTTGATTCAGTTGCCCTTTTTTTTCCCTTTTTGTCATTAGTGTGATGGCATTATTTTTGAAATATTTTAAGAATTTATATCAAGTTTATGTTCATTAATTTCAGTGTTTAAGAGATGGGTTTTGGTAGAGCAAAGTCATATTTTACTGTCTGTTTTGTGATAGGTTTCTGTTCCTTTAGCGTAAATACATTTTCTTTAAACAGAAACAATACATTTTGTACACTACATCTCATGCCCAATCTAAGGTTATCTTGTCCTTGGTAAAGATAGTATAGATCTTAGAGTGGCTCATTTCTGTAGGGCATTCCAATGTCAAGTAATTTAATTCTTTTGATTAACCTATTGATTTGGGAGGATAAAGGGTAAACTCTTTTTTTCTTTTTATTGTCTTTTTCCATGAGCTTGATTTCTTTTCATGAGTAAAAGAAGAAATAGAGTTTTCCAGTCTAATTTTTCAGTACCTATTAACAGTTGAATGGTTTTTTGCTCATTAGCAACAGTAGTTCATTTTTAAAAAATCTTTAAGTAATAACGAATTAGTGAATCCCTAAAAAAAACAGCTAATGAATTAACTAGAATTAAATACGGAGACTATGGAAGTAGTATGCTATAGCATATAAATTTAATGATCTGTTGCCAAAAAATATAGATTTTTCCCTTCTCAGAAAGAACAAAGTTTTGTAGGCTTAGGGGATTTTAACGTGTTAATGGAAAGCCTCTGATGAAAAGAACAGTTGTCTTATTTTCATTTGAAGATTTTTTTTTTTGTAGCTTTTACAAACAGAAATTTTTGTTACACCTTTTCAGTATCTGTTGTGATTTAACCTCAGTCAGCAACTGAGCACCACACAGCCGCTCACTCACTCCCCCCCACCCGGTGGGATGGGGGAGAGAATTGGAAAAGCACAAGTGAGAAAAACTCGTGGGTTGAGATAAAAACAGTTTAATAATTGAAATAAAATGATAATAATAATAATGTAATAATAATAAAACACAAAACAGATGTACAGTGCAATTGCTCACCACCCGCCGACCGATGCCCAGCCAGTCCCCAAGCAGTGGCCCGCCCCGGCCAGCTTCCCCCAGTTTATGTACTGAGCATGACGTCACATGGTATGGAATGTCCCTTTGGCCAGTTTGGCTGTGCCCCCTCCCAGCTTCTTGTGCACCCCCAGCCTTCGCAGTCAGTAGAACATGGGAAGCTGAAAAGTCCTTGGCTAGTGTAAGCATTACCTAGCAACAACTAAAACATCAGTGCATTATCAACATTGTTCTCACCCTAAATCCAAAACACAGCACTGTACCAGCTACTAGGAAGGAAATTAACTCTCTGAAACCAGGACAGTATCCAAAATGGAAATGCCAACACTATTCATTTTAATTTCTTACAAGTAAAAAGTTCATTTTTCAGAATCGAAATTTTAAAATGCTGTCTAAAACATTTTTCATTCCTTAATTTAAAATCTCCACTCTAGTCCATTTTCCGTGTCATGCTCTCATTTTAAAAATGCTTTATTTTTCATCAGGAATATTTTCATGTGAAATACTCCAGTCAGCACTGTGCCACACTTCTTTCTTTAAAAAAGTCTGTGAAAAATATGTTGTGATGAGTCATGTTCTGCAACTGTGCAAGGTGGGGATTTAGCTGGTTTGCAATTTTCCATAAGTGGAGCTGCCCTATTTTGAAAAATGAGTTTACCAGCTGTTCTTAGCATCTGCAGTACTTCTAGGTCATGCTGTTTATCTATAAACAGGAAGTAGTTTGTTACTTGTAAAGAAGATTCTAAATTCCTTTGCTTAAAGAATCATAAAAGGGTATATGTGTTGATAGGTTTTCATCTTGGTTTACTGTATGGCTGTGTTGACTAGGAAAGGACTAGTAAAGAAACTCATGTTTAGAACCAAGGAGGGATAGACTGCCATGCTTGCTGTTGGAATGTCTGGACAGGAACTTTATTTAACTAAAATATGAGATTGTCCCAGAACTATTTGGAGTCACAGTATGTTTGTTCATGGGCAACCAACTGGAAGGTAACTACAGTGAAAATGGCTTTTTTTCAGTTTGGATGCTGGTTATAGCTGATGCCTCACTGAAGATCCTTGGATCTGCTGAAGCAGAAGTCAGGGAGACTTACACAGGTAGACTTGACAGGCCGTCTAGCTCCAAGCCTCCATGATTTCCATGGAAGATACCTCAGTAGGTAGCATTACTGAAAACTGAGCAAGTACTTCCAAGATTGGACGAAACTCTTAGTTCTAAATCTTGGCTCAGATTGCTACAGGGTCTGCTGTATTAAAATTCAGTTTGTAGGATCCAGATCCAATCTATGTAGATCTATAGTGATACCTCTATGTTTTAAACACCATCTTCACAGTCTCTGGAAATTGTAACTCTGCTGTAGGGTAGATAAATTGCATTAATTTAACAGTTACATGAATCTTTGAGCTAGGCAACAATTTATTGTTAATTGCTTGATCTGAAAATTGTTTCCAGGTTATTTTCCCCATACAGAAATTATAATTCAGAATACATCCAGAATACATCCCATCCAGACTACAACTATAGTAGAGTATATATCCAGAATGATTAGGAAAAAGCAGAATTAATATTTGTCAAAGTTTACATTTATAAATTTCTGCTTGATTATCAACATATAACAGAGTAATTTAACTATCTGTAAACACGTATAACCATGGCATAAATGAATACAGAAAACAAAGTAATTAAACACAAATAAAATGAAAAGGATTGGTTGCTTGTTTTTTTTTTTTTTAAATAGAACAGAAGCATAAAATAGTTTGTCTAAGGGAGAGACTAGCAGGTGTAGGAATGGGCAGCAGTAATTTGTCAACATAAGAAAACCATAATGGTAGCATCAAGAAGAAAATTATGCTAATAAAAAAGTCATGCCTCATGGTACCATTATTACTTGCCTGTGTTACATGAATGATAATGAGAATTACATCACTTCTTGAATTTCTAAAATGCTTTACAACCTGATCGTTTATACACTACGTTCTGCTTCACAGTTGGCAGATTTTCAGCACTTTCCAAAGAGTTTAGATTGTAACATTGTACATTTTTTGCCTTAATTATACATGCAGATGTTGCTTCACATTTCCATAAAACTCATGAACCTTTTCCCTGAGGCTTGTCCCCATTTGTTCAACTACAGAGGCTAGGAATTTCTGGTACAGAAAGGCCAGACCACCCTTCTACTTATGTGGAAAACTGACTTTCCTAATCATACTGTTTATGTGCTTTGGTTTTCATCATATGTCTGCCCAGCACTGGACCTAGGCTCCAGCTTCTTATTTATATGTATATTTTTTTTCTTGGTAGAATTTGTAAATTTTTTTTCTTATAAAAAGCATGTTCTGCTGCAGTTTAACTTGGAAACTGCCCATCTAACACTACTTTAATTTCCTCTACCAAATGACCATTTTCTTTTATTTGGATCACAGCAGAGTAGTGATAAGAGAGATGTTTCAGAAACATCAATTTCACAGCCTTGTAATTGCAAAGAAGCACACAAATGATTTTATTTAATCTAGACCCTAATGTGTAAATCTCACAGAGCAGTTTCTCTGAATTGTAACACACAAGATCGAAAATGCTTTTGAAGATGAGTTGAACAACAATAACGTTTTGAAAACTGACAAATCCTGAAGTGATAATCTGTTTACTTAACAGTGGCAGTCAAAACCTGCAAATTTGTTCTATGACCAAATAATTCCAATTAGTCTATTTTACTAAAATTTTGTTAAATTTTCTTTAAAAATCCTTTTCTCATTTTAATTAATCCCTTCCTTAACACTTACAATATATACATAACTGGCATAATTTCAGTGAGGCAATTCTAATGATTCACTGTAAATTTAGAGTAGCTGGTGTTCATTTCTATCTTATCATATTTTTTTTGAGTTTTGAGGTGATTTGCTTTTTCTTCTCAGAAACTGATATTAATAATTTTTTTTTCCCCTCCAAGCTTTTCTTCTGACATGGGAAGTGTAGTGCTCATTGTTCTTCTCTCATCCAAGCTGATTCTGGGATGGTAGCTATCACTTTGAGTTGTTCCATTTTCATAGTTCCATGTGACTATGAAATACTGTTTTTCTTTCTTTGTTCTGACTCTGAAAAATGACATTTCTAATTGAATCAATGTCAGTTTTCTGGATTGTTGTGGCTGTGCCTTGGAGATCCTTGATTTTCCTCTTCTGTTGCTTCAGAATTTGGCTGCTTGTCCCTTTCCTCTTTGATCTTCTGGAATTATCTATCTGACAGCCTTTCCTCATCCATCAATCTGATGACATCATTGGGAAAAAAAAACAGCCTAGTCTCCTAATGAAAGTGGGCATCAACTCGGGAGTAGCTGCTGTATAACTGGAATGAGAAGTCTTGGGTTCTTCAAAACTACACAGCTAAAACAGCATTTTATACGACAAATATATTTAGTCTAGTTTACCGAGTCTCAAGTTCAATGTGTGCTAGTGAAGCAAAACCACTCCAGCTACTAAAAAATATAAATTATAATGGACCTGTCAAGAACATTTACTAGTTTTGCTCAACTTCTGGAGGAGCTCACAAGGGAAAGTGCGGAAGGCCCAGACTCTTTGCCAAGAAAGAAGAGGGTGCTGTAAAGAGAAATCTTCCAGTCTGCTGGGAAATGAAGCTACTTGGATAAGTTATATTTACCCTTCTAAAATTTATAAGATAAAAATAGAGAAAAATTATTAATGACCTATCATCTCTTAGTAATTTTTTGCACCATACAAAGAAGATTAAAGTTAGGTTCTAGCGCTTCCTTTCCCTTTGTGTCTTTTATAAATTAAATGATCTGTAATTTAAGAGGCATGGAAAGCTCTCTTTTGGTAAGCACAATCTGTTCTTCTCAGATCCTGACAAAACATATATTTTAATTAAAAACCTTTCACACTGCACGCAATCAATTGGATAGTTCCAATTGAATAGTTCATCCTAAACGTGTTTAGCTTATGCAAAACCCACCTCAAAACACAAAGTACTTACTAAACCAAAAGTAATGAAAAGGTCTTCATATAGCTGAGAAACGATACAAAAGAATAAAGAGGTGACAAGGTAGATTCTTTCCCCGTGTGAACTGGCACGGGTCCATCTATAGTCAAACAGTGTGATTGTAGGTGTCTCATTATCTGAGCTTGTGGAAAGACATGAATTTGAAACACAGTGATTTGGTGATATATGTGATACCTACCTACGATGGATGGATATACTCAGTTGCAATGAAAAAAGCCTCTTAATTTTGAATCTACTTTTGCTTGTGTTTTTCAAAGCATAACATGTTCTTGCTAGAACATGCTGCAGATCGTGCAGTAACATCATAGGGTTTCTGTCCCGATGCTCAAATTCAGAGAGAGACATTCTGAGTAATCAGAGTAACTTTGGAATTTTAGATAAAGTGAAGGCTTGTCTGTGCAGAAACTGTACAGAGCCAACTGTTAATTTAGTATTCACTGCATGCTCCTCACTGCTCCCTAGCAAATATTTTTAGTTTTTAACCAGGAGTGCATTCTTGTGCTGCAGCTGTCTACATGAGTGAAATTAGTCAGTGCATTACTAATTCATAGCCCGGGTTGTCGTGCGCTATCTTGCTATGGACAAATCCTGACTTTTTATTTTTTTTTTAAACTCTCTTCAGTTTCTGGAGTTTAAGAACAGAAGTCAAACTGCTGAAATTTATTGCTAAACATTTTTCAATAAGCAGTATTCTTTGCCAACCTGATTTATTAACTTTTATTGTTCACCTATGTACAGTTCAGCTGCTTCCATAAAGCACAAACATAAAAGATTTCTTCTGAATCACCCTCATGTTAACTGTAGCTCAAAACTGCATTCAGAAAAAGTTCCAAGTTTCACCATAGTGTTGAAACAACTCGCCTGGCATTACAGTGCATGTGAAGAAGAGTTTTGGAAAAATACAACTGTTCAGTTTCATTTAAATTATGAATAGCAAATTTATGTCATTACAGCTTTATAAATCCACAATATCCTGTTAATTATGCTTTATGAGTCTCTTAGGTATTTCATAATCCTTGCTGTAGCACAATATATTTTTCTTTATTACAATATGTTGCTTAGTAATGCACAAATCTCACTTAAAATGCAGCTGCTTGTGTTTTTTTAATGGTTGTCTGTCTCTACTTAAAGGATGGCATCAGTGATATGCATCTCGCTCTGTGCCGGGACTGAGGATGATAGTTTCATATCAAGCTTGTCAAAGTTGCCATCATTAAAAGGGTGATAGCTCTCTCTATACGTCTTTTCAGACACTGGAATTCATTAATCAAAAAAGCCCATATATATGAGGGGGAAGGGAAGCAGTTTGCATAATCTAGGAAGCTACCAAAAAAAAACCCACCCAAAAAAAAGGAGGAGGGGAGAAGCAGTAGCAGAAAGCAATATACATTAGTCTTTAATGATCTGCACCTGGATTCAATCACCCTTTCAGGCCAAGCACTGAGCATTCTAGAATGCAGTTTCACAGCTGGACCAAAATGCTGTGTCTCAGCAAGCCAAAACCAGGGGTGTGAGAAAGGACTATTTTGGGTTTAGGGTTGAAATGCTCAGTTCATAGTAAGATTTCTATTCAGAAAAGGCTAATTTCATCAACCAGATCTATTAAAAAAATGTAACTGCAAATGAAACCGTGATGTGATTTTTTTTTTTAATGGGCCCCCATGAACAAGCAATATCATCCACATACAAGCTACTTACAGGAATGACAGGTGGCTTTGTTCTTCCCATACAAATTAAGCCTTTTTCCTCCCCAAGGGCCTCTGTGCACACTGAGTTCTTCTCCTCTGAATGTCCTCTCTTATTGTAATTAGCACCTGAATTGCTATCTTGTAAGAGAAATGCAGTGCTGTTTTGCAGCACATTCACAATTTCTCTCCTGTCTTGCTCTCAGAGACGGATAACCAACTGTTAGAGGGCGAGTACCAGAAACTCAACTTTTGATGACGAGTTTGCAGAATAACTTATGTTTTAAGAATAATGTCCCCCTTTGTTCACCTGCTCTTAAATCACATTTGATATCTCAAAAAGAGGTGGTGAAAAATTACTCTGCCCAGCTGTTTCTACAAATAATATGTTTAGATTCTGACTGAGATAACTTTATTTTCAGACTGA
This sequence comes from Pygoscelis adeliae, assembly GCF_000699105.1. Classification (NCBI taxonomy): domain Eukaryota; kingdom Metazoa; phylum Chordata; class Aves; order Sphenisciformes; family Spheniscidae; genus Pygoscelis; species Pygoscelis adeliae. The sequence goes on along the minus strand of NW_008824411.1, from coordinate 2,766,382 downwards.
TGCTAGAAATCCGTATGGTAGTTTGTTGCGTACAATAAAGCATTATTCTACTAGTAGATTTCCAACACAAGTGTGCTTGGCTGGCTGCTGTCGCCTAAGCCGTGCTTTACTTCACTGTGAAAACTTAATTGTTGCCACTATGGGTGTTTCCACAGTAGCATTGGCGTTCAGCATGACACTGGTGTAAAGCTCTCAGCTTTTTAAGCAAAGTCTGTAGGAAAAGGGGAAAGAGCGTAATAAATGATAGCAGGGTGTGGAGGAGGGTTGCTGAGTAAGATTTGGGATTAGGGCAGAGAACATAAACGGAAAGGTCTTTAGCTGCTTTGCTGTTTTCCTGGAATAGGGGTGACAACTTAGCTAGGGAGGGTCTGTCATGTTGCTGTAAGGACGGTCACCATTCCCGATCATCCTGATCCATTCCTGCGTAGTTATAGGTGTACAAACTGTTCAGGTCTGAGTAGTTTGTGAGAAAAAAACGTTTACAAGTTTAGTTGTAGATTGTAAGAGATTTTGAGAGAGAACAGTTACAGACAATGGCACGAGTGATTAGTAACACAAAATTAAAAGCTATCTGACTACTGAGATGCTGCTTTTGACCTTGACAAATGAGGAAATGTTTTCTTTGTGTATCTGATCGGCTGGCTCAAGTAAAGTAAAGAGGGTCTTTTGGTGCCTCAATTGCTAGTACAGTAAGAGGAGGAACTTTAAATAAAAGGGATCAAATCTTCTGTGCAGAAATACTCCTAGTTCAAAGAGAATCTGTAACTGTGACTCTATTCAGACCTCAGATACGCGATAAGAACCATGAAGATTTTGAGCGTTAGCTTTACATTTGTGTAATGCTTTCTTTAGTCACAGGCGGATTTCAGTCACACTTTAGTCTATGTCTTACTGACCCCAAATTGTTGTGCACAGATTTGTTATTTTTGTCTTGTTACAGAAGCACAACCATTTTTTTTCCCTTTTATGGCTTTTTCTGAGTTTCTTCCTTCCAACTGAAGTTTTTTTCCAGACTATTTGACAGCACCATTAACAGCCTCAGATCTGAGTATTCTGGCTCCTGTAGAAAGTCATGGAGCCTCACAGTGCTTCATCAGCAAATACCCCTTTGCAACCTATTTGCATAAACCTTTTTAGAGCTCAGGCCCGTGCCACCCGGGGAATGCAGAAAGCCTTTCCACAGGTGGGTTTTTTCTGCTTTCTAATCTTTGCAAACAGTAAAACCATATCAGTTTTCTAGTCATGGATGAGAGAGGAAATTGGTGACAGAGGAAATATTCCATAATAACAAAGACTCTGCTTTTGAAATGGCCCCCAAATTTGCAGGGGTGAAGATTTTGTCCTATATATAGTAAACAGTAGGATTAGTATTTAAATATTCCTTGAATAAAATGGTATGAAAAGGTATTTTCCTTCACAATTTTTGTATTCAGTTTGTGAAAAATTAAGTAATCAGCTGAAAATATTTATATTAAAGCTCAGGGTTTTTTTCTGTTTTGCTTGCAAAATTGAGGGAACTGAGTATGTTCATCCCAAAGAAGGTAATAGCAAGAGGAAATCTTCAATTTCATAAATGTTTCTGCAATGGTTATCTGTGTTTGACACAAACCGGGGGGGGAGAACCCCAGGGGGGAGGGAAACACACGCATGCATGATGTGGGGGGGAACACACAGATGCACCACACAGCAGAGGCAGGAGGAAAGACACTCATGACATGGGGAGAGAAACACATGGGACCCAGGCAGGGGAAAGCAAAAAACACACACGTGCATGACATGGAGGGGAGAGAGAAACACACACACACGGAGACAACGTCGAAGTGGGGAGAAGCACATGCTTGCGTGACGGGGCAGGGGAGGGAGGAGAGAATGTATGAAGCAGCCTAATTAACACCTAAGTAGCTAGAACAAAAATGAATTGCAAAATACAACAGAAACCACCCAGGGAGATGTGTCAATAGAAATAGATGAAGGCTATCGGCTTCTCTGAAAAACTCGGGACAACATCATCCGAGCTGACGATCAACATCTTTGGGGTACCAGATACCAAACAGAAGCATACCGTAGGACAGAAAACAGACTGCTGTGGAGCACAAAGATGGCTTTGGAAGAGGTTCTGACAGAACAAGAGGCATCATCACAGGGATTAAAGAGGCCCCGAGGGGGCCAGAGAGACCAAAGAAGTCTCGGGGATGCAATGAGATAAAGACGGAATTGAACAAAGTACAGATGTCCTCAGGGGACCAAATGGAGGCACACCGAATGGGTGAGAGGACAAAAATATTGACCGGGGTAACGGATGAAGATTCAGGAAGGGTTCTGAGGGGAAAAGAGGGGTGCAAAGTGCCCTCCTGAGCTAGAACAGGGCTCTGAGGCATAGGTGGTGTCTCACAAGAACTAAGCAAAGGGAGCAGAGGAGCCCTGAGGGGGCCCGAGAGACCAAAGAAGCCTCAGAGATAACAATGAGGAACTCTGAAGGGGATTTCAACAAAGTACAGATGTCATCACGGGGGCTGAATGAAGGCATCCTCAACAGCAAGGAGTATGATAAGAATGTTCTGAAGCGCACACAAAAAAAAAAAAAAAAAAAAAAGGAAAGGGACTATAAGAGTGCTGTGGAGTACAAGAAAAGACTCAGATGACAGAGAGAGTAGAGGAATTAAGAGGGAGCAGAGTAAGAAAAGAATGTGTGGAGACAGTGAGGGCCTTGGAATCTCAGGAGGGCATCTACACAAACTACAGATGAGTGAGTGAGAGAGGAACCAAACAGAGACACGCTCGATGGCAGAGAGAAAGATAAAGGAGCACTGTGTAGCAAAGAAAGACAGGGGGCTCTGACAGAACAAGAAAGATGGAGGTAAAGCACTACAAGGTGCTGTGGAGAACGAGGAATGTCTCTGGAGGCATTGTGACTGTGAGGAGAGGGGTGTTGATGGGGGCTGACAGACAAAAGAAGGCTTGGGACAACAAGGAGGAACTCAGGTGATCATCTGAGCAGAGTACAGACAGTCTCCGGTGGCCAGGGACTGAACACAAGAATCCCAGATAGTGTAGAGGAAGAAATCAGTGCTCTATGGCTAAAAGTACTGTTACAAGATAGATGTGGAGCACAAGAAAGGTCTCGGGAGGCATCATGACTGGGAGAAAAAATGCCGCGAGGGAGCCAGAGAGACAGAAAAAGGATTGGGGACACGACAATTAAATCCAGAGAGGATCTGGATTTAATGCCTCTGGAATGAACAGAGGCATGGCTAGAGGGAAGAGAGGACAGAATGCCTGGGCTGGGTCACAGATATGGACTCAGGAAGTCTTCTGAGTGAACAAGAGGGGTGCAAGGTCTGCTACAAAGCTAGAAGTGTGCTAAGGACAACCTTGAAGGCATTGATAGGCATCATGACACCATTAGAGGGGTCCTGGATGGGCCAGAGAGACCAAAAGCATCTCAGAGACACAAGGAGGAAGTCTGGAGGGGATCTGAACAGAGTACAGATGTCCTCAGGAGGCCAGGGACCAAATGGAGGTACCCTAGATGGCAAACAGGATGATAAGAGCACTCTGAGGCACAAACAAACCTGACAATGGGGTCTGGAGGTAACGAGAGAGGATCAAAGTCCACTACAGAGCCCTGTCCCACAGGCCTGCAGGACACTAAGAAGGTCTCGGGAGGCACAGTGATTGGGAACAGAGGGGTCATGAAAGGCTCAGAGGGATAAGAGAAATTGAAAGGGAGGTAAAGTGCTACCAAAATGCTGTGGAGCACAAGGAAGGTCTCAGGAGGCGTCCTAGATGGCACAGAAAAGAAAAAGAATGCTCTTTTTTGGGAACAGAGATCTTAGGAGAGGTGCAATTGCAACAAAATGAGTCCAAAGGGGGCTTACAGAGCTAAAAGTGTGCTACAGGGAACATCTAAGACCACAGGAGGCATCGTGACAGTAGCAGAGGGATTCTGAGAGGGACAGACAAAAGAAGGCTCGAGGACACAATAAAGGAGTCCAGAGGGGACTTGAACAGACTACAGATGTCCTCAGGGGACCAGGGACTGAACAGAGGTATCCTAGCTAGCATAGAGGACAACATGAGTGTTCTGGAGATAAAAGATGGCATCAGGAAAGGTTCTCAGGGAGCAAGAAGGGTGCAAAGTACGCTACAGAGCCAGAAGAGGGCTGTGGGGCATGAGGATGGCCTCAGGAGGCATGATGACTAGAGAAGGGTGCTGCGAGTGAGGGAGAGACAGAAGGCGGCTCTGGGACACAATGCAAAACTCAAGAAGGTGTCCCCCCAGCAATGTACAAACGTCCTCAGGGGATAAGCGACTGAACGGGGACATCCTAGATGCCAGTGAACAAGGTAGGAGAGCTCTGGGGCACAGAGAAAGCCTGAGGAAGGGTTCTATCGGAACAAGAGAGAGTCTGGGGGGATTGCGGCGGGAAGGGGAGGGGTGGGGGGGGGGGGGGGGAAGAGGGCGGCGCAGGCGGTGGGAATGTGGACATAGAGACAAACAAAGGATTGCTGACACAATGAGGTACTCTGAAAAGAGTACAGATGTCCTCAGGGGACCAAGGACCTAAAACGGAGGCATCCGACATGGCAGAGGGAAGGTAAGAGTGCTCTGGGGCAAAGTGAAAGCCTGAGGAAGAGTTGTCTCTGAATAAGAAAGGCAGAAAGCCTGCTGCAGAACCAAAGGATGGCCCTGGAACACAAGAACGCTTGCAGGAAGCATCCTGACAGAAACAGAGGGGTGCTGAGGTGGCCGGAGAGATAGAAGAAGGCTCAAGGGCACACAGGTGCTCGGGAGGGGATTTGAACAGAGTAGAGATGTCATGAGGGAGACACTGACCCATTGGAGGCAAGCGAGATGGAGGAGAGGACAAAAAGACTGCTCTGAGGAAGAGGGATGACCTGAGGAGATGTTCTGACAAACCGAGAGGGGTACAAATTATGCTCCAGAGGTAAAAGCTTGCCGAGGAGACCCTTTAAAGTCTCAGGATGAACCCCGAGAATAAAGAAAAAAAATTAAAGACAAAGAAAATTTAAAAAGCAACAGGGTATGTGGCAAACAAGAAAGAATTAAAAAACAGGGATAGACAGCTTAATAAAAATAGACATAGAAAGCAAATTTAAAAAGCGACAGCACTAAGGAAAGACAAGAAACAATTAAAAAATAAAGACAGTGAATGGATAAAAGTAGACAAAGAAAGGGCATTTAAAAAGAGGATTAAGAAAATAAAGGAAAAAATTGAAAAATAAGGACAACAAACTAAAATGCAGACATACAAAGAAAATTTGAAAAGCGAAGTTGTAAAGGACAGAAAAAAATTAAAATACAGACAGTGAATTCGATAAAAGGAGACAGAAAATATTAAAATCAACAGGGATTAGGGAAATAAAGGAAAAAAAATAAGGACAGCAAACTAAATAAACAGAAACATAGAAAGTAAATTTTAAAAGTGATGGGGATTAAGAGAGGAAAAGTTTAAAAAAATAGAGACAGAAAACGAAGTAGAAGTAAAAAAATTTTAAAAGCCATGGGATTAAGGGAGGAAAAAAATTAAAAAAAAAAAATAGGGACAGTACACTAAATAAATGCAGACATAGCAACTACATTTTAAAAGCGACAGGGTACATGACAAACAGGAAAGAAATAAAATATAGGCATAGGGAGCTTGATAAAAACAGACAGAAAAAAAAATGAAAATCCAAGGGATTAAGAGAGGAAAGAATTAAACAATAGGGACAGCAAACTAAATAAACAGAGACATAGACAGATAATTTAAAAAGCAAGAGCACTAAGGAAATGCAAGAAATAATAATAAAAGGCAGTGAACTGGATAAAAGCAGACGCAGAAAGAAAATTTAAAAGTGACGCATTGAACGACAGACAGGAAACAATTGAAAAATAAGGATAGGCCTGTTGATAAAAGTGGTCATGGAAAGAAAGTTTTAAAAGCAATGAGGTACAGGACAGACAGGAAAAAAATAAAATAGGGACACTAAAGTAGATAAAAGTAAGCATAGAAACAAAATTTTAAAAACCAAGGGATTAAGAGATGAAAAGATTAAAAAATAGGGACAGTGAACTAGAACAGAGACATAGACAAAATTTTTAAAAAGGCAGCACTAAGGAAGGACAAGAAATAATTCAAAACTAAAGACATCAAATGGGATAAAAGTAGACATAGAACATTTTAGAAGTGATAAAGACTAGGAGAAGTAAAGAAAAAATTAAGGAATAGGGACAACAACTAAATAAACGGAGACATACAAAGTAAATTTTTAAAGTGACAGGGTACATGACAGGCAGGAAACAAAAAATAGGGATAGGGAGCTTGACAAAAGTAGGCATAGAAGGAAAATTTTAAAAGCAATGAGGTACAGGACAGACAGGAAAGAACTAAAAATAGAGACAGCAAACTAGATAAAAATAGACATAGAAGCAACTTTTTAAAAACCAAGGGATTAAGAGAGGAAAGAATTAAACAGTGTTGGTAGTAGATGAAAACGCAGATGTAGAAAGAGAATTTTACAAGTGAGAGTACTAAGGGAAAGACAAGAAACAATGAAAAGTTAAAACAACAAACGGGATAAAGGTAGAAAGAAAGAAAGATTAAGCAAATAAGGAAAAAATTAAAAAGTAGCAATGGCGAACTAAAACAGAGACATAGAAAGTTTAAAAAGCAACAGTACTGAGGAAAGACAAGAAATAATTTTTAAAAGACAGGGAATGGAAAAAAAGTGGGCATAGAAAGAATATTTTGAAAGCAATAAGCAATAGGGAAATGAAGAGAAAAACTTAAAAATAGCGACAGCGAACTAAAACAGATGTAGAAAGAAAATTTAAAAAGCGAGAGCACTAAGAAAAGACAAGGCAAAGACAGCAAATGGGATAAAAGTAGACAGAAAATCTTAAAAGCAACGGTGATTAAGGAAATAAGGAAAAAAAAAGTAGTGATGGCAAACTAAAACAGAGATATAAAAAGAAAATTTAAAGAGTGACAGCACTAAGACAAGAAATAATTTAAAGAAAACAGCAAAGGTAATAAAAGTAGGTATAGAAGGAACATTTAAAAAGTGAGAGGGATTTGGGAAATAAATAGAAAAATTATGAAATAGGGACAGCGAACTAAAAGAGACATAGAAAAAAATTTAAAAAGCAACTGCACTACAGAAAGACAAGAAACAATTAAAAGAAAATACAGCAAAATAAAGACAGTGAATGAGATAAAAGTAGAAAATTTGAAAAGCCAAAGTATTAAGAGAGGAATTAACTAAAATATAGCAACAGCAAATTAAAACGCAGACAGACAGAAATTTTAAAAAGTGACGGCACTAAGGGGAGACAAGAAATAATTAAAAAATAAAGACAGTGAATGAGATAAAGGTAGGCATAGAAAGAAAACTTAAAAAGCAGTAAGCATTAGGGAAATAAAGGAAAAAATATTAAATAATGACAGCAAACTAAAACAGAGATGTAGAAAGAAAATGTAAAAAGAGAGGGCACTAAGGAAAGACAAGAAATAATAAAAAAATAAAGACAGCAAATGGGATAAAAGTAGACAGAAAATTTTAAAAGCAATGGGGATTAAAGAAATAAGGAAAAAAATTAAAATAGCAACGGCAAGCTAAAAGAGACATATAAAGAAAATTTAAAAAGCAAGGGCACTAAGCAAAGAGCGAAATAAAGACAGCAAACAGGATAAAAGTAGACAGAAAATCTTAAAAGCAACGGTGATTAAGGAAATAAGGAAAAAATTGAAAAATAACAAAGGCAAACTAAAACAGAGACATAGAAAGAAAATCTAAAAAGTGATTGCAAAGAAGCAAGAGAAGAAATAATTTTTAAAAAGACACTGAAGAGAAAAAAGTAGGCATAGAAAGAACTTTTTAAAAGTGAAGGGGATTAGGGAAGTCAAGGGAAAAAATAAAAAAGAGACAGTGAACTAAAACGGAGACGTAGAAAGAATATCTAAAAAGTGAGGGCATTAAGGAAAGACAAGAAATAATTAAAAAATGAAGACAGTGGATGGGATAAAAGTAGACAGAAAATTTAAGAAGCAAATAGGATTATGGAAATAAGGAAAAAATTAAATATTAGCAACATTGAACTAAAACAGAGAAGTAGAAAAAATTTAAAGAGTGATGGCACTAAGGAAAAATAAGAAAAAATAATTAAAAAATAAAGACAGCAAACAAGATAAAGGTAGAAGATTTTTAAAGCAATGGGGATTAAGGAAATAAGGAGCAATCAAGAAAGCAACGGCGAACTAAAACAGATGTAGAAAAAACATCTAAAAAGTGATGGCACAGAAGAAAGAAGAAATAATTTAGAAAAGAGTGAAGGCAGTAAAAGTAGGCATAGAGAGAATGTTTAAAAAATGAAGGGGATTAGGGAAATAAAAGAAATATTTAAAAAATAGGAACAGCGAACTAAAACAGCTGTAGAAAAAGATATTTTAAAAGCAACAGCATTAAGGAAAGACAAAAAATAAGTAAAAAATAAAGGTAGGCAAATAAAGACTGCGAAAGAGATAAAAGTAGACAGAATTTTAAAAGTGATTAACGAAATAAAGAAATAATAAGGACAGTGAATGGGTTAAAGTAGACATAGAAAGAAAATCTTAAAAGTGACAGGGTACACGATAGCCAGCAAAGAATTCAAAAAACAGCGATACACAGCTTGACAAAAGTAGACGTAGAAGGAAAATTTTAAAAGTGATTGGGTACAGGACAAACAGGAAAATTTTTCAAAATAATGACAGTGAACTAAAACTGAGACATAGAAAGGAAATTTAGAAGCGACAGAGCACAGGACAAAGGAAAAAATTAAAAAATAAAGACAGTGAACTGGACAAAAGTAGACATTAGAAAGAAAATTTTTAAAGTGACAGGGTACACAACAGACAGGAAATATTTTTTTAAAATAGCAATAGGCAGCTTCATAAAAGTGGACATAGCATCGTGGTTTAACCCAGCTGGCAACTAAGCACCACGCAGCTGCTCGCTCACTCCCCCACAGTGGGACGGGGGGAGATTCGGAAGGGTAAATGTGAGAAAAACTCGTGGGTTGATATAAAAACAGTTTAATCGTTAAAAATAAGTTTCAAAAAAAGGGGGGGGGAAGGGGGGGGGACCGGACCACCAAACAACAAAGAGAGAGGAAAATAAAACCCAAGAAAAACAAGCGATGCAAATGAAAACAATTGCTCACCACTAACTGACCAATGGCCAGCCAGTCCCAAATAGCACCCCACCCCCCCAACCTCCACGCCCGGCTTTATACGCTGAGCATGACGTCATATGGTGTGGGATATCCCTTTGGTCAGTTGGCGTCAGCTGTCCCAGCTGACTCACTGGCAGAGCTGTGTGAGGAGCAGAAAAGGCCCTGACTCTGTGTAAGCACTGCTCAGCAATAACTAAAACATCCCTGTATTATCAACACTGTTTCCAGCACAAATCCAAAACATAGCACCATGCAACCTACTGTGAAGAAAATTAACTCTAGCCCATCCAAAACCAGCACACACAGAAATAAAATTTAAAGAGTTGTGGTACAGGAAACACGGGAAAAAATTTAAAATGGGGACAGAAAACTAGATAAACAGAGACACAGAAAGAAAATTTTAAAAGTGACAGGGTACAGGAAAGAGAGGAAAACAATAAAAAAATACAGACAGCAAACAGCATGAATGTTGACATGGAAAGAAAATTTAATAAGCGATGGCATTAAGAAAGACAAGAAAAAAATCAAAAAATAAGGATAGAGTAAAAAATAGAGACACACATGGAAATATAATTTTAAAAGTGACAAAAAATCTGAATAGGGAGTTTGATAAAAATAGACATAGAATGCAAACTGAAAAAGCAATGGGGTTCAGGACAGACAGGAAAGCATTTAAAAATACAGACAGTGAATTGGTTAAAGTAGACAATTTTAAAAGCAACTGGGTAAAGGACAAGCAGGAAAAAAAATTAAAAATGGGGACAGAAAACTGGATAAAAGTTGGCATAGAAAATTTTAAAAGCAAAGGCATTAAGGAAAGACAAAAATAAAAATAAGAGCAGGGTTATAGAAAGAGACACAGGAAGAAAATTATAACAGCAGAGGCATTAAGGAAGAACAATAAAAAGTTACAAAATAAGAATAGGGAGAAAAATACAGAGACATAGGAAGAAAATTTCAAATGCAATGGGGTACAGGACAGACAAGAAACAACTAAACAAGGCAGACAGTGAATTGGTTAAAGTAGACATGAAAAGAAAATTTTAAAAGCAACAAGGTACAGGATAGACAGGAAAACAAAAACAGCAAAGTGGATAAACTTTGACATAGAAAGAAAATTTAAAATGCATCAGCGTTAAGGAAAGACAAGAATAAATTAAAAATAAGAATGGGGGAAAATAGAGACACACATAAAAGTAAATTTAAAAAGCAACGGGGTACACGACACAGGAAAGAAAAAATACAGATAGGGATCTTGATAAAAGTAGACATAGAAAGAAGATCGAAGAAGCGACAGGGTACAGGACAGACAGGAGAGCATTAGAAAATAGAGACAGTGAACTGGATAAAAGTAGCCATAGAAACAATAGAAACATAGAAATTTAAGACTGACAGAGTATAGTATGGACAGGAAAATTTAAAAGAGGAGGACAGGATACTAAATAAATGGAGACATAGAAAGAAAATTTTTAAAGCAACTGGGTACAGGACAGAGAGGGAGGAATTAAAAAATAGGGACAGGGAATCGGATAGAGGGAGACATAGGAAGAAATTTTTTTAAATGACGCTACAAGAAACACAGGAAAGAATTAAAAAAATAGGAACAGGGATGAGAATAGAGAGGGAAACATAGAAAGAGAAATTAAAATGCAACAGGGTACAAGAAACACAGGAAAGCATTAAAAAATAGGGAGAGGGAGCCACAGCGAGGGAAACATAGGAAAAAATTAATAGGTCAAGTGGCACAGGGCAGACTCGGCAGAAGAGTAACAAGCTTTGGGCAGCCAGACAGGTAGGTGGGCCAGCGAAGGGGGAGACAGAATCAGGGACAGGCAGGGAGGCAGGCAGAGATCTGGGGAAGGGCAGCAGAGACAGACACACGAGAGAATGGGTGACTTGCCACAGCTCCTGGCACCGGCAGGAGACCTTCACCACCCCAATGCTTTCCTCTCCACCGTGAGGCTTCGCAGTGGCTTACATGTGCAGCTGACGGAGGCACCAAGCTCCCAGCACCACACGCTGGTGGTGCGCTCTGGGATGCTCGGACAGTTCCTTCCTCGCTGCAGGGACTGGCCATTCCTTGCTGGAGGCAACTGCCTGAAGGAACCCCTTGGATTCCCTCCTCAGACAGTTCACCTTCATCAGCTCCCTCAGGCAGGCGTGCCTGGGCAGACCCTTCCCTTGTTGTGGTGAATGGAGTTAAATCCAGTTGGCGGCCGGTCACGAGCG
>NW_008824411.1:2749167-2753047 GCF_000699105.1 Pygoscelis adeliae | reverse complement strand
AGAGGTGTGGGACAGGGAGCCAGAAAATGGGACACTGTGAACAAGAGAGGGACGGGGAGCAGGACAACAGCATAGAGAGAGGAGAACGGAGAGATTGAGCAAAAACACAGGGACAGAGAGATGGAGGAATAAATAAGAGAGACAGGGAGCAGGAGAGAGAGGTGGAAGGGACCAGCAGGACAAGAAGATAGAGAAGAAGATAGAGACAAGACAAGCCACGGGGAAAAATTCTGAAGTGATAGGGGAAAAGAAACATAGGCAAGAAATAAAAAATAGAAACAGGGAGCCAGACAGAGGTAGACGTAGAAAGAAAATTCCGAAAAGCAACAGGGTACAAGAAACATAAGCAAGAACTAACAAATAGGGACAGGGAGATAGAAAGAGGGAGATGTAGAAAGAAAATTTAAGAAGTGACAGGGTACAGGACAGAGAGGGAAGAATTAAGAATTAGAGACAGGGAGATGGACAGAGGGAGACGTAGAAAGAAAACTTTGAAAGTGACAGGATACAAGAATTAAAAAATAGGTACATGGAGCTGCATAGAGGGAGATGTAGGAAGAAAATTTGAAAAGCAATGGAGTATAAGAAATGCACGCAAGAAATTAAAATTAGGTCAGGGAGACAGAGAGAGGGAAAGGTAGCAAGAAAATTTAAAAAGTGACTGAGTTCAAGAAACATACGCAAGAATTAAAAAAACAGGATGAAGAGGTAGAAAGAAAGATTCCAAAGTGATGGGGTACAAGAAACATAGGCAAGAATTAAGAAATAGGGACAGGGAGCCTGATAGAAGGAAACTGTGGTGGGTTGACCTTGGCTGGCCATCGGGTGCTCACTGAGCCGCTTTATTACTCCTCCTCCTCAATAAGACAGGGGGAGAAAATACAGCAAAAAGGCTTGTCGGTCAAGATAAGGACAAAGAGATCACTCACCAATTACTGTCACAGGCAAAACAGACTCGACTTAGGGAAATTAATTTAATTTATTGTCAATCAAAATCAGAGTAGGATAATGAAAAATAAGAACAAATCTAAAAAACACCTTCCCCCCACCCCTCTCTTTTTTCCTGGGCTCATCTTCACTCCTGACTTCTCCATCTCCTCCCCCTGAGCAGCATAGGGAGCAGGGGTTGCGGTGAGTTCATCACATGTTGTCTCTGCTACTCCTTCCTCCTCACGTTCTTCTTGCGCTCCAGTGTGGGGTCCCTCCCACAGGGCCACAGGTCCTGCCAGAAAACCTGCTCCAGCACGGGCTCCTCTCCACAGGGCGACAGCTGCTGACAGGAGCCTGCTCCAGCGCAGGCTTCCCACGGGGTCACAGCCTCCTTCAGGCACACCCGCCTGCTCTGGCGTGGGTCCTCCACGGGCTGCAGGTGGATATCTGCTCCACCGTTAACCTCCATGGGCTGCAGGGGGTCAGCCTGCCTCACCATGTCTTCACCATGGGCTGCAGGGGAATCTCTGCTCCAATGCCTGGAGCACCTCCTCCCCCTCCTTCTTCACTGACCTTGGTGTCTGTGAGGCTGTTTCACACTCACATTTTCTCTGTCATAGCTTCTGTGCAGCATTTTTTAGCCCTTCTTAAATATGTCATTATGGAGGTGCCACCAGCGTTGCTGATGGGCTCAGCTTCAACCAGCAGCAAATCCGTCTTGGAGCTGGAACTAGCTGTGCCTAACATGGGGGCAACTCCTGGTGTCTTCTCACAGAATCCACCCGTGCAGCCCCTACCCCAGCTAAAAAAACCTTGCCACGTAAACCCAATACAACAGCGATCAGCAACAGGGCAGAGAGGAGGGATTGAAAAATAGGGAAAGGGAGCCACAGAGAGGCAGGCAGAGGGGGAAAAAAAAAGCGAATAGCGATGGGCTATAGGCCAGAGAGGAAGAAGGGACAGGGAACCAGACTCAGAGAGGTGGAGAAAAACCAAGAACAGTGATGGGCCACAAGGCAGAGAGGGAGGAATTTAAAAAGGGGACAGTGAGGTGGACAGAGAGAGACTGAAAAATACCAAAAAAAAAAATGAGCTGAAGGGGAGATACAGAGGAATTAAAAAATAGGGACAGGGATCCCAACATAGAGAGAACGATAAAGACAAAAATGGACTCTAGGACAGAGAAGGAAGAAATTAAAACATAGGGACAGGGACCTGGAATGAGAGAATATAAGAAAGAAGTATATCTAGAATACAGGGCAGAAAGAGAGGAATTTAAAAACAGGGACATGGAGCCAGACAGAGAGAGGTGGGGAGGTGGGAATTGTGAAGGGCTAAAGGGCAGATGGGGAGGAATTAAAAAAAATTGGGATAGGAAGACAGACAGATAGATGGAGAAAGACAAAAATAGTGATGGGCTGCAGGACAGAGACAAAGGATGAAAAAAAGAGGGACAGGGAACAGGACAGAAGTGCAGAGAGAAAAAGAAAATGGAGAGGTAGAATGACAGAGAAAGAGGGCGGCTTGGACAACGAGAGAGGGAGAGGTACAGGAAAGTGAAAAAATGACAGCAGTGAGAGAAAGAGAAGGGAGGGGCAGGAAGGGACCGGGACGCAGTAGAGGGGCGTCACGGCCCCAAGGGTCCAGGACTCACCGCAGCTCCCACTCTTGGAGCTGCTCGGAGAATTTGAAAGTTCGGACACGTCTTTCTCTGTGTCTCTCTCTCCCCCCTCCCCTTCCTCCTCTGTAGCTCCGGTTCAGCAACAGGGCAGAGAGGAGGGATTGATAAATAGGGAAAGGGAGCCACAGAGAGGCAGGCAGAGGGGAAAAAAAATAGCGATGGGCTATAGGCCAGAGAGGAAGAAGGGACAGGGAACCAGACTCAGAGAGGTGGAGAAAAACCAAGAACAGTGATGGGCCACAAGGCAGAGAGGGAGGAATTTAAAAAGGGGACAGTGAGGTGGACAGAGAGAGACTGAAAAATACCAAAAAAAAAAATGAGCTAAAGGGGAGATACAGAGGAATTAAAAAATAGGGACAGGGATCCCAACAGAGAGAGAACGATAAAGACAAAAATGGACTCTAGGACAGAGAAGGAAGAAATTAAAACATAGGGACAGGGACCTGGAATGAGAGAATATAAGAAAAGTATATCTCTAGAATACAGGGCAGAAAGAGAGGAATTTAAAAACAGGGACATGGAGCCAGACAGAGAGAGGTGGGGAGGTGGGAATTGTGAAGGGCTAAAGGGCAGATGGGGAGGAATTAAAAAAAATTGGGATAGGAAGACAGACAGATAGATGGAGAAAGACAAAAATAGTGATGGGCTGCAGGACAGAGACAAAGGATGAAAAAAAGAGGGACAGGGAACAGGACAGAAGTGCAGAGAGAAAAAGAAAATGGAGAGGTAGAATGACAGAGAAAGAGGGCGGCTTGGACAACGAGAGAGGGAGAGGTACAGGAAAGTGAAAAAATGACAGCAGTGAGAGAAAGAGAAGGGAGGGGCAGGAAGGGACCGGGACGCAGTAGAGGGGCAGGGGCCAGGACTCACCGCAGCTCCCACTCTTGGAGCTGCTCGGAGAATTTGAAAGTTCGGACACGTCTTTCTCTGTGTCTCTCTCTCCCCCCTCCCCTTCCTCCTCTGTAGCTCCGGTCACTTGATTGTCATCCACCTAAGAGAATAGATTGGTGTCTTACAGCTCTTGCAATATGAGACTTCCCAGATAGATAGCCTCACACGCGCGCACACTACGTGGCCATACTGTGCTTTTGGTTACGCATACAGACCCTGCCGTGCACGTTGGTGATCGGATCGTCTGAGGACTACACTAAAAGGGATCCTTCCTCACCCGGAAAGGCAGGCTGTCTCCTGCCTGCAGCTGGAGGCAGCTGCCGGCTGGATCCCCTTTATTTTATTCTTCAGCTGCTTTACCTTTTTCTGGCCCCTCCC
>NW_008824411.1:2737959-2744348 GCF_000699105.1 Pygoscelis adeliae | reverse complement strand
AGAGAACGACGGAAAAGACAGGGACAAGAAAAAGGACAGAGGCACAGCGGGGGGGGGCAGAAAGGGAGCAGGACAAAGATGGAGAAAGCAGCAGCAGGGACAGAGGAGAAGAGGCAGAAAGAGGGAGTGGGAGCAGGACAGAAAGAAAAATGACAGAGAGCAGGATGGAGACGAAAAAAAACTGGGATGGGCAGCACAACAGAGAGGGATTAAAAAAGAATAGGGACAGAGGGATACAGTGAGAAACAATGGGACAGGGAGCAGGACAGACCAACAGGATATAAAAAATAAGATAGAAGGACAGAGGAACAGAGGGAAAGAAGGTCAGGGAGCAGGACACTGGGACAGAATAAGAAAAAGGGCAGCAAGCAGGACAGAGTGGTAGAGACACAAGGTGGGGGGCGGGGGGAGGGTGAGAGAGAGAGATACAGACAGACAGACACCAGGGGGCAGAGAGAAAGACGGGGCAGGGAGCAGCAGAGAGGGATGGAGAAAAAGGGATGGGGAGCAGGACAGAGGGTTATAAAGAGAAAAGTAAGATGAGGGAGGACTGAGGAGCAGAGACAGAAAGGTACAGGGGAAAAAAGGACAGTGAGATGGAGAAAGAAATAGGGTCAGGGAGCACGACAAAAGGACAGAGAAAAAGGAGAGGAAGAAGGAAGGAAGGATAAAGATGGGGACAAAGAGTGGGACATATGGAGATAGAAGAAGGAGGACAGAGAACAGGGGAGAGGGATTGAGTAAGAGAGAGGTAGGTGGGTGCAGGTTGGGACAAAGAGATGGAGAAGGTAAAAATGGCAATGGGCTGCAGGACCTGCTTCTGACAACCTGTCACTCCTGATGTCACTTCCATGGCCTCAAAAATAGGACATGGCACAAGACAGAGGAATGGGGGAGTGAAAGAAAAGGCACAGGGAACTTTTTAAAAACAAAAAACAGGAGACAGCAAAATAGTGATGGGGAACCGGATAGGGATGGGGAGCAGACCAACCAAGAGAGACAGGACACCGGATGGAAAGTGAGAGGAAAAAAGGGATCGAAAGTTGTATATAAGGATGGAACAAAAACAGGAACAAAAACCAGTATTTATGGCACAGTGTGGCTAACTAAAATGTAAACAATCCACCAGCTTGAACAGAACTGCTCACCATAGTGTCTTAGCCTGTGACTCAGCTAAGTTAGCATCTGTTTCTTGGTGGGGTAACACAGGACTATAAAACCCATGATAAAACATGGAAGGAGAAACGTGCTTACAGGAGTAAGCTAAATGGATTCTGTGGACAAGATTTTATATTACTTAGTCTTAATCTTAGCTTGTATGGTCAATTAATACTCTGATCTCTGAATTTCATTTCTGCAAATTCCACATTTATTCATGCTTCTCCATTAAAAAAAAAAATGCATTATCTCAGCATTAGATACAGGGTCATTTGAAGATACTGTGAACACAAGGAGAAACTTCTCTCTTGCAGGTTCTTTGGAAATCCTACGTTGACCTTGAAATTGAGCAAGAAGAGCATGAGAAAACAAGAGACCTTTACTGCAGACTACTTCAGTGGACACAGCATGCTCAGGTATGTATGGGTACCCAGAACACAGAATTTGTCTTGAATCTGGTCCATGGTGGAAAGCCTCGACTACTTTGGTTGTCTGGCTTTTTCAATCAGTAGTGAACTCAAGTTCAGTGCCATGCCTGTGCCATGAAGAGGGGAAAGACATTTCTACATTTTGTATAACAGATTTGTCTTCTATGCAAGTATTAATACATTGCCTTCCCCTGCTGTGTTTCTTGGGTATTGTACAGTATTTTCTTTGGTCATGAATAAATGCATTTGGAGAGTTTTTACTGTTACTAACTTCAGTTATTTTTGGTTTGAAAGAAAACCAAGAAAACACCATAGATGAGGTAATTCCATTTTAATAGTCTCTGAATTTCCAATATTTGAAAGGAAAAATAATGGTGTAAGGGCATGAGTATGCAGCCATTACCAAAAGAAGCAGCATTAGTAAGCTCCTCAATATTGCTTTTTGGTATTTCATGGGGAAAAACATTGAGCCTAAGATTTCTCATCCATAAGTTGTTGGGGGCTGGGGGGAGAAGGAACCTGACACTCTTAGTAAGTTGCCTGAGAATCACAGCTTACAGTTACTCAATGTCTTCCGGTCTCACAGGATGAGGCAGAGGTATAATTGATTTCTTCTCCGTATCTCTGGAAAGAGCTTTTCTCATATCTGTGGCAAAAGAAAAAAAATGCTATTATAATAAGACAGTCATTGCACAAAGCCATGTTAAGTGAATTCTGTATTACAGTAAGATCATTTTTAATCAAGAAGACTTCACAGAATCATAGCAGATCTCAAGTTGGAAGGGAGTCATAAGAATCATCAAGTCCAACTCCCTGCTCCTCACAGGACTGCCTAAAACTAAACCATATGACTAAGAGTGTCGTCCAGACACTCCCTGAACTCTGACAGGCTTGGTGCTGTGACCACTTCTCTGGGGAGCCTGTTCAGGGACCGACCACCCTCTCAGTGAAGACCCTTTTCCTAATGTCCAGCCTGAACTTCCCCTGACGCAGCTTCATTCCATTCCCTCATGTCCTATCGCTGGTGACCAGAGAGAGGAGATCAGCACCTCCACCCCCGCTGCCCCCCATGAGGAAGATGTAGACTGTGATGAGGGCACCCCTCAGGGATGAGGCCACCCTTCAGCCTTCTCTTCTCCAAGCTGAACAAACCAAGTGACCTCAGCCGCTCCTCGTAAGTCTCGCCCTCGAGACTTTTCACCATCTTGGTCACCCTCTTCTGGACGCACTCTAAGTCTGACGTCCTTAATGTCATTCAGCAGCAATGTTATCAATTGGAATATAACACTGCATGAATATAAACATGAATATAATATGAATATGAACACTGCATGAATATAACACTGCATAACATGCATGAATGGAAAGGAAATGGCAGGCTAAAAGGACAACTGTATGATTTAAGGCATTGGCAACAATGGTAGATGTCTGTCCCTAGCTCCTGTATTTCATAGTACTGCTGCATATCAAATGAATAGTGCAAGAACAGAAAAGATATACAGCATGGCCATGTAACCCTTTGGGGAGGATACTTAAAGGAAAGAAGGTCTAGAAAGAGGAAGCAGCTGGTACTTCAATTTTGTTAACAGAATTAACATACTCAAATTTCCATGTTCCTTCCCTTTTAAATTGAAGATGCCACCCGATTCTCTGCTAGCGTTGACCACTGACACTTGTAAATTTGTAGTTAGACGTCTGAGAAAAACAAAGTTTCAAGTCCCTGTTATGGGAAGAAATGAGGAAAGCACTGCAATTCCTTCCCCCAATAACATTAGCAAAAAGCCCAGCCACTGGGTGTGAGCATTCCTCGGAAAGAAAAATTAGATAAAAAACTGCATTTTTGTTTTCATCTTACCTACAGGGTAAGTGTCTTTGTACTTACTAATTTATTCTTGTTTTGTAGTTTATTTTGCCACAACTGCAACAAAACGCATAAACTGCAAGATTAAGTTTTGTAACTGATGTAATCTTCAGTAGGAAAAGCTATCTAAAGGAGTACACAAAATCCCATTCATCAACAACTATCTGAACTTGTTTCATATTAAAAAACAATAAAAAAAGTCATACAAAGAAACCCAGGAGCCCTCAACATGAGAATCTTTCCATTCAACTTGAGGCAGAGCAAGTACTTACCATAAGCATCTTCATCTGGCTCTCCGTTGCTGGCAGAGTAGTACTCTAGTACTGTCCGGTACACACTGTAGCCCAGTTGCTTATACATATTTACCGCAACCTGATTTGATACTCTCACAAAGAGATCGACGAAAAATCCACCCTTTCTTTGAAAAAACAAAAACAAAAAAAACACAGTAAGGAATAGCAGGTGAATGTATTTCTAAATAATAACCCATAACTTGTAAGCAGACTGAGAGCAGGTCTGATGATGTGGTACGCTAATCAAACATCTTTCACACTGCAATAACAGATGCACTCCTTTACTAAGGGGCAAATCCAGTATAGGCACAAATTTCATTTAATTTTTGTCACATGACCATTCTTTTACACCAGCCAGTGGGTTCAGAATTATGAACAGAAAGAATGGGACAAGCTAAACAGCCACACAAGCCTCATATCCATAAGAAATTATTTAATTTTTAAAAAAATCCACATTTTGGATTGCATTGGCTTAGGGACTGCCTCGTTCAAAGTGCATGGCGGGGGGGGGAGTGGTGGAATCAGTCACAGAATTCTGTTGGCTAACAGGAGACAGCCCTTCTCCTCACAAGGCAAATTTTTCAAAACATCGTACTATTTTCCGATTTTACCAACTACAATGGGATTGCCCTACCAGCATGAGTTGAGGACATTTCCCTGCAGGTTTATTTGACACTAAATTAAATTTTCAGCAGGTACAAGCAACCAAGCACGAGATAGAAAGTAAGCTAAGATACTGTCTGCCGTACAAAATTCATTCAAGACTGTGCCTGCGGGAATGATGAAAGCCCATGATTACTGAACAAGTATGTTGGAGGCCCTATGGGAAATAGTGCTGACGTTTTGTGAAGCTCTTTCGCTGCCAAGAAAGGAACCTTTTATACAGTATCTCTATTGGAATTCAGGCTACTTTCTACTCATTCTGGCAAATTAGCTTTCACAGAAACCCCGAGATCTTAAACCGACAAGCAACTTTTTTAATTCTTGTTCTCTAACTACGGGGAATTTCAGCGAATCAGAACACTACTTAAAGCATAATTCTGGGTCTGTTTCATGCAAATCAAATATCTAAGCCATGGACAGGTGTCTGTTGAAAGACTGCTTTAAAAGATAAATTTAAGATCAGTATAGTACTCACTTTTCTGAAATTTCTTCCAGTAGTTCCATCAATTTAGCAGCCAAACCCAGCCGTCGAAATTCTGGTGCAACAGAGAGAGCAGTAACATGTCCATGCCATTCTTCCCTAGCCACAGAGCCTTCCGCTTTACCCATTACTGTGAACATACAGAGCATCAGAGCAGTAGCACCTTCGGAATAATGCACCACCCACTGCTACACATCTTTACAAAAGAACCAAGCAGTGTATAAAAAAAAAATAAATTGCAATGATTGTGGTAAAGGCTCAAACAGTGATGTCTGTTATCACAAAGTGATTCAGCAGCCACTAAAAATGTCATTTTGCTGAAGTATTACAGTAGTTTCTTGACTAGTGTAAAAAAAAAAATATATATATTTTTTGCAAATTAATTGTTTGAGGCATGACTTCCAAATGCAAATTTTAAGCAATTCTCCTGAGTCTTTAAATGTGCGGAATTCAGGACCTGACTAAAATAATGGAGGAATGGAGGGCTAGCAGCCCAAAACTAACTCACCATCCTGGCAACTATCAGAGACTTTTGGTGACTATGGGGGAATAGAGCTTGGGAAGCTTTGCCAATCTGGCAATAGAAAGCTAAGGCCCTGCAAACACGGTATATTTAAGGAGAAAAAAAAAAAAAAAAAGGAGGAGGGGGGATATGTTGGTTTTTGGGGCTTCTTTGTAGTTCCTCTCCTTTCTACACAGAACCAAACCAGTGTCAGTTCACTAACGAATATTCACACTTCCACGCGGTACTCTTATAAACATCAGTCACTGCCAATAAGCAACTGATGTGGTGGGTACGGAGAAGCCTTCCGTACAGCAAATGCTTTAAGTTTTACTATGTTAAATACTTTATTTCCCAGGTCTCTGCAAAGACCCTTATCCTGCCCCACCCCCACCCCCCCAAAAAAGAGGGAAAAAAACCTGGAAGGAATAAACAAACCTACAGTTCTATTTGGAATGATTTCTGAAAAACACAAATATTCCGCAGCAAATAAGCAAGTGACATCCAGACCCAGAGCATTCCTTTACAGGACAATGCAAAACCCAAGCCCAGCATTTTTACTTACTGATGACTGACAGTGTGAGATCAGAGCTGAGTGCAGGGACTTAAGTCCAGGATTACAGAAACGCTTGCATGCATACATTCACCTGTGTAAAACCTGGGTGGACGTTACCACAGCCAAGAGCCCTTGCCATGCCAGGAACATCAAACCAAGAACTACTGCTACGAGTCCTGCGTAACACCCTTAGACACTTATGAAATGGGAAGGTGATACATAACGTTCCTCTTCCCGATTGGGCATCTGGAAAATGCCAAGAGTAAGAAAAGCTCCTGCGTTCCTACCCCCCAAACGTGCCACGCAGCGAGACGGTGACACTGAAAAACCCGGCGCCGCCGAGTCGCGCCACACTCACTGTAACCCATCAGCTCCCCGCCGGGCGCCTCGGCGACAATGAAATACTCGGGCCAGTGGGCCAGGTACTGCAGGTAGAAGGGTATCCCG
>NW_008824411.1:2733227-2737285 GCF_000699105.1 Pygoscelis adeliae | reverse complement strand
CTCGGAGCCTGGCTCCGGGCGGGGCAGGGAGAGCTTGTGCAGCGCCCCAGGACAGCCCCGTGGCGACCCCCAGGCAGGAGAGCTCCACGCCAAGCACACACACAGACCGACGCTGCACAAAACATGACTGTGATATGCAAGAACACCCCACGCAAAACAAACAACTCCCGGAGGAGGGAAGATGCCGCCGGACAAGAAGTCCTGCGGTGCCACAACAGCCTGGCACAGGTGCTCTACAGCGGACTTGGGAAACGCAGTCAAACGCCGTGGCCCAAAACACAAAGCTGCTGCCACAACCAGGACGATGGATGTGCAAGTAGCCAGGCGCTAAGACCTAAGACTGTAAGGATGCAGGGAAGAAACCCCAGAAGAGGACCCCCTGGAAACTGAACACTCAAGACAAAAGAAGAGCTGCTGACGCAACCTGGATCACCGCTGCAAAGATGACTGCCCAGAAATTACGATGATGCAAGACAGATCCACACTTGCGGCTTTGACCGCTAGACAAAAAGCGCATGACTGGCACTATGACAAAGAGGCGATGCAGTCAAGACCCTACGGATGCCTACTAAGGTGCACACCAAACTCACTGAGCACAAAGAGCAAGGGGTGAGCATCAAGACCTAAGAAAAGTATGGTATAGGACACAGAACACACAAATGACACTACAACACAGACACAGGCTGAAACTGCCCTGCCCAGCACGTGCTCACCTCATGCGGAATGAACCCCACACCCTCCCTCTGCACTGAAACATGACTGATCCTGAACATCCCTCTCCATTGCACTGACTTTAAACACCTCACCTGTCCCACACTGCAATCTCTCTCCACCCCACCCACCCACAGCACTTGCCCTTCAACTTTGCTTTCAGAGGGCTGGGGGGTCAGAATCCATCCTCGAGAAGGACCACGTCATGTAACCAGGATGTTGCTGCAATCAGCAGGTGCCTCTTCATTATCTGCAAAAACAGAGTGCTGGAGGTCACTGTCATGCCAGCCAGCACCAACCTCTTCCACAAAAACACTGTCCTCAGAAGCACCATGGACTCCACTCACCTGTTCCGCACCCAGAACTAGATGTTGTGGCCAGCATCTCCTGTGCCACCTGGAAAACTGAAGAGATAAGATGACCACTATGCTCGTAACCATTCACCTACTCCATGGCGCCTGCTGTGCCACTCCTCTCACCTCCACCAACTTACCTCGAACGCTCAGCTATTTCTGAAGAAAGCCCACCGCTGCACCTGCAAAACCAAAGGGAAACACATCACTGAGTTGCCTCACGCTACTTTGCAATTGAACTCTAACCTGGCTGACAGGTACCTCACCTTCTCAGATTGCTCAGGTGCACGGCTTCACCCCTCTAAGACTATGTGCCGCACCTTAAAAAAAAAAAAAAAAAGCACATGCTGAGGTACTGCTCAAAACCATGGCCCACCCACAGCGATTTCTCTCTCTTGCTCCTTTACCTTGGCCAGTCAACTGCCCCAGTGTGATTTTTCAGGGTGCCACCACCTGTAAAACCCAAACAACAGGGGATGATTCTATCAACAGCAACACGACACCTCAAAAAAAACCACATCAGCCCACTTCATTGCACACCTTGCCCAAGTGAGGTCCAGTGCAGACAGTCTGCTTTATGTGCTGCTTTGCACCTTCCAAACAAAGCTAAAAATAGCATAAGCTAGTCATAGCCATCAACAACAACGCCTGCCCTCCCATACCATGTGCTAGCCCACCTTCTTGCAGCACTCCGCTCACTGCCCCCATTGCCCTTTGACATGCAACGGGTCACTCTGCGTCTGAAGAAAAAACAACATAAAACAAGTCACCCAGATGTGGACCAATAGCTTGAAGAGGCCAAATGTCTTGTTCCCTTTTGCATATGCCTTCTAAATTCTAACTACAGCCTACAAAAAACAAGGAACAGACATTAAGACCCACATATACAAGCTTTGGCACATTCAAGATGGCACCTGCTCAACTACCATGCAAACAGCTGCTCCCAAGAGGCCTGAGTTGCCCCCTCAGCACCTGAGAGGTGCTGCAGGAATGACTCTCTGCACCAGCTGCCGATGGCTACTCGCCCAGAGATGGACCATGTGGTCCATGGGAAGAGAAACTAGACAGATCAACATACTACTGCAGCACCGTACTGCTACACTGCCCCTAACTCTACCATTGCTACACCCCCAGGCAGAACAGCTCCAACCCAAATGCACACGCAGACTGACACCACATGCAGACACTACAAATGACGTGACCAAACGATGCAAGACCACTATGCGCTAGACAAATGACTCCCGGAGGGAAATCACCAACCAAGAAGCCCTATGGTGCTGTGACAGCAGAGTACTGATACTCTACGGCGGCTCCAGAAGAGAGTCAAATGCCACGGCCCATGGCAGAAAGCTGCCAACAAAACTGGGATGATAGATGTGTGGTAGGGTGGGCTCTAAGACCCAAGGCTGTGAGAACGTGGGGAAGAAACCCCCAGAAGAGGACCCTACAAAACCAGAACTCTCAAGAGAAGAGCTGCTGACACAGCCTGGATTGCTGCCAAAGATGACCATCCAGAAACATCTATGATGCAAAAGCCACAAGACAGATCCACACTTTAAACTCCAAATGCAAGACAAGAAGTGGTTGACGGCCACTATGGCGATAAGGCATTTGAGACCCTCGGGATAGCTACAGAGGTGCATGCTGTGCTCCTTAAACACAAAGAGCTATAGGGTGTCAAGACCTGAACAAGGAATAGGACACAGAACACAGACTACGCATACTATGCTATGACACAGACACAGGCTGGAACTGCCCTGCCTGGCACATGCTCACATCATGCAGGCTAGACCCCGATCTCGACTGACCTCGAACAGCCCTCCTCGCTGCTCTCATTTTCAGCCCCCCTGCCTAGCACTTCCACCCCGCCCCCGCACACCACCTCGCCCAATAGCCTTTTCCCCTCAACTTACCTTCCACAGTGCTGGGCATCAGATTCCATCCACAACAGAAGTCACATCCTCTACAGTGTTCCTTAAAATTGCCACATCCCTCTTCAGCATCTGCAAAACAAGAGTGCCAGGAGTCAACAGCATGCGTGAAATTGCTCTTCACCGCTGTACTGCCATTTATAACACACCTCCCTCACAACCACCTTGCCCCACTACTTCTACACCTCTTGAGTCACAGCCCCCCATCTCAAGCTTCCAGGGCAGCTGTTTCTCATCCACATGTTCTTTCATATCCTGGCCCCCAATCCCCCTCCTATTTGTCCTATACCCGGTAGCCAAGACATCCTAGCCTAGTTTTCAGCGGCACACCCATTTTGACCTACTCAGGCAGAGCAGAGGACAGTGAGAAGGGTGTATCTCAGGGCACATCAGGGCACAGAGCACCATGGAAGCAGCAAGAAAAGACCCTGTGTCTGTGAAGAAAATAAAAGTGGCTCCAATAGGTGCCTGACAGTGACTTGGGACTCTCTGCACACGTGCCTCTCCGCATGCAGGAAAAGGTGCCTGAACACGGTGATGTTGGGAAGCGGTTACATGGTGTCTCTGGGGCTGCTGTGGGGAGTGAAGGGCTGTTCCCGGGTCTCCTGTGCCATCGTAGCACAATGGTCCTTGGAGAACCACAGCGTTGTTCATGTTTCCCTGGGGACTTTCCCTTCTGCTCCCGTAACAGGAAAGCTCAGCACAGCCCTCCTTGTAGCACCACTTCTCAGAGCAGCTGCCTTCCCAGCCCCAACCCGGGCAAAGCTGCTGCTACCAGGAGCCCCCACAGCTTTTCACGCCTTCCCTGCCTGCTTTAACCCCACCCCTGTTGTCAACTTGGGACAGCCCCAGCCCCTGGGGACAGCCATGCCTACCAGAGATGGGGAAAACAAAAACAACTATCAAACTATCAACTATCCGCTGCCCCTGACAATCGCCGCGAACTCTCATGGGAGCGGCTCACGGACAGGCCAAGTCACTTCCGCGGGGCAGGGGCGGCGAACACACTCGGAACTACAGCTCCCAGCGTGCCACAGAGCGCAACATGGCCGACCCGCCCCCC
>NW_008824411.1:2725267-2732587 GCF_000699105.1 Pygoscelis adeliae | reverse complement strand
GACGCTCACTCGCGGCTCCGTTGTTCCACGCCAGCCTCGGCCAGAGCAGCCCCTCCACCCCCGCTCCCCTGACAGCGTGCAGCCGCCCCTGGCTCACAGCTGATGCCCGTGGGGCACAGAAGGGCCACCGCCATCAGCCACACTGGCCCCACCTGAGCCTTGTTGCACCTTCCTACCCAACCCCCTGGCCTACAGCAGCAGCCCGTAGGGAACACGGGGCCGTGGCCACCAGCCCCAAAAAGAGACAACCTCTGCTGGGGCAGCAGAGGTGCGTCCCACATCCTGACAGCAGCTTGCTGAAAGCTAAAGGAAGTTCTGGACAGGATCCAGTTCTGGCATCTGAGAGGAGAAAAAACCCTGATCGCACCTGTCTGCACTTCTGCCCTACCCCTAGACCAGAGCCCTGCAACAAACTTCTACAGCTCTCACCTCCCCACTACCTCAACAGTCTGCCTCAGTGCGTCATGCCTGCACCGCATCATACCGAGACGTCAGATCCGAGCACAGAGCTGAATGCTGGGTGGCGCAGGGGAAGGTTACTGCCAATATTGTGACCAGAGAAGTAATGTACAGTTGAGGAGTTGGCAATCCGCCTAACTTTACCTGAAAAGGTGCAGGCCCATGCTGCGCTACACTGCACGTATAGCTTGGCCTGCATGTGGAAGTGCAGCAGAACAGGAACACGCACCAGAAACGCTTTACAGTTGCTGTTTATAGGCTCGGTTTTGGCCACCATTCGTAAGTGACCACACACAAGTGGCCCATGTCAAACAGACCTCGCTAGAAAGTCCTATGACACAACAGTGTATGAGAAAGCAGAGTCAGGTGCAGGCTACTGCTGCACACAGGTGGAAGAGGAGCAGAACGAGGCTGATGACACCAGTTTGCATTCAGACAGATCCATCAGGAAATGCGGCTCAGTGACAGCATCACAATTCAAGATGCACTGGCTGGCAGTCCTACCTAGGGGGACAGCAGGATGGGGGACTGCAGGGGGACAGAGAGGCCTGGAGTGAGAAAGAGGTCCAAGAAGCTCGGCAGATGAATGTAAAGAGAAAAAGTGTGATGCAGAGCTAGACAGGGAAACACAAAGAGAAGTGTAAGGAGATGGATGAAGGGCTGGAAAAAAAGAAGGATGTATATCCAGACAGATAGACAGGGGGTCCGACAGAGGAATAGAAAGAAAGGGATGGAAGGCCAGAAGGATGAATGGAAGACCAGACAGAGGGACAGGGAGTGGAAGAGGGGAAAAGAGGGATGTCGAGGTGGACAGATAGATATAGGGCAGAAAAGGTGTATGGAGAGCCAGGCAGGGGGTAAGGGAACTGGACAGAGGAACCGAGTGAGACAGAGAAGCGTACAGAGATGGGTAGAGAAAGAAAGGGATGGGGAGCCTAACAGAGGGACAGCAGGGACTGGGTGTGAAAGCAAAGGATGAAGAGCTGGACATAGGGACGGGGAATGGAAGAGAGGAGAAGAGGGATGGTGAAGCAGACAGAGGGATGCAGAGGGAAATAGAGAGATGAGGAGCTCAACACTGGGAGGGGGAACAGAAGACAGATGGAGAGTTGGACAGACAGATGGAAAGGAGAAAAGAGGAATGGAAAAGCAGAGGCATAGGGAGAGAAAGAGAGGGACCGGGAACTGGCCAGAGAAATGAGGGCTCGAAGAGGATGGGAAAGAAAGAGAAGGACAGAGGGCCCGACTGAGGGATGGGAGCAGAAGAGAGCAAAAGAGGGACACAGAGGTGCGCACAGGGATGTAGAGGAAAAGGGGAAGATCGCTGGGCAGAGCAATGGGGAGCCAGACAGAGCGATGGGAGGAGAAAGACTGAGAGGCTGACAGAGGGAGGGAGAGAAAAATCAGGAATGTGGAGCAGCGGAGATGGATAAAAAGAGGAAAGAGGAACAGGCAGCTAGACAGAGCAACTGAAGGATGGCCAGAGGGACAGTGAACTGAAGAGAGGGGTCAAAAGGGAAAAGAGGAACGGAGAGCCAGATGGAGGGGAAGGTTGTGGAAAAGAAAGACGTAGATGTGAACAGAGGAATGGAAAGGGAAAAAGAGGAGTGGGAAGCATATTGTAAAATACGGAATTGAGTAGAGCTCTGATTCTGGCACTACGAACTGGTTTGACTGAATAAAAAGAATACAAGAACAAGTTGTGCTTGGAAACAAAGACGGGTAAAATGTTGCTACAGAAAAAAAATGTTTATTAGATTCTTGAGAATGAGGCAAGGGACTCGGATGGCTCTCTAGTGATTCTGAACTAAGATTTGCTCAAAGTTTGAGGTTATACTGTGGGTTTGAGTTTTGTCTTTGAAAATTGTGGATGGGATGCAGTGGATGGAGTTTGGCTACATGGTTTGGGATAGTGAAAGCGCCTACTACTAATGTTACTCTGTTGCACTGGTATGTTTACAAAGGTAGATACATAAAAAGGAAATATATGTTATAACTATATACAAAATATATTTGTTGTTATAAATCAGATATTACACTGTTATGTATTACCCATTTTATAGATATATGTATAATAAATAATACACACACACACACACATATAAAAAAGAAATATATAAGAACTCTTGGCCAAAGTTGGTTAGAAGGAAGTGAAAAAAGATAAAATTCCTTCAAGCTGGAATACATGGCTGCAGTCACTCAATGAAGTTGTACTAAAAAAAAAAAAATCAAGGAAGAAGGATATTCAACTTTTTATTGCTTTCCTGTTACTCACTTTTTAAACAAAAACTGATCAACAGTGTCAAGACCACAGTAATTTGCTGTTACTGTGTTACAAAAAAGCTCTGGCTGCCCAGTTCTGGAGAGGAAGCAGTCCTGGACTGCCTACGTTATGTTAGATCAAGCATAATGACCGAGAGAGCTAGAAACCTCCTTGAGTAGGGAACAACAGGATTTACGGATGCATGTTCAACAGTGCAAGTAGAGCTTGCCTATGCAAGACAAGTGGACCATCTGTTTCAAAGACTGCTTTTTGTTAGGCAAGATCTTCAGTATCAGATGTAAGAGCTATAATACCAGATATATCACGTAGAAAATAACTAAATATTATACAGTATTTTGTCTCTAAAATAACAAAGGGGATGTAGTTCATTATCAAAAAGAACTGTGTTGCTCATACAAAGTAAATGCTTTTATTTCAGGTATGTTTTGGGGAAAAAAAACATGAAGGATATGGTCTTTCAAGTAGTGAGTATAATTTAGACTAAGAATTAAGAACTTAAAAACATGTGAAAAGCAGTGTTTTCTAATACTACTGAAAAAAATAGAATCACCTTGCAGTCATAAAAATTAGAGCCACAGCCTATGTTACACATTACTGTTGCTCATCATTTTGTCCAGGAGCAGGACAACTGGCTTCATACTTTTTCTTCAAGCCTTTCAAATATATGCGCAAACTGTCTGGATCCAATCGAGAATTTCTGGCAGTCTGAACCAATCTCATTGCTAAATGGTATACAGCTCTCTGTTTCATCATCTCAGGAGTGCTTTTCTGCCTGTGCTGTTCTTAGAAACATACACATGCATTAAAATATGAAATCAATTATGTTCTATTATTAAAATACTAATATTAGCTATTTTCCAGCCTATTTCTGATCTCCTCATTCTTGCTTTGTACACCAACTTTACATCCAATACTCCTTAACCCTAAGGACTGGTTTGTGTTGTCACCTAACAGTGACCTTCAGTATACTCTTTTATAACTGGTTCCAGAAATACAAATTTTAATGAAATCTATTTTCATAAAATCATAGGCAGTGCTTATCCTATACCCTTTCCGAAACTGAAAATATATTTGAGTTCTATAAAAACTGTGAATTACAGTATTATAATTTTCTATTACATACCAAAATTTGTTTTGCAATATGATTTGTGATTTCCTTTGCATCCAAAATTACGGATGATGGTAGGGAGGAAACTTCTGCAGCTTTTAATCCTAAATATATAAAACAAAAACCAGGATTTTTGATGTAGTTTTTTTCCTACCTTCCACACTATGGCTGCCAGAATTAACTTAGCCTATTTTTTAAAGGGTGAGGTTTTCATTTTTATTAAAATAATTTTGATGCACATTTTCTCTTTGTGTCTTTTTTTTTTTTAAATAAACAATACGGTTTTGAGAGTTACAAAATAAAATGTTTACTTTGTTGTAACGCTACCTCTAAGACACACTTCCACATGAAGTTACTGCTGGTAATACTGTAACTGGGCAGGATGATACACATTAGGGAAAAAAGGAAAAAAAAAAAAGGCACAGTGGTATTAACAGCTTTCTCTGTTTAGTTTTTTAATTTGGCAGGCTGGAAAATACTGAGGTTGTGCTAAATGCGCTCTCCATTAAATCCAGACACCCAGTGGATATGGATGTCATGTTGTAGCTTCTACTCTGTTGCCAGTAGCCAAACTGTCAGATACTCAAGAGTAAGAAAGAGATGTAAAATATTTTTTCCTGCCCTAACATGATTTTTTTACTTTTTCCTTTGCCTGTGGCCCTGGATGTTCTGAGGAAATTCTGTGCTTCACCAGGTGCTTTAATACTATAGGGTTAAAAACAAAAAAGGGTCAAGAGGAGCCCCTGTACTCTTAGAATATAACTTTGCTCAAGTAAGGTAAAGTCAGGACACTAACACTGAGTTACTACAGGTCTCCTGTTCTCTGAGCATACTCTCTAAACATATGATTTTTTTGAGTTAGTGGTGTTGTAGCATCTGAAGTTGAGCTTGTGCTGCCAAAGGTAAAGAAACTTATTCTGAAATTCTGATAAAGAAACGTTTTAAGTCCAGTTAATTGAAGCTTGACTGGAATAATTTGCATCCTTCAGTTACCACTAGCTTGCAAAAACAAGCACTTAAAATACACAGGTATTTGGAACATATTACAGATCTGCAGTTGTTACTCTATGAGAGATATACAAACTCAGCAGAAATCTGTCAGCAGAAAAATAGTTAGGTGCCTAATAACTGAAACAGTATCTTATATAATCTTTACTAAGTTAAAGTCATAGTGGAATCCATTACCATAGTTCTTTTCCTCTGTATATCCTTTAGAGAGCGTGTAAGTGTAAGCAATTTTCTCCTTATTTCCAGCACTGCTTCTCACATGTTGCACTTCAAAATGGTAATTTTCCACATTGGGATATAAAGCATCTATATGACACAGTTCCAGGAAATGTGTAGCAAACAGTGTAAATGCCTAAATAAGGAAACAAGAAAGAAAATTTATTTTGGAAATGATCCTGGAATAAATTACAATAAATAAGAAAAATTAAATGATCTCACAGATGTCCAGGTTTTCCACCAAAACATTGAAAAGCTGTCTTTAAATTACTAAAGCAAATTAAAATCTTTAAGCAACGAGTTGTACCGTTGGCAAGGATATCTTTTCCAACTGGGGATTCTCCCACTCCTTTCTCAATAGAAAGAAAAGAATATCAGAAGTAACAGGAAATCCATGATGCTTACAAAATTTGACTAAGGTTAATTAGAATGATTGTCAAATGGTTGCCTTAATGCTCTCAAGGACTGTTTTGCCAAAAGTACAAGCTACAGAAAATACCTGAGCTTTTCAAACCAAACCACAGAAATACTCTGAATAAACTCTGATGAGAAACTGAACACCTACACACTTACTTCAAAAAGTTGTCAACAACCTGAGGGTGATCACATAACTAGTAATAGAGGTGAAACTTCCAACCCATCTAAAACCACCTTCTGCTTTTCTAAACAAGCCTCTAATCTCCGTGAGCAACTCGTAAGTTGTGTGGAACTACCACTGTACTTTGGAAAGACAACAGCCAGGTAAAGAGGTTCACCTTTAACACTCAAGCATACAAGCCGTACTAAGCAAAACTAAACAGACTGGGTTATTCTCTTTCTAGAGAGAAATGCAAGCTTGTGAGCAAGTTGGAGATGGTGACCAGTGTACTGGTTTTGGCTAGGGTAGAGTTAATTTTCTTCATAGGAGCTAGTATGGGGCTATGTTTTGGATTTGCCCTGAAAACAGCATTAATAATAGAGGGATGTTTTAGTTACTGCTGAGCAGTGCTTACACAGAGTCAAGGCCTTTTCTGCTCCTCACAGCACCCCACCAGCGAGCAGGCTGGGGGTGCACAAGAAGTTGGGAGGGCACATGGCCAAGACAGCTGACCCCAACTGCCCGAAGGGATATCCCATATCATATGACGTCATGCTCAGCATATAAAGCTGGGGGAAGAAGAAGGAAGGGGGAGGACGTTCAGAGCGATGGCGTTTGTCTTCTCAAGTAACCGTTACGTGTGATG
Source organism: Pygoscelis adeliae (assembly GCF_000699105.1). NCBI lineage: Eukaryota > Metazoa > Chordata > Aves > Sphenisciformes > Spheniscidae > Pygoscelis > Pygoscelis adeliae. Next base: position 2,726,289 of record NW_008824411.1, on the reverse strand, counting down.
GAGCCCTGCTTTCCTGGGGATGGCTGAACACCTGCCTGCCGATGGGAAGGAGTGAATGAATTCCTTGTTTTGCTTTGCTTGCGTGCGTGGCTTTTGCTTTATCTATTAAACTGTCTTTATCTCAACCCACGAGTTTTCTCACTTTTACTCTTCTGATTGTCTCCCCCATCCCACTGTGTGGAGTGAGTGAGCGGCTGGGTGGTGTTTAGCTGCCTACCGGGGTTAAAATCACAACAACCAGTGAACAGAAGCACAGTTTATGTCAGCATTTTTTCTCTATCACTGTAATTCTTACTATTAACCAGTTATAAAAAATATATTCAGGCAATAAATCTCTACAAAACTGAAGTTAAATTACGAGAAAATACTGTATTTACTTCCAGTATGACAAAACAATTATAAGGTTTAAATTTTTTTCAAAACAGAATTACCTTTAAATTCAACAGATATTCACAGGCAGCATAACAAATGCCAATACCTTCTTCAGCACTGGTACCTCTGCCAAGTTCGTCAATTATGATGAGTGATTTGTCATTAGCATTTTGTATGATGTACGTTATCTAGGAAAATATTTAATGTGTTATCATTCCTATAAATGCATTTTTTAAAAACCCTAATAGGAATACTGTTGCTAATAGGAATACTTTATGTTATTCAGATGAAGCTTAACGCAGAAATTTAAAAAAATCTTGTCACATCCACAAATTTTACCTTTTCACAGCTTTCAAATAGCTGCCAATTCTAATCAAGCAATGACTCATACTACAGCACTCTTTCTCTTTTCCATTGAACATATCACTCTCCCTCAAAATCATATCAGTTTGGGAGCGGGAATTGAGAGGGCTTAGGCTCCTACAAGTAATCATTTAAGGTCTAAGAAATAACAAAACATTGAAACTACTGTCCAACAGAGCACTGATTTTTACTTGTATTGGGATATCTTTTTATTTAAGATATGCCCAGTTTTCTGTGGTTTATCATCAAGGTAACTGATGAAAGCTGAAGTTTTTATGCTTTTCAAA
>NW_008824411.1:2718766-2725251 GCF_000699105.1 Pygoscelis adeliae | reverse complement strand
CAGTGGAAATATAGTAGTACAATTTCTATTAGCTTAACAGTGAAAATGGGCCTTGGACCCTAGATCAGCTATGTTTAATACCTCTTTCATTTCCTTCATGAATGTTGATGCATTTGTTTCTATATCATCATCCATACCTATTCTGGTAAAAATTTGCTCTGCAATTCGAAAAGAACAATACTCTGCTGGGACATAAGAACCTACAAAACAAGTAAAATACGAGTTTTCTCATATCAGTGTGACAAAGGCCAATTTGCCTGAATATGTCAGTGGGGCAAAAAAAAAAAAATCAGTTTTACACTTGGTCTTTATGCACTGTAGAGAATGCATCATATTCTATAAAGTTTAATAAGATTATGTTCTACCATTATTTTATAAGAAAAAAATTATTATATAGATACCATAATTAAAGAAGCCTATCAGTAAAACCTTAAGAAATCATATACCTGAAGCTGTGTATCAGTCTAAAGGGATGCAAAAGTGAGAATAAACACTATGATTAATTTACATTTCTGTAGCCACTGAGTTACTTATCCCAAGGAATCTTAGCTTCCCAAAAACAAGATTATATTGCCTTTATCAGACTTTGAGGCTTATTAGTTTTATTGAATAGAAAAGAACAGGAAGCCTGCCAAAAGACTTTACAGTCTTCTTTATTCCTATTAAACTCATGTTTTTGAGAGCAATTCCTGAAGAACTTGCAGTTGTTGGGGACTGGACCCACAAACACATGTTGGACAAATTTTATTCTCCACTGCTAAGTAGTTTCATTCTAGTAGAGTTAGGGTCAGCCTATTAAGGTCTTTCTCCTGTGCTACCAGCCTTACCTTTATCTTTAAGGTAAAAATCATGAGGAATTCCTGAGTATAGGGATGAGTCTCAGTCAGACTTTACAAATATTTGTTTTACTTTTATAATTTTAGTGATAGAACCTTGCAGTATTTATTACTACTTTTTTTTTAAGTAGTTGATTATTTATCTATTAATTCTATTTGGCTGCAAGTATGTTTCTCTACATAACTGAGGTATGCTCAAGTTCATCTATTCCTTTTGGATGACTAATAGCTCAACGGGCATACTTCAAGGACACTTGCTATCAATCTAGCATAAGGTGCTAGATTGGGGTTAAGGTACTCCAAAGAATTAAAGCATACAGCTGTGCTTCTCCTAAAGACAGCCTGGGGAGGCTTCCAGATACACAGACGGGGCCCCGTGAATTTCCAATGGCAGACCCAAAACCTTGCAGTGGCCTCTGCCAGCAACACAAGAGCTGGTAGGAGCAAACGGACTAAAAATCACCTGTTACTATTTAGATAGAATCTTATTCTAGAAGCCAAATCATTCAACTTCATAAATATTTTTTACTAGAAAATAATAAATGTGCTGCAGAAGATCACTAATATGGAACACTCTTACTCACCAATCTGTGCCATAATTTGACAGAGAGCAATCTGTTTTAGGTATGTTGATTTTCCACTCATATTTGGTCCTGTAATAATGACAAAATTGTTACCCTCTGTCAGATATGTGTTGTTAGACACAGGTTTTTCCATAGCTATCTTCTCAAGAATGGGGTGCCATCCCTGCTTGATCGCTAAAGTATCCGTAAATTCTGGACGAACTAAATGAGAAAAAGGATATAAAACATTGCAGAGTTAGTATGGAAACCTTTACGTTATTAAACTAGTGCATTTTGAAATAAAGTAATCTTTGCAGAGCAGAAGTCAAACTCTGTGGTCCTGATTCCCCAGTTTTTACTTTCCTGTAGTGAGCAAGACTAACATGCAGTGCTTGGGAAGAATTACCAGCCACTTTCAGGTATAGATTCTGATTGTCATGCAAGTCTTCATGATTTCTTATTACAAGAAGAATTCCATAACTAACACTTCATTTCTAAATTAACATTCTGTGCTTGTGTTCTGTAGTAAGTAGGGTTGGACTCCAGTAATACAGAAAAATACAAAGAGCAGAACTTGAAAAGTAATTAAAACAGATAACCTGAAAGCCAGTTTCATAGCTAATATATTTTTAATAATTTATTTTTATACTGCTATGAGCATATAAAGTACAGGGGTCATGAACTCTGTTACTACTACATATGTACCTTATTATATAAGCACGGGAAACAAGGAAGTAGCATTCCTTCTATTTTTGTTATATTTTATCATATTGATTATTTGGGTTTATACTATGCCTACATAGATCCATTTGATACTGGGACTATCTGTATGTATTTCTGTCAGAATACAGTTCTTTTCTGAACCTATTCCGTATGCCTCCTCTTTGTCTACCTCAATGGCAGTACCCCAGGCTAACAAAGAAGCGTTGTTAAATTTGGTGGTCTGTTTAAATGGAGCAGCCTTCAAGAAAGAAGTGCCAAAACAGTTTTTCCGGTTTAAACATTGGGGAACTCTAATTACCTGGTGTAGGTTTTAGTCATTTAATGATTTAGACAAGAGAGTCAAGTGGCAAAGGAGACTGAAAGCTACAAATGACAGTCCATTTCTTTTGGTGGATACACATTCATGCCTGACTGTGCAAACTGCAGGTGTAGCATTTATGGGAGAAGCTAAGTGGCTTTGGTCTTATTATTACTGCTGAAGAAAACTTGTGCTCTGATTCATTTGGCGGGAAAAGGTTGTGATGCCTCAAGCATATCAGTTACCGTTCAGTTACATATCAATTTATGTGCTATCTGGAATCATCAGCACATGAAGGTTCACAGTCCACACTGCAAAGTAAACTGATCCTGCTCATGAACTGGAATTTACACAGGAGCATCAGTAATGATGAGCTAATATACCTCCTGAAAGGGCTTCTAGACCTGATTTAGTATCTACACAGTATTGTACTGTTAATAAATATTTCAGGTCAGCATTAACTGAAGACAAATGTGCTCATTTGTACATTGCAGAACTGGGCTAGGGAAGCAGGATGAACAACATGCAGGTAAGCACGTGATCCTGGATTCCTCAGAAGACTCTACTTCCAAAAACGTCTAGAAGTGCTACAGAAATTGAAGCAGATAAACAAAGGTAGCCACATATTTTCTTTTATGGTATATACTTAATGTTCATCTGCTTATATTATCTTGTGCCCTTTCAGAACAGAAGTGTAAACTCAGAATGTTCACAGATTTTGTGCTTTTGAATAGAATATGCTTGAACTGGCTATCTTGAAAAGGCTGGCTGTGAAGGCTTACAGCAGCTAAATGGCAGAATGTAGTTTCAATGAACGGAAACAGAGAGAACATCAACACAAAACTGGCAAGGATAGATCAGAGAAACTCACCTAAAGCGTACTGAGACCAAGAAAAATAAGTGACGTGGGCTTAGCAATTGGAGAACCAGACGAAACAGCCTGGATATTCTCCAACAGGAGTGTCTTTATCTGGCCTATGACAAAATCAAAGAAGAAACTTACCATAATCAGAAAGAGTGCAGGCATGGGCAAATGAAAGCAGCATATCCAGCATTGACACAATGTCAGACAGCTTGTATAGGCAATGAATGTGTTCATAGATCTCGTTCAGTAGTTTACACACTATTCTGAAATAAGACACTGATTTAGTTGTTGCACAGCACATACTGTCACTTTATACAACTTATAGAAATAAAGCAAGTTAATAATGTTCATACTGCATACATTAGGATGGGAGGTTACTCATAAAATGCAATCACCTCTGCCAGATGCAAGCAAATGTATAGACTTCTTTGAAGCAAATGAAGATCTTATACCATCATCTCAGATCAAATTCTGCTATCAGACACAAGACACATAGCTCAAATACCAACTGCTCATACGAAAGCTTCACAAAGAGAATGAACTAAAAATATAGCTATGGAATCAAGTATGTTTTATTAACACGTCAAATGCGACTCTAATTCCCTTAGGCCTTCATATTAATAAAAACCCCACATGGTTTCTGGAAAGAATTTCCATAAAGTTGATATGCAACATTACACTTAGTAAGTCTTCTGAAACAGACAGCAGAGCAACATGGCATGCAGCGAGGACAAAATACAGAAATAGACAGTTCTACTGTAAATGCAAGAAACTGATTAAAAGTAACAATTCTGCATTACAAAACTAATGCATTCCTTGTGTCATTTTGTGTAGATAATTCACCCATAAAAATTCAATAAATATGATGGCCACCCTTATTAATAAATGCCTATATATCTGTAATCACGTTTAATACAACACACACTTTGTCTTTTTTTTTTTTGTCTCAGGAAGTACACTTGATCAGTGTTGCTTTGGATTATTTCTGTAAGTAGCCAGAACTTAACAGAAAGATAGCTTTAAGAAAACGTGTAATTAGCTGTTAATTGGACAAAATAAACGTAGTTAGCAAATATTAAATAGTTTTAAATGGTCTTACAAGTAGGTCATGTGATATATTTCTCTCAGGGACTCCTGACACCTTTCATTCATTTTTATTAAATCTGCTGAAGTGAAGCTATATGTGTTTTTCATTTTAGTGATCTACAGGGAATTCAAACCAACAATAAGAACTTGCCCTATTATCAGAAACAAAAATAGTTTCTAAAAAGCAAACTGGGAACAATACAGGAGAAAAGAAAAGAGGAAAAAACAACGCCTGGTTTCATTTTTCCCATATAAATATTTATGAAAAATCCATATAAGAGAATGCAGTTATCAGCAAAGATATACAACATCATATTTACACACAACATAATTGCATATAATTGCACATTTCTGACTATATTAAGTATAACTAGAAATAGGGCAGTTTTAAAAAACATACCAATTATACCTTCATTTACTTCTAGATATCTTCACTGAAATTATTTTAATTGTTGCTTCAATTACTGTATAATGTGTATTTTATTAATGTATTATACATTTTATATACATTAAGTATACAAACATTATGGAAAAACATATCTAGTACAGATACCTTTGTAAATTCAGAAGGAAGTTGGCCATTGGGTAATGTTGAACAATCGACATTCATCTGGATAAAAAATCCACGAGCAGAGCTGAAACTTGTTTTCATTGGTAGGTTGTACTTTTCTGCAAGTTGTGTTATCATACCTACATACCACAAATAAAGATTTGACCCAAATTACATACATTCATATGCATACACACACATTCATGTTTGTGTTGGTACAAATATGCATACTGTTCATGTAATTTATAGGCGTTGAATGTGTCAAGTAAGTAACATAACAAAAAGCCTTAGAGGTGGGTCTCCAGGGAGTTAAGTAATGTATTAATCTAACAAATCTGGCTGCATAAAGCTATTGGGAAAAAATTCCAGTGGAGAATCAGATAAATTCATGTGTTCTTTAAAGACAGTTCATGCATTTGACCAACTCCCAGGTGGGCCTAACTATGGAAAGGAAAGTTTGCTCAAGCACTTAGCACCAGTGTCTGATCAGTAGACAGAATATGAACTGTAGACTAGGACTCTGTTTTTAACCAGTTCATGATTCTAAGCAATCTTCTTTCCCCAGCCTGAGGGTAACACTTTACTTTTGTAATCCCCCCCCTTAAATCCATCTTGTTCCTAGCTGAGAAGATATCGTATGTGGGAAACTTAGATGATAGAAGAATATGTACTGTTAAATCATGGGAATTCTGAATAGTGCAAAGAGGGTAACAGCGTGGTACTCCTGTGAGAAGAAAGGATGGAGTTACTTAGTGGTGTTTCTCTGCTGCTCATTGCTAAGCTTGCCCACTCTCATGTTCCAACCACTCACAACACAGACTAGCAACTTAGGACATTCTGGATATAGAATCATAGAATGGTTTGAGTGGGAAGGGACCTTTAAGGATGATCTAGTCCAACCCCCCTGCCATGGGCAGGGACATCTTTCATTAGATCAGGTCGCTCAAAGCCACACCCAACCTGACCTTGAACACTTCCAATGATGGGGCATCCACAACTTCTCTGGGAAACCCGTTCCAGCAGCTCATCACCCTCATCGTAAAAAATTTCTTCCTTATGTCCAACCTAAATCTACCCTCTTTCAGTTTAAAACCATTGCCCCTTGTCCTGTCAATACAGGCCTTGGTAAAAAAGAGTCTTCCTGCATCTTTCTTATAAATTCCCTTTATATATTGAAAGGCTGCAACAAGATCTCCCCAGAGTCTTCTTGTCTCCAGGCTGAACAACCCCAACTCTCTCAGCCTTTCTTCATAGAAGAGGTGTTTCATCCCTCTGACCAGTTTTGTGGCCCTCCTCTAGACCCGCTCAAACAGGTCCATGTCTTTCTTGTGCTGGGGACCCCAGCGCTGGATACAGTACTGCAGGTGGGGTCTCACCAGAGCAGAATAGAGGGGCAGAATCACCTCCCTCGACCTGCTGGCCACGCTTCTTTTGATGCGGCCCAGGATACGATTGGCTTTCTGGGCTGCGAGCACACATTGCCAGGTCACGTCCAATTTTTCATCCACTGGTACCCCCAAGTCCTTCTCGGCAGGGCTGCTCTCAAAACACTCATCTTCCAGCC
>NW_008824411.1:2718358-2718751 GCF_000699105.1 Pygoscelis adeliae | reverse complement strand
ACTTCAAGAAGTTTGCACAGGCCCACTCCTCAAGCCTCTCATGGTCCCTCTGGATGACATCCCTTCCCTGTAGCAAATCAACTGCACCACTCAGCTTGGTGTTGTCTGCAAACTTGCTGTGGGTGCACTCAATCCCACTGTCTGTGTCATTGATGAAGATATTAAATAGTATTGGTCCTAGCACGGACCCTTGAGGGATACCACTCATTACTGGTTTCCACTTGGACGTTGAGCCATTGACTGTAACTCTTTGGATGCGGCCATCCAGCCAACTCCTTATCCATCTCATATCTCTCTCTCATTCCTTAGCCCATCCGTCAAACCCATCTCTCCCCAATTTAGCAACAAGTATGGTGTGGAGGACCATATCAAAGGCCTTAGAGAAGTCCAGGT
>NW_008824411.1:2713301-2718273 GCF_000699105.1 Pygoscelis adeliae | reverse complement strand
AGATACAGGGAAAATGGGCAAGGGGAACGCATCTGTTCACACATTCTGGAATCCTAGCAGCTACCAAATTTTGGAAGGTTTAGGAAATAAAAAACAGCAGCGTCTGTACTTTTCACTGTGTACTATGTAGAATGTAAGACTAGAAGGAAACAGGAAGCTCACAACATAATGACAGATGCTAAAGTTTCTGATGCTCTTTTAAGTTTCCAAGTATATAGTAAACTAAGAAGATGGTCCTTTAGCTACAAATCAACGTTTTATACTAAAAAAAGATCCATTCCAGAAAATAGTTTTTTTTCTTCTATTTTCACTTAACGATAAACAGAAAAATTACTAAAGCACAGTAACAGACATTATGCTAAAATTCCTTTTGTTCATATTTTCCAACTCTTAATAGCTTGGCTAAAAAGTAGTCCACAGATAGATCAAGACTGCTTAAAATATAAAGAACAATGAACTCAGATATTTTAATTCAAGAAGCTAAAACAAAGATTTACATGTTTTATGCAGAATGTTTTAGTTGGAATAATTCTGTTACATCACTAACTTTTTTGTACTTTCAGAGGATGAGGAGCAACAGAGTTTTAAATACAGGAACCACAATATAATTGTTCGATTTCATTAAAATGAAACTGAGTTTTTACCTACAAAAGGAGAATCTCAATATGTATCTCCAAAGTACTTCAGTTACTTAACACTGACAATCAGTTTATACTAATACTAAATACTTTTTACATATGACGTTATAATACATATGATTACATGACTTCTATATGCCAGATGCAATGTACTTTGAACTCCAATAAATAAAAATCTTGGTTTAGAAATACCTGCTATGTCATCAACAATTTCTGTGTATGTTCTACGAGCTATGTCAAGGAATTCATTGATGTTAGGCTTAACAGCATAGCATTTCTGGGTCCTCATACTCAGACATCCTTTTGTGTACCTTGTATCGTCATTAATTACAGTTGTAATCTTTTCAAGTATAATTCCGAATCTGCAATATTAGTTGTATCACTAATTAGCTACATAATACTTTGTAATTTTGGAATGATATTGCAAATAAAAATTGTAAATGAAAGTATTACAGATAACTGAAGCAAATTATCTACAGTTAAAACCAAACACTAAATTTCACGTCTATTTTTACCTCAGAATGAAGTATGACTATACCCAAGTCTGACCAAAGATATCATTCAAATCTTTGGGAGATATAAATTATTTCTCAAATATACAGGCAACAGTCGATTTTTGATTATGGGGACTCTAGGAAACCACTACTTCTGTCTTTTCAGAATTATTTCTAATGGAGTGCAGTTCATCAGCAATTGCAGTATCATAGCTAACTCTGTTTTGCTTTTTTCCCTATATATGTTAGTTGAAAAATAGAATTTTTTACAATTCAGCTTTTAGGCAAAAGAATTGAGCTATACCTGTAACTACAAATAAACAAAGATGCAACGTCTTTAATCTTACAGACATTCTTAAGAAAGATGGGAGTTACTAAGATACTAGCTAAAGTATTATGATAAATACCTTGTATCTTCAAGAGAATTATAATAAGCCTTTAGCAGCGGTGTGTTACAGCTTCTTAAAGCAGCCTGTTAAAGATTAAAATATGGACATGATCAGTTACTTCTTTTTGTAGCCCTTATAAAGGACTGAAAGTTCTTAAACGCACTAAGGCTTATTAGCAGTTGCATAAGCAGCCTACGGAATCTGAGCAGCAGTTTCAGTTAAACGTTTGTTATAAAATCAATTATTCAGGTAATGGTAGGAATCCAGTTCTTAAGAGTATTAGACTCAAATGTGTATTTTCAGTTGGCTTAAGAATTAACAGACCATGTTGGCAGTATTGTGTTCTGCAAGATATAATGTAAATTTTTTTTTTTTGGACTCGATGATCCTTATCGGTCCCTTCCAACTTGAGATATTCTATTCTATATTCTATGAAATATAACAAACTGCACTGTATAAAAAGAAGGACAAAACGGTCTGTACTTCATAAAAAAAAAAAATGACAGACTGCTTACTTTCAGAGGCTCCACAAGTTCTAGAGTATGCTTCAGGTAAATTAAATTAGTTATTTTTGATTCAGCACTTTTAACCTGTTGAAAAATTTTACAAATATCAGAGAAGTTTGTATGTCTGCCTGTTTAAAAAAGTACTTAAGAACTAGCAGAACTCATACTGTTAACTGTAACAGGTTTATACTTTTAATGAAAATTGCTAAAATACTTTATAAGCTCACTTTGACAACTCGATGTATAACTGCATAAAAAAATGTTTACCTAAATTTTACATTGCCTACTGTTATAATTTGCCCATCAGTAGCTAACATTTTCACATCTGCACTGATAATGAACACTCTGCTAACCCAAGCTGTGAAAATTTCTATTAATCTTCTATGTATACATAGCTCTATACAAGCTCTACACAGCCTGCAGACTCTTTCAAAGCAGATACATTATGCATCATAATTAAGAAGCATAGCCCTTATCATAAATGCTGTTAAACACAACATAACCCAATTTGGTTGACTTATCTTTAATTTAACATTATATCCTTAAACATCTGCCCATGTAATTGAAAAAAAAAATCCAATAAACGTTTAAAAATTTTGCTTACAATAATGACTGCTCTTCAAAATATTCTGTCCACGTACACATTCTACCTTGTTTTGTATGTCCCATTAACATTTGTGATAAAGAATTTTGCTGCTGGTATTAGGGCATATGCTATGCAGTACATATGCACTGTGTGAGAGGATTTTAAAAAACCAACATAGATAAGCACATTGTTTGGTTCTGAAGAAAATCTAGTGTCAGTTTTCAACATGAACATAGGAGTATGACCCCATGTGAAATCTTTTCTGGTTTGTATGTAATACCTCTTTACTCTTGTGGTAGAGGGCAGCTCTTGCCTTATCTTAGCTTCTGTATAAAGTTGTTTTCTGTAGAAGATAGGACTAAACAATGCTAAATGTATGAACGGAAGAATCATAATCCGCAAATAAATATGGGGTCTAAGTCCCATGATAGAATCGGACATCAAAAGGACAGATATGGTCATACGTGAAGAGTTGGTATTCCGTAATGGAATGTACCTTTGCTAAAATAGTTCTTATAGGAACTTTAACTGAACTGGTGTTAATTAAAAGTGGATCTTTGTATGTGCTGCACTTTAGGGCCAAAGGGAGAAAATGAACAAATACAACTATAGTCGGTAACTCTTCTATATAATGTTACTTCTTTACGATTCATTAATGACTAAAATGCAAGCCTATCCTTTACAGCATCAGTACTTAATTTGTCCACAGTCACTCTGGTATGTAAAGCATGACGATTCAGAGAAGCAGTTGACTTTGGTTTTGTGCTAGAGACTTAAGTCCTACAGATTTAAGTGCTATGTCAGTAGATCATCCCTAGTCTAACTTTTGTATTTCCTGGAAATTCATTTAAACCAAAAATACTGGTACCTTCTCCCTGTGAGAGAAGGAATCAATCTGTCACACGCCTGGAACATCATCAGGCACAGAATCTATTGAATTTGTTCTTCATATGGGTGACCAAGTAATCCAGAGCAGGTGGTCCTCATTTCCACCAAAAGTTGGACATTGATCCAACTTCTAAAGATCCTTCATGATTGAGACAAGAGGGTCTTTTAAGGAAATCTGGGGTTTTTTTTGTCCAGATACCTTTAATTTGCTTATATATGCAGATATCATAAGAGGAAGTACTTGATTTCACCGATGACATGATTTTTCAAGTAACACATTCAGCAAGTTTTTCAGTTGATGGTCCTCCTTAGGATGAGAGAATGCTCATGTTGAACATAGCACTCACACTTCCAGTGACTGAAAGTGATAAAAGCAACTGAGCTCGCACTTGAATGAACATGTCTGTTGCACGAATAGTAAGCTCTGTTATATTGGAGCCAGTCAAGGTTGAAAACACTGCAGTTAGAAGTTTGGTGTACATGTGTACATGGTCCTATGTATACATAAAGGAATCCAGCCTGACAGTTTTAGTCATACAGCTGATCTTTCATTCATGTTACAGATCTCTACGAGGAAAGCTGGGAGCAATAACCATTCAGCTTTTTGGGTATGTCATTAAAGAGATTTATCTGCATTTATTACAGTCCTGCTGGAACGTGTACCTGATTTCTTTAACTGGCATTAGACAAATCATTTATCTAAGCAGAGAAGACGCTGAGAGGTGAAAGAGTTGTAAATATCTATGATGCTGGCATACCAGCATAAACACAGGCAAGCATAAGCCTCAAAAGCACTGGCAGAAATATCCTACTCAAGTACAGTAGGCAAACATAACTTATAATGGAATGGTTACAATATGCTTAGTATAAAGATGTTGAGGTTCAGTTATCTCAGGCTCACTGTGGTTAACTCTCATGTCTGGTCTCAACCAAGATCCAGTAGTAAGCTACATGTATTTATGATGTTTTGATATTTGTACTGTATGTGTTAATGTACAGATTGATATACGAGGCAAGGTCTGATGAAAAAAATAAGCTTTCTTTGAAACATGTTAATAGTCACTAGGAGGGAAAAAGCTTTTATATCCCCTTCAGCAATTTTTGTTTACAAACTAGTTAAGAACAGGAGCTGACCTCCAGTCTAACAAAGACACACTGGCACACTGAAAGAAGAGAAACCTTAGTTTAATTAATCACAACTATCTCCCGATTAAAAACATTACCATGTGATTTTCAAGGTGAAAGATTAAATCTCTCTCGAGCTCCTAAAAGACTTCAAAGGGCAAATTCACTAGAAATACTGAGGAGGAAAGAGGGGTTCTAAGGAACTTGATTCTGAAGGTATATTCAGCAATTCTTGCAAAGGTGATCTGTGACAGAAGCCGCCTCTGTTGGTCAAATTCCTGAATGCACTCTTAATAGATGCAACATGAGGCATAAGGCACTGACACAGACTGAAACCATGGCTGCC
>NW_008824411.1:2697285-2713278 GCF_000699105.1 Pygoscelis adeliae | reverse complement strand
CCTGCTGAAGCCTTAACATAAGCAGATAAAGTATTGCTTGCCTTTCAACTAAACTATGTCGTTCTAAGCATTTATAGCTTTATTGTCTAGTTATGCTTTTATGAATAAATGCTTTTATCTGCATTTCATTTTGATCCGCCTTGTAAGATGTGTGATGTAAGGTAAGAGCAAGGCACTCTCTTAATCCGTAAGACAGGTCCCTGAGAAAACTTAAGAGTAACCAATTCTCCAATACATTACTTATTCCTTGCATTCAAAGGTTAACAGAGAAGCATGAGTCAAGTTGAGAACTGGACACAGACAGGACTTCCAGACACTATTCATAACCTAGATATCTATCTCTGTGTGCTTGAGACATAAGGTTCTCTGCTTATGAGAACAGTCAGTGTAAGGGAACCTTCTGTCTCATTTGGTACTGCTTATGCTGTGCAAGCAACTATATTGTTTTCTGTCAGCTGGTTGCCATTCAGAGGAAACACTTAACTCCTGCGTGAAAAAGCTGCACTTAGCTCATACAATGTCTGCGTCTTGGAAACTAACAGGTAAGCCCCATTTCTGGCTTTGTATGTTTACACAATTGACTTAGTAACTGAATACAGATTTAAGTTTATCTGTATTATAAGCACAGCTGAGCAAAGTCAGAGTGCTTCTGAAGAACCTTTTTCAAAATAATTTTTCAGGCAATAAAGACTGATTTCTATTGATTTGTATTACATGAAACCTAAGAAATTATTTAATTTCTAGTAAGAAAGATGCTTAATTTTCTTTAGGCTATCAAAAATTGTATTAACCTCCAAAAATAAGAGTAAATTTCTGTTATACACTTTTTCCTTTTATGCTGATGCAAAGAAAATTCCTCTCTCTCATCCTAGTATTGTCAAATAGAATGTACACTTATGAATAAAGGTGATGAGTGATGAAAAAGTAAACATTTTTGGAAGTCAATTTGCATAAATTAAGATGAATGTGATACTGAAGCAAACCCGCATTTTTCTAACATTCTCCTATGAGAATCTTCTACTGCTGTAAAATAAGATATACTCTCAATCTACGATAACATTATTCCATGTCTTTTTAAGGTGCAGTCTTTTTCATATCATATCATGCATATTTATAGATATCACATTTATATATTGCATGTTATAGCCAGACAACTGATCATCTAAGGTGTATTTCGAAACATACTGTATCCTGCTTTGGAATTTGTACCAAAACTGAAAGTAGTTGTTCTGTATCCAGGAATTTTGAGATAACTGTAAAACAAAAGTAAACAGATCAGAAATTGAACTGAAGTTGTAATAAAATCTATTTTTTTTTAAATGCACACAATTACTTAGTGGTACTTATACTAAACTTTTTCTTTCATTCTATCTTCACAAATTATTTACCAGGGAAAAAAAAAATCAGGTTAAAAATAACTATCTAAATTATTTTGTCATAACTATACTTACTATACCTAAGCACGTAGTGATTATTGTACAGGTGGACATACATCAATTCAGCAATATTCTTTTTGTTAGGTTGAATCATATTTCTCTTGTGATAAAGATTAAGATTACATGATCCAACTTCAGGTGGACTAACTCATACTCTGGTATTGTATTTTTTTTTTTTACATTTTTCTGGACCACTACGTTTTATGAAGCAACGGGAAAAAAAATATGCACAGACAACAAGTATTACATCAGCGATGTCTTTATTTGTTTTTAATGTATACATTATGTATACTTATATACTTCTAAAATAGTGCATATCTAGTCACAGAGGTAAAGAGACAAACTCAAATTCTTCGAAAAAGCTATTGGCTCCCTGACTTCTATCCACTTTATCAGAGAAATTCACTTTTCTTAGCAAAATTCTTGAGAAAGATATCATTATCATAATAAAGATTACTTCAAAAAATTAAGTGCCCACTATATGTGTCACCTGATAAATCATTAAAAAAATACTTTTCAAACATACTGAATCACACTGCATACTTTCATAGATTAGAAAAAAAGTAAAAAAAAAAAATACTATGCATTAAAAAATAAACTACTACCTGCTTGAAGACCAAAAAAGAGTCCCTCATCCTGGAGTAATTCCTGAACACAGTCCAGTCTTGTGTTAATTGTTTCGGCATCAACTAGTGGCTCCAGGATATTGGATCTAAGTCTTCGACTTCCACCTGGAGTTTTAGTGTAATTTAGGACACCACAAAGCGTGTGACCATTCCTTTGAAAACAAAATACATGTGAAGAATACACTCACAAAAATAAAGATGGTAAATGTCAAGTCACATTTTCAGGTAAGAGTATCCTACAAATTTGAGGCGTGATTTTGGGATGCTTAGCACCTCCCTATTTGCCATGTGTATTATATGAACTACAGCAATTTAGGAAGTCAGGTAATTTAATGTAATTTAATATAATTTTAGCCCTCATCATATTGTTTTCCAAAGTATAGAAATACATTTGTATTTGGCATTTTCCTCATTTTTTATAGTAGTATTCCATTCCTAGTACAGTGGTGCAGTTCACATTTTTCCTCTCAATTGAACTAATTAAAAACAAACTAACCCTATAAAAGGAGACAAATTATAATCTGAGATCAAATACTAATCAGAACATTTTCATTAAAATACATTTCCGAAAATGACTTAAAATACTTAGAAGTCCAAGAGAGAAATAAGCTTTGATTTTTTTTTTTTTTTAAGAACTGACTTACAGTCAATATAGGAGCCAAACAACACACGATTCATAAATATTATTTTCATGTTCATGGCTTTTACATGTTACACATCCCAGGGTCTCACACTTAAGGGTTGACTGTATCTGTTTAAAATAAACAGCCTATAATATTTACATCTAGTACACACCTAAACAGTTTTAGAAACCTGAAACCTTCAATGCTATTGACTTGAAAGAAAGCCAATGAAAATACTGGGGCCATATAAACATATTGATTGAAAACAGAACTTGAATAGGAAGAAATCCGATACAAGTATACAAAACAAACAGCATAAAGATAGATATAGTACAGAAACTCCTGAAATACCATGGTATAAAAGAACAAAGCAACAGAGACAAGAGAATTAAAAAAGGCAGAAATTCAAAACCAGTTTTATTAAGGACATATTTACCGTAAGATGCAACTCATGACATTTTGCGATAGTATCCACATTGCCTACCCTTAAGCAACTAAGGGCTCATCTCCCTTTACAGTAAATGAAGAGACACAAGACCCTCCAGAATTAATACTGCCACAAGAACTTGATTTAGGTGTTTCTGGTGTGTGCCTGTATATTAACTTTTACCTGTAAATATCTGATACAAAAGATATCTAACCAGGCTTTAGGGGTAAGATCTATGTAACAGAAATAGCTGTGTGTGACCTCATTCAAACTTGCCACTGCATCAGCAAAAATTCTGCAGCAATAATGCTAAAAAAAAAAAAAAAAAGAAGAACCTTAAAGCAGTTTACTGTTGCTGAGTTCCTCCTGTGACCTCCTTCCTCTCAAAACCATCTGTGGAATTAGGAGCAGCTTTCAGAGAAATATTGCTCTGAGGGTACCAATCTTAGAGTGGCTGGCTCCTGCAGTTACATATGAAGCAATGGAGCAAACAAGAAGGAACTGGGGGCAGAGCATGGCAGATGAACAGAAAGAAACTAGTTACCTCCCACTTCTGAAGAACAGATCTAACTGCGTACTCTGCGATCCCCACAAAAATTTAAAAAAAGAGGAAAGAAAAAAAAAAACAAAAACAGAGCAGTGGCAGAAGGGTAAGGACAACTGATCTAGTCAAAGATGTCCCTGCCCACAGCAGGGAGGTTGGAACTAGATCCTTAAAGGTCCCTTCCAATCCAAGCCATTCTACGATTCTGTGACAACTCTCCAAGTGGAAAGCTCTTATGAGTAATACTTGAAGAGTGAGGAATCTCCCAGCTCCCCTTTTTATATCAGGGTGATGAGTGGACTTCTAAACAGAGGCGGATCTCAGAACTTGGCAGGCAGCAAAGTGCAAGTTCAAAGTCTTTCTCTTTCTAACCAGAAGTATAACAGTCTTGAGAAGGTAAGTCTTGCAGATTCTTCTGCCTAGAAGGCAAGTAACTCCTGGTGAAGGAAGTGCTCCAAGCATTGTTCTCATTGTGGTGAACTACCATGCAATCAAGTACCACATTGCACATGACCATCATTACAGAAATTACTTTGTTTGCCATTATTCCTTAGAGCTAAAGGAAAACAAAACAACCTTTTAATCCTGGAGTGTTTATCTTGTGCAAAATGAACAAAACCTAGGCATTTTAATCCAACATAAGTAATTTCTTGCAGAAATGCTGCCTCTTTCATTTCACAGTCTGTGAAATTTTGCATCAACATCATTTATAAGTTTGAATAAAATATGGACATAAATGTATAGATGACTATGTATCATCTCTTCCTGCAATTCACTTGTAGGATTTCCTATGCTAGAAGTTTTGTGCTGAATTGTAATGCATTTTTCTGTCCCAATATTTTTTTTTAAAGCTCCAAATGGTATGTAAGTTCTGTCATACAGAAATAAATATAATGGTCAGCTCTTGACACAAACATCAAGGAAACTTGGTGAAATACAACTTTATAAAAGGGTAATTTGTAAACTTAAATATTCTTACCGCGAATCTCTGTTATTAACCACTAGTTCAAGATTTTGTGCTGATGATGAATCTATCATAGCTGTTTTCTCACTCCCCTGGAAACGCACTTTGAGTGATTTAGGAGCATAAACTGAATTTTGAATAAATTCAACATATTTTAGCAAAGCTGCAGCAGCTGCAAGACAGTAGTACCTTGGAAAGAAACAATCTTTAATGAATGTTGAATAGTGCTATTTAAATATCACAAAACCAAGCAGTGCACTACAGAAACCACATTCACGCTTCTGCTTGACAACTACCGGGATTGATAGCACTGAAAAAGCAGTATGTTTTAAGTATGCACTAACCCATGTATAGCGCACATATATGCATGTAAATCAAATATTCATGAATGTTTGAGTCTCTGTACACTTGACACCCCACACTATATAGCTGGTATTGTGAACATACATATTTCAGCCGTTACACGCAACTTGAAACGAAGACCCAGATCACCAAGTATCACTACTTAAAATTGTTGGTACAAGAAAAACATTTACTGAGGCCAGAAAGACAGACAATCATAGCTGTTAAGTTGTATCTTTAAGGAAAGAATGAAAAAGAGAAAGTGGAAAGCTGTGAAAACTCAAAAAAAAAAAATCTGTAACAGGCTTTCTATTTAAGTTTCTAGATACATCAGGAACACTGGAGGGCAAAATAAAAGAACAACTCTGTTCTGATTTTCTAGTTTTTGGAACAAGCCACAGACTTGTGTACTAAGTATGTAAAAAGCTGTTAAAAACTTATCTGGGCACAGTATGCTTTTTCCTGTTTTAAACATACTTTGATTGAACCTCCATGAAAACTGTGCTGAATTCAGACGCACACAATTGTTCTATGTATTCCAAACCCTTTGTTTCATTGAAGTATTTTCTTTGGACAGTTGTAAAAGCCACATTCTGTGAAGATGGGGGGAAAAGCAAATAGTTTAAAAAGTTGCAGAGAATTTTTCATCAGACAGAATTCTCTTTTTCCAGTGATACATGTTTCCAAGAAAATCTATGAACTGATTCAGCAATATGTCTTTGTAGAAGTATTCATTCTAGCTTATTAGCACACGCAAGCCACACTATTGTCACTCATCTTTCCTTCTCTCTGGTAGCGAGCACATATAAGAAGACTCATACTACTCTTTTGAGCAAATGAACATAAGCTTTTTCTTGGATATTGCTTTTCCTCTCAAGAACTAGCTACTCCAAATTTTGAATTTAACCCGGATTTGGTTAAGATTAATGACTTTTTGGGAAGAGTTATTTTCATGCTAGCATCGATGCTCACATTCAAACTGTAGTTTTCCCTTGCCAAGGTTTAAGCCCAAGGGATCATTGTCAAGCCTTCAATGGTAAATAGGGAATAAAGATATGCAGGTCAATGTAACTGAATGTGTGCAACACGAGTGATTTATGCAAGAAAAAGAGGAGAGAGGTCAGGACGTAGCAGAGGACTCGTGGAGAAGCCATCAGCAGTGTAGACGTGGAAACAATTCAAGTAGTAATTAATACAGTTTTTTAAAAGTTCTGAGGCTTTACTACTCATAAATTACATACACTAGTTCATCTCACCCTCTTTTACCCTGCCAGTGCTCTTTTTCCTATTCTGTGATACATTAGCCCCATCTATTTATCAGGTTGAGAGAACAAAGAAGGAGCAAAGGAAAATGCTTGATTTTTTCATCTATGAATCCTTCCTAGGTTCCGTGTTGCTCAAATTACTTCAATGCCACAAATTCAAAACTTTCAGCTTTAATCAGTAATATACTTATCTCTGTAATTGTAAGGATTAGAACTAGCAGCATTGGAGCTGCATTTTGATTATTCTTTACCATGGTAAAATTAGGCCCAAAAATCATAGAAAACACAAAATCTGACTGCATTTAAGGGTTTAGAAGTTGTGGAAAACTCTCAAATCAACAATCATATAGAAGTGATCAATAAGAACTCTAAAATATGGAATGAAATGTAAGAGCTTGCCTTGAAATGTTCTGTTATCAGACTGAACAATTTTGTTGTGTTCCCTGCGTCACAAGCAGTGTTTGACATTATTATTTCTAGTGGTGTTAAAATCCTGAGTTTAGTAATGACCTGAACAAAAAAATTCAAAATAATTCAATAAAAATCCATATATAATCTATAATATTTTTACATGATAATGAACCAGCAATAATCACAGAATCCTTATATTTTAAAATCACAGTTCCAGTCCTATAAATAAAGATCAAATTTTCTGCTAACTTCTACACTAATGAGTCAAATTTATCTGTATCTATAGATATATCTATATAGATCTGTATCTGTAGATACAGATATATAAATATACATCAAACTAAACTAAAAAAAAAAAAGAGGTGTCTATCCCCTGTTATTTAAACACAGAAACATGTTTGTCATCGAAGCAAGAGATAGATATCCAAAACTATATTCCATGGTTATGATGGCAGCTTTCTGGACTTGCAGGTGAAAAGTTAATGGTGCTCTGGAAGATCAAGAAATGCAACAGGTCTGAATATTAATAATCTTTTGATTGAGACTTGTTTTAGACTTTGTTCTAACCTCCTCTTATAGCATTTATCTCAGTCTTACTTTTTTCAATATGGCTCAAAATACACATATTTAAACCAGCTCTGCTTTGATTATGTTATACACACCTGCTGTAGGGATTTAAAGTACATTATATGCTTTTCTCTTTGTTTATTGTATGAGAAAGGACAAACACCATTATGCATTTATATTCATTTATATCATCATTCACAAATTCTGAAGGGAGAAACATGAAACAGACTGTATTTTAAGTGCTTAGAAGTTAAGATGTGAAAGAAGGGATAGATAACAATGGAAAGGTGAACAAGCATAAAAAAATACACACAATAAATCATCTAAGGGTACCGGGGGGTGGGAGGGAGAGCTGTTGCTGCCCATCATATCTGATAATCATTAGGAAGGTTTTGTCAGAGGCATCACAGTTAAAGCAAACCTTGAGGAACTTAAAGAATACAAGAAAACTTTACTGAATTACTTTACAGAATATTCAAAAATAAAAAGGTGCACAAGAAAAAGAAAATACAGTAAGTTTGATATCAATCACTAGCAAAACACGGATAGTGGCACTGTAAGAAAACAGCTCATCAGCAGATAGACAGTATTGTTAAAGGTGTTAGAGATTAAGGTAAGAAACTAGAATGGTCAATACAGTATCAGAGTATGAGAACTCAGTAATCTAAATGGAAAATTAGGACGATGCGTACAAATAAAAATGCCATCTTTTAAAATGATAAGGGACGAAAATACTGAACAATCTGGTCACAGCCTGACAGGCAACTAGAGAAGATGTAAACTTATCAAGTTACAAGCCTGAGTAACAGAGAAGAGAGTAATGTTATCAGAATTTAAAGACAAAGTGTGAAAGGCTTAAGAAAAGTAATTGTATTTCATCATTAAATTCAAGACAAAACCGAAAGTAAAGGGGTGGGGGAGCAATTTGGGCAGCTAAAATACTTCTCAGTTTGAGAAAGATGTATTTCATGGGACAATAATACAGTTCTAGATCCTGACACAGTAGAACAGGGGAGACTCTAGACTATAAACGCAGCTACTGCTTGCTAAAAAGAAAGCCTTTTACTCTTAGAAATAACCGTAATCTTTATGAAACCATTAAAATTAGTAAACAATTTCCATAAAAATAATCTGAAGTTTCCTTGCAGAATTCTAGTCTTACCATTATTTTGATTACATGAGATTTTTTTTTTGTAGGTACAAACAAATCAATTTTTCACTTTCAAACCTTTAAGTGAATTGATTTAAGTTGCCACATCGTCATCTGAATGTCTACATTTTCTCATGCACCCACATTTTCAAGGTGCACAACTCATTTTGATTTTTAGTACTGTGCATCACAAGTATTTCTGCAGCTGCCAGGTTCAATATGTACTTACGTGTGTTAAGACCAGGATAAGCTTTAAAAGCACTAATGATCAGGAAAAAAAAGACATTATACAACATATATTTTAGTAAATAGATTTGATAGCTGTTTATATTCTGAGTCATATCTACTTATTCTCCTAGTTAAATTTAGTTTTTATTTCTTTGAATATTGTAACAATACTACAAGCCACGTTATTTGCTAGCATGCGTGACTACAACAAAACCGTTAAATAAGATGTCTTATTAATGCTGGTGTTCCACAAACCAGAGAGATTACTCTCCAAATTAATGTAGCGCATGCAGTGTTGCTAGGCAGAACACTTGGCTGTAAATTGAGTGAATTCCATTTCGAACTAAGTGAGAAGGAATATTTATGCAACCATACAAAGCCAGCCCCACAGTTACCCTACCCCCCCATCCCCGCCTGAACACATACATTTATGCAGTTCTGCTCTCAAAGTTGTTTTGCCTGATGAAAAACATTTGCAAGTTCTACTACCATGTATTGCCCAATGCTCTTCAAAACAAGGCATCTCACTCCCACATTGTTCAACCACTTTTTTTGCAGAAAGGCTATTTTTCTTTTGCAAAACACTCCTCTATCTAAAATCAGAGGCATAGTAAAAAAAATAGCAGTCCTTTCAACATTGCACATTTTCACGAACTTGTTAATTTCACTTTTGAGAAATTTCTTCTACAAACTAAAAATTTAATTTCGCGTTAGTCATAAGCTTTTTTAAGAAAGTAAGTCACAATAATTAGCCTGTAAGGGATACAGCAATTAAGTATATAACAATACCTTGGCATAAGTTGTATTGTCTGCAAATTGTGATAATACCACCTCAGGATTTTTTAAGTCAATACTGGCCATTCCTACTTCACCTCTGGCAAGGCCTCTTCCTTCTACTACAGCTACAATAACCGACCCAACAGTATGAGCAGAGACTGCAGATGAGGATGTAACTGTAAAACAGTTGCATATATTCAGTTACGAGCCTCTACTTCACATTTCACAGAATCATACTTTGACATTCCAAGTGAAATATGTGTTTACATTCCCACATCCATGGAAAGCCCTTTCAATTTACCAAACTTAGTTAAAAATTAAAAATGCTGGTTGTTGAACTCCTTACTTGCCACACCACACAGACAAGGCACACCTTCCGAAGTATGAACATCACACTCTTACATTAAAAGACTGACTGAATGCATTCATTCAAGATTGTCAGAACTAATCACATTTCTGTAGCAAGTGAAAATACAGTTTGAGTCACTATCTCTGTATTAAACAAAAAAAGATGTTTAGTACATGCCAAAAAACATTAAACATTTGCCATTTTAAATTCAAAATGATGCATAACTATTACCTCTAGTTAAATCAGGTGTATTAATTACAGAGAGATACTGTAAGTTAATATTCCACTAAAAGCACAACTCTGATCGAGGTGGCTTAGATCTCGTCAAGTTAAGGGAAACAAATGTCTTTTATATAGATATATATATATGTTTCATCTGATTTTATGCTAAACTTATTAAACTATTCTAAAATATATATATCTACAGTACGCTTGAGACCCAATCATTTGCTTTTCATTTTGGTGGGTTTTTTTGAAATACATTTTTAGTATCTTAAAATTGGTTTGGCTTAAATTTTCCCAAATATCACAAACTCAACTAATCTCATCTCCTTCTTCAAATAGCCAGCTATCTCTCTGAGACACACCTTACAAAGATTAAGTGTGAAAATTAAGATTACAGCTCCTTAACACCTAATGTCTTCCTTTCTCAAGACCCTAAACCTCATTTTCTTATCTAGACTCTTTCTTTTCCCATGTAGATAAAAGCACCAACCCAGCTGCTCTAGCAATTTGCCCAATATAACGTAGCAAATCTACTTTGGGATTGTACTATAGACCTACAATAAACTTGATGTTTATACCTAAACTGAACTCTACAGATGTACAATTCCTAATCTCATGTCATTTAGATCCAAATAGCTAATTTCAAAAATGGGGCTATTTTGTGTTCAACTATGGTTTATTGCAGTATGGTTGACTGGAGACAACCATAGTTTCGACACATTCCTTAATCTCACTCCTCCCACACCACTTCATACAGTACTGAACTTTAAATAGCACCGAGTTAAAACCCAACTGCCTTCTAGCACTACTGTTTTGGTGCCTAAAACCTAAGCTGTGAGCCAATAAGAAAGACAGTCTCAGAGATGAAGTATCACCTGCAACCAGAATTGGGGGCATAAGAAGTTGGACAAAATGAGCTGACCCTCTTCTCCTCAACTTCCCTCTGGGTGCCTGCCATCACAGATCTGTGCAACAATATGACTTAACCAATAGTAATAGAGTCCCTGCACACCAAATTATGCTCCCCTATTTAAGAAGCATTGCTTTTACGTGCTAAGTTACAGTACTTCCTAAATACGACATTTAACTAATGGGGTGATACCATTTTAATTCAGTGTCCTGAACTTCTTTTAATCTATGAAAGACCAAAAATATGTATACAGTGCTTTAGTATCTCAGCTAATTTTTGTTTCATGTTTGCAAAATGGTGTTACATTCTTCCAAATTCTTTTGGAGAAGCTACTAATGACATTTTGTTTGGAAATCTGCGACCAAAGGTTGTGAGACTGTGCTATTCAAATGAGCAAACGTGTAACTTGCTGAGCAATACTGAAGTTATTACCACACTATTAAAAGCAGCTGCTACATACACTCTGGTATAACTTCTCAGACAAACTGGAAAAACCCTTCATAATCTTCTTAACTTTCAGCTGAAAGCCAAACTAAACCTTACGATAGCCGAATTGAACAGTTTCGTCACTTAATCCTTCTTGAATTCACTTAAATATTCAGAAGAGATGCCATTATTAAATAACCGTTAAGTCTAAAGTATTCAAAATAAGAAAAATACTTGCATATACAAGGCATGCCCCATTTACACTTTCAAAAACATCTAAACAGTATTGGATTTTGACAGCATAGACATATTTACTGATCTGAAACACCAATAAACTCTACCTGCTTCGCAGTGATATTTACATTCTTTTCCACCATTACCTTCCCTCGTTCTTCACAGAATTTGCTCTCAAAAAGCAATGGAATAAGAGTATTCTCAAAACAGAACGACCCTGCTGAGAAGGCATAATACAACAAACCTGCTATTTTCTTCTGAGTAAGCTCAATTTGTACCCCAGGAATCAAAACTAATCCTACCAGGAATCTGGAAGAGCAAGATCAGGATCAGAGTTTATCTAAGCACTTAAGATTAAAAGGCTTTTTGAACTGCAGCTGGTTACCCCCTGAGCAAAAATCTTTGATGCTGCACAGAACCGAGTCTGAACCTTCATTTATTCTACCTATGTTCTGTAGGCCACAAGATGTCAACAACAGCATTCACATAAAGTTTCATCTGAGGCCTGCTGAAAATGTAATTGTTAATCTGCATCTTCTACTCAGAACAACCCCTGGCCCATTAGCAGCAGCTGATCACAATATTAACTCTTCTTTTAAAAGCAACTAAAAGGTGAAATTGATACTAAGTATTTTAGATTAGGTACGGTAATTACACAAATTTTATTTGAAGATGGTTAGTTTTTCAGTTTGTCACACTAAAAAATATACAGTGACCAACCAATGTTATTCAGAATGTGATATTCTGGATACGCTGCCTTTAGTACAGATCAAGGAAAGACTGATCAAGGAATGTCATGTACAACACAGCAAGCATAAACAAATATATAGATGCATACACACAAACATAGAATCATAGAATCGTTTAGGTTGGAAAAGACCTTTAAGATCATCAGTCCAACTGTTAACCTAGCACTGCCAAGTTTGCCACTAAACCATGTCCCTAAGCACCTCATCTACACGTCTTTTAAATACTCCCAGGGATGGTGACTCAACCACTTCCCTGGGCAGCTTGTTCCAATGCTTGACAACCCTTTCAGTGAAGAAATTTTTCCTAATATCTAACCTAAACCTCCCCTGGCGCAACTTGAGGCCGTTTTCTCTTGTCCTATCACTTGTTACTTGGGAAAAGAGACCAACACCCACCTCGCTACAACCTCCTTTCAGGTAGTTGTAGAGACCGACAAAGTCTCCCCTGAGCCTCCTTTTCTC
Source organism: Pygoscelis adeliae (assembly GCF_000699105.1). Taxonomy (NCBI): domain Eukaryota; kingdom Metazoa; phylum Chordata; class Aves; order Sphenisciformes; family Spheniscidae; genus Pygoscelis; species Pygoscelis adeliae. Next base: position 2,700,563 of record NW_008824411.1, on the reverse strand, counting down.
CAGGCTAAACAACACACATGTAAAAAAAATCAAATGAAACTGAAGATGTAGGTATGTTTCATTGTTAAGTTGCAGAAAGTCTAGAGAAACCTGCTCTGTGGGTTTCAACCTCATAGTTACTCTGATTCCCCAATTCCTAGAGTAGTTAACAAAGAAAACTGTGGATCACAACAGCTGTAGGAAATTACAAACTTCATGTTACTTACATTTTGCAAAATAATTCAATTTGGTAGCAAGCGGTGAGCCAATTTGTATTCTTACCAGGAATAGATAATTTTTTTAAAATCAATTTTTAAATAATTTAATTGCTTCAGAGAATTACCATTAGATAACTTTAAGAACACTAAAGACTGAACTGATAATGATTAGTCGGACCGTGAAAGACCTAACTTCGAATCCCACTACTTCTGCACTACCAGAGCACACAGATACACATAACATGGCAGAATGCATCATTACCCTGTAACACAACTTTGTTCATAAGCAGCAAAATGTACACCCAATCAGCTACTGTGTAAGTGTTCTTCTGAAGAACTAGTGTTCTACACCTTTGAAGATGCCAACATAAAATGCATAAAACTTGCATCAAGAAACTTAAGAATGACATCACGATATGTGATGTACAACGCATTACAAGCCTAAAAAGAAACCCTGATTAGAAATGTGCATAAATTCGGGCTCTTCAGTCCAGTCACCACACAAACCAACATGTCCACAAAAATAATTCCATTTTGGACAATTTGAAAAAAGTCTGAATTCTAACTATATTGATAATTTATACACGAATGCAAAGTAAGTGACAAGAGGTTGCAATACTAAAACATCTACTAAGTATCTAAAGTATTATTTTCCCCTGTGGATGCATCTTTCATTGGCAGGCATCCTCTGTAGTACAAAACACATTATCTTTTGTGTTCTGAATATATTTCAGTATCTTACTGTATCACATTAAAAAATAAAGTATGTTTAATAAAATAATGTTAGAAATCTGAGTAGGACTATTTCCTTTAAGAGCTGTTAATCTTACCTGAATATCCCATAAGAGGGGTATGGCTTCTGCAAACAGATCTACTAGAAGAGAGGGGTGTTTTTCCTATACACGTGCTATTCAGGCCTCGCACAGAAGAGCAACTCGTGAGATTCCATGTGCTAGTATTTTCTACACAAGAACTTTTGTCCCCAAAATATGATTCTGAGGGGGGAAAAATTAACTTTTGAAAACAGACACATTAAATTGTATATCATTTAACTGAAAAAAAAAAAAATCTTTGAATCAGTTTTTATTCAGAAAGCAATATATAAAAATACCACTTAGAAAACTTTATTTTTCTTACTAGAAATAGAGATATCCAAGCAATAACCTTTAATGTCATCCTATAAAAGCTCTCCAAAGTACTACAAGTATAAAATGAAATAAAAATCAGTCTGTTCTGAAAACGAGTTTGTATCGATATGGTTATTTTTCACAATGACATTACTTGCAGCACCAATAAAAATCTTTGTTTATATTGTTGGACTGAAATACAACAGAAGTCACTTTACAATGCATAATTTCATATTCTAGTGAATTCTAGATTTATGAAAGAATGCTATAAGTCAGCTCTATCTCACATTTGCCCATCAGTTTTAAAATCCGTACCTGAAACTGCACACGTTTATGAATTTTTTTTTAAAGCTGAGCATTCTTTTTAAAAAAAGGACAATAAAAAAAACAAAGAACCATGCTCAAAAACTCCTCTACTTGAGCGTGATCTCCCTTTGAATTTATGGGGTTCAACTCAGAAATCATACAATAATCTGGGACATGTTTGTTATCTGCAGTTTCTTTTACACGTATATCTTAAGATCTATCTACATTTTTAAGTCCTGCAAAATCTCTTTTTCTCAGATCATTAAAACACTTTCTTTAGTTTCAATAAATTATTTACTGATTTTCAGTTCTCTTGAGATGACTAACAACATCACATCCTTAATCTAACTTGGTTAATTGCTTTTTAAGATAAAAAAATAATTAAAATATAAACAGTTTTTTCACTTAAAACTTACAAAATTCCAGGTATTAAGAGACACGCAAACCCAAATGTTTTGGTTCCCTCTATTACATTAAAAATTGATCTACAAGACAAAATACTTCAGTATTATTCTTAGATGACCCATTAACTGCATGACATTTTCTCATGGTTGGTAGAAAAATATTTACAGTACTGGTTTTTTTTGGGGGGGGGTTAAATCTTGCAAAACTGTAACAGCTAAAAAAAAATTATTTCAGACTGTAATTTTCATATTTTTTTTAAAGAGTGGACAAATCAGCATTGCAATGCATATAGATAATTTTTAAAAATAGCGTTCGCTTAGATTTTGGCATAAGTTCACTCAGAAGTTTGGCAGAAGAGACTTTGCTATTATCTTAGAATGTACTGAATCTGTCATAACATGGGGAAAAACGTAATTTTAAAGACCAGATGAACCAAACCATCTAGATATTTTTTAAAACCAACATTTAATAAATAAGTTATGCCATACTCAAATTAGCATTCTAAGTTTTGTTTGTTGTTTGGGGTTTTTTTTTAGGATTCATGACTGATCATGTACGTTACAAAAAACCATATTACCTTCTTCCCAATCTATGCGTAATGGAGATGTACTTTAGAATGCATTTCAGCAAGCGTTAATTCTTTTTATAGTTTTTCCACTGAAAAAAATACAAATTGAACCATTTTTTCTGCCTGCCAAGATAGACTTTGATAGTAGGATCAAGTCTTACGAAGTGTTTGATGCACACATGTTCAGTATGCAGGAGCTGTTGAGGGGTCTTGTCCTCAGGGGGGAGCCAGGAGACTAGTGTTAACAGCAGCTTTATGTAAAGGATGGCAAATAGCAGTGTTGCATTGTAGGACCACAACATTCAAGCATAACAGCTTGAATCAAGCTGTACACATCAAGCATAACAGCACTTAAAACTATTTCAAAGGCCAGGCCAAAAAAAACAAACAAAAAAAACCCCCCAAACACCACCAAAACCAAACAACCGAACAAAAACCCAAACATAAAACCAAAACCCATAACCACGTTAATGTGGTTCAGGTCTCTAGTAAAGCAAATACTGTGTTACAATTCAAACCAGTTTATTGACCCCAGCAGGGAGCTCCGATACTGCTGTCTAAAAAGCTTATGTGAAGAAAGTAATAAAGATTTATTTAAAGAAGCGTGAGGAACGACCACCATTGTTCTGACGGGCTGAACGAAGAAAAGAGGTCGCTAAGACGAAGAGATGCTGC
>NW_008824411.1:2681273-2696685 GCF_000699105.1 Pygoscelis adeliae | reverse complement strand
CTCCCGCCCCGTGCCGAGACGGCGGCAGAGGGCCGCATCTCCACCCCTCCCACCCCGTGCCGAGATGGGGTTCTGTCGGTCAAGGAAAAAAATAATGGTAAAGCTGCAGCTACGCGTACGGCTATGAATGATGCAATAGTAAATACAGTTGCTGGGCACGCAACAAGTTTCATTATAAATATGCAGTTACAGACAATAAAATGGTGACGCAGGAACGCAAAGAAATGGTCTGCTATGCTCTTTAAAACAGGAGTAAAGCACTTAAACATAATTTGTTCCACATCCGTTCTTCAACATTCAGAGACGCTTTTAGCAGGAGCTTCACAGATGTTTTCCCCCTGCTCCAGAGTTTGGATACCAAAAGATCCCAATAAAAACCATAAAGCTTGTTTACATCTAGAATTGTCTTAATGTGCTTCTATGCACATTTTAGAACACTGTAACACTGCTTTGTATATTAGCATGTAATATACCCCACTAAAACTGTTTCAATTAACATTTTGACTAGTCAACACTTTGGAACTTAATACATCTGCATTAAAAAACCCTCCAACCTGAAGCCAGCCTTTACTAGGCCACAACTCTTTGTGGACAGTTGTACTTTGATGGCTATTCAGCTTCGCAATAGAAATTCTATCAGTTGCAGCTCCTCAGCTGACATCTGAAAGGCATCGCCCCCAGCCTCCTAGTTCAGAACAGGCATGTGGTCTCTCAGCACTGAGCATCATCACTCAGGCAGCTTTAAAAATTCGAGTATCAGAGTTCAGTTTCACTGCAGAGCAGAGGATGGAAGACAGCAGGTGCCAATTCCAGTTACCGCCACTGTCCTGAATTTCAAGTCCTACCTTGAACTTTCCATATGCATTCAGACTCCTGAAGCTGGTGTTAGACCTTCTCCTCTTCTCTGACAGAAATCCAAGTGTATGGCAAGAGAAGCAGAAACAAAAGGAATGTCCATCTTCCACCTTCCTTTATGGCCACAAATCATAAGGTTGAATTTGCCCTCACCAAGCCGTCTCAACAAAACTGAAAGGAAGCATTTTTGGAATAAAGCACATACCTCTGGACTTGACCATGTTCTTAGAAGGTAATAGAATGGCTGTTGATTCCTCCCCCTCCCCCCAATTTTCTTTTAATATACAAATCTACAGACACACAATTCTGTGTACCTGAATTATTCATTATTCTTTCACAAATTCTCATACAGCATCTTGCCAAATTTATTGCTGGGAATGTGAGCTACACTACAGTACTTAAGATCAAGTACTAAGATAATGTCAGGATCTTTCCATATAAAGATTTCCATGGGGAAAAAAAGTTATCAAAGTACAAATCTCTGAAAGCCTTTAATAAAGGACCTATAACTGAAGACTGAGAACAGTAGATTAATTACTGCAAAGTTTCTAACTACATAAGCTCAGAAAAAAACATTATCAGTACTATTAACAAAATAGAGGTAGATGGTAACAATGTATTCTGCACCAAAATGAGATAAGTCTTGACATAGACACACTGTGCAACTGATTTTTTTCACAGTACATTTAACAGAAAATGTGATTTTGTCTGCATAAGAAAAATTGTGATGACTTTCTACAAATACAGTATTTTAAAAAACTGATGTAAAGAATGGAAGAATATTCTTAAGAAGTTTTTAATTTGTGCACATACTCCTTTTTTAACCTAGAATCTTACAAGATCTTTACAAATCACAGCAGACTTCGGAAATAAAGTTGACCAGACCTTCTTCAGAGAAAAACTCCAATAATATTAATATGGTTTCAACCTAGAGTGAAATGTTCTCCACTGTCATGCAGTACCACCCACATACTAATTCCCAGGGTGTCTCAGTCTACACTAGACCAGAAATTCTGAAGAGGATTCTATTTTGTCTACACAACATGGAAAAAATGACAGTTTCCTATGTACTGAACAGTGTTTCCTTAGATGAAAAGAAGTGGCACTTGCAAAGATAACCTGGAATGAGAAAAATTTAACAGAAAATTTTAAAATAAACTTTACAGTTAGATAAAACCTGATCAGTGCTCTCATTCCCTTGCACTCAACACAAAGCCTACTGTAACTTTTTTCCAAACCTTGAAAAATAAATTAATTCCAGGCTTTGACCAAAGAATTCATCAGGCAACTGGACAGCTAAAAAGAATAGGGTTTTTACCCTACTTTTTTTTTTATCTGAAAGCCTGTAGAGAAGGCTTAAAAAATTCATTAGGAATATTTGAGCATTCAAATACACATTCTCTCTTTGAAATTCTCTACAAGTAAAGGTCTACCAAAAAGTTACTTTGTCCAGTTCTATCTTACTCTCTACTAACACGAATAGGCTGGATAAAACTAACCAGCTGGCTTTTAAAACTGTGTTTGAAACAATTTTAGACCTTCCTTAAGCATAAGTACAGAGATTATCAAAGACTTCCTCCCCTTCATGGTTACCTTTTACTGTATATTTCAACTGGAATATGATTCAGTCTCAGCCAGGGTATGTGGAATGTAAATTAAGAGGCAATTTTAAGGTTTCTGTGAAGACAAAGACGGCTTCATCCTTCAGAGAACAAGTGTTTTCCACAGCTAGTTTTATTCTCAATTACACCATAATCAAGTGTTGGCAATTATTGTCTTAAAAGCTATGAAAGGAGGATTTCAACCCAGCAACAAATTTAGGATCAACTCTGTATTCAGTCACAAGTCACTGTCCTATAGAGACCTTCTCTAGAGCGCTTAACGTTAGCAAGTTTCACTATACATACTCAAGGTATGCTCTATTTCAAATATCAGCGAAATTTTGTCTAAGGGACTCAAAAATAAATGAAGACATTTATATACTTAATGGAACCATAATTTTTGTTTTCACTGGTATCAATTACTATCAGAAGAAAAAACTTGTTTCGCAGTATATAAAAGTGATGGCAAACATGAACAGGAAGAATTAAATACACAAATGTGTCGCATTAAGTGCATGGCTTAAGTAGGATTTTGTTTGTTGGGGTTTTTTTTTCATATTCTTTTAAAGTGCTTTGTGTGATCCATCATCAGAACATGCTTGTGTAAGACAAATGCTAGCATGGTTGATATCACAGGAATACAGAAATTAAGGATTCACACTATTGCTTTGACTTGAATATCCAAAAAAAAAAGCAAAGGTCCATATTATTTAGATACAGATTAGAAATGTTTCTCCATCTCTTATATACAACCAAAGAACACGTTTCACTCAGATGATTAGAACCAGCCTGTTCTGATACAGTTTACAAAGTGACAAAGCCCACAGTAAAGCTACTGCTTTACTTTCATAATGTAAACACATCTCAAAGAAGAATATGCTAACAGTTTCAGAGATGAGATGACTTAAACCAGTAAAACCAAAGCAACTGGGCATATCAACCTTTTGTCTCTACGAGGCTTAGCTCACAAGCTCAGGCTGTACATTTATTCTTCGAAGGACATCTTCTGGCATACAAAAGACAGGATTGACGGCCTTAATTTGTTCTTCTCCTAATAAAGATAGTCCAGCAATTCCAAATAAGGTGTGAAATGGATCCACCTGGGAGAAGAAAGAAAGTTTGTGTCCATTTCTAGAAGTCAATCAGCTTTTCATTTGTATGGAATGAAGCTTTTGTTTGCTAGCAAGAGAACTGCAAATCTCCATGGCTGGAGAAGACAATGCAACTGAACAAACTTTCATTTGTGCTAATGTGTTGACAGGCAAGACAACTTCCACAGCATGCATTTACAGTACTATGATTTACTCAGAGACGTTTGTCGATTGTCTGCTGCTAAGAAGATTTTCAACTCTGAATCTGGAAGGAAGCACTCACGTGTCACCATTAGCACGCAATGTCATGGGGTAGCAGAAGCAAAGATTAAAAAAAAAAAACCTTAAAAGTAAATTTGATCATCTACAAGTACCACTTCCATAATTTCCCCATTTGCTCTTCAGCAACATTATAATGCTCTTTAATGGTCTCTGAATATAAGCTGTGCTGTAAAATCTTGAGAGGGGAGCAGCAACCTACTGTGCTAGAAAACTAAAAGGAAAAAATTCAAGGAAGAAAAAACCCAGAAGAGACAGGAGCAGTTATTTGATATCCAAATATTCCTTCACTGTATGAGCCTTGCCTAAAAGCATGTATCACCACATTAACTGCAACAGACTATAAATTCTCATAACCTAAGCATCCTGTCAGTGGAGTTAATCAGCCGTTCTACAAAATCCTATCCAAAAGTACCTGTGCTGTCTGGTGCAGCGTACATCCTGTTTGCATTAGTGGAACTTCTGACTTTATCGCAAAGGTTCTATACTGCAGTAAACTAAGCTGAATTACCATGTTATAGCCATATACAGGATCTCCAACCATTGATCACAGCCTAGAAGGTTCAAAATACACTCGCATAGCAAGTCTTGCTCCTCAGTGGTTCAGCAACCACATTACAGGTGTGGACAAAGCTCACACATATGTTTACTTGCTCCTTCCCAGAATGAGTATGTGGCCATTAGAGGAGGGGTAAAATAAATAAGTACATAGCAAAATAATAATAATAAACAGTACACTTTAGGAATGGCAAGACAGAATTTCCTTGTACAGATCGACAGGCCCAGAAGGGGAGACTGTCCCCAATGGGAAATGTGCAAATGAAGTTACAGATTCAACCTCTTGATGAACAGTATGTGTGTTCAGAGAAACCCAGATTCCTAGAAGATGTATCTACTGCTATGTTGTCTGCTCCTTTCTGCAATTTTCTTTAAAGCAAATAAAAAAAGGAAAAACCTGTTGAACTACAACTAAGAGCTAATTAGCATAGCTACTAAGTTAAGTTATCGAGAACTAGCTGCTTGGAACTTAAAAAAAAAAACCAGACAGAGCTGTCTTACTGTCAAGTGGTTCAAAACCTGAAACACAATCACAATGTCAAATCAAATGACTAGAACCTAGAACTAATTAAAAAAAAAACCTGAAGAACCCCAAAAAACCCAACCCCCCCAAACAATCCCCCCCCCCAAATCACACACACCGCAAAACAAACAAACAAACCCAAACCAACAAACAAAAAAACACAAAAAAACCCCAACCAAAAAACAACAGGGCCTGTTAGCAATGAGTTTCTGCAGGAACAAAGCAAAAACCTGTAGGCATCAACATTTCTATGGCAGTGCCCACTTCAATAATGGATGACAGGTAAAAATAATATGAAATGACCGCTAACAATATGCAAAAACTCTCCCACAGGTGCCTGCATTAGATATAGAGGAAAGGCTCTGCAAAGCTGCTCTTCCAGCAAGACAGAAATAGCTCAAGTTTAATCTCAAAGCCAGAAAAGCATTAAGACTTTTAAGTGTTAGGCTTTTCTTGGAGAATTCTGAAAAGGGAAAAAGTCTTTCCATGAGCTCCTTAGAAATACAAAAACCTTCCTATTTTAAGAACACCAAAACGCTTTCCAAATGACAGACCAGAGTAAAGAGATTTCTCCCCCTCCCCCAAGTGGGAATAATGTATCAGCTTGCAAAGAAATAGAAAGCTACTTCAGTTTTTAATGCATTTGTGGAGAAAGGAGAAGACGTGGTCAGCTGCAATAAAAACAGCTAAGACTTCCCCCTGACCGCTGACAAATAAGCGGTCAAGTGTTCTATAGGAATTGCACTGAGGTCTCATAATACTTATTTTATCTGTCCAGCACCCTTGAAAGACACAAACTTTATTTGCCATTGTACCTGGACAATCTCAATTATTTCTGCTTGAAACCAGAGAGCACACCAGCTAAACCATAACTGCTCTCTCAACCAAGCAGAAAATCCATACCACCAGCCTCTTCAATGTTATCACAGAAGCTTCTTCCTCCCTCATCTAGACAAATGCCAGTGAGAGGATTTATTCAGTGGCTGGGCTGGCACAGAACAAAAGTTAGCATATAAGGATTCTTAATAAAAACTTATGACTCATTTAGATCAGACAAAACCACCAAGACAGTTGAAGACTACCTAACCTGCGCAGGACTATAGCTTGCATATCATTTTACGAAACAAAACAAACCCCCAAAAAACCCACATCCCAAAAAACCCACCACCAAACACAGTATTTTTACAGAGATCTTCCAAGTGGTCTCGTGAGAAATTATTTGTGTGGTATGTGTTATGGGAACGAAACCAGAATTTGTAAGGAATGGCAACTGACTTCAGTAGGGGATACTACAGTGCAAGTGCAATATAAAATATGTGCAAGTAAGCCTTCGAAAGCAACTCTGCCCTATTCTTTCCTTCAAAGTAAACTGCAGGCTCTGCAAAACGCTTACACCTGGATCACGAGTTGAGTTACACTCAAACGAGAAAACTTACTTTTTCAGTTGAAATTTTCAGTTAAGTGTATTTTATTTAGTAAAGGATTATTTACCATATCTCCTGGTCTGTCAGCAAATCCTCCAGTCTCCTCATCCTGGCAAGCCAAAATAAAGCAGCGCAGTTTCTCTCTGTCAATCCAGTGTAACCTACCGATCATCTTCAAAGATGCTAGCACCCACCATGAGTAACATACATCAGGTAACTGACAAGCAGAGAAGCACATTAGAATTTGATTTTGTTTTAAACATGACGTTGCAAATTTTATTGGTGATTGTGCAAATTACTAGGTGTGCTGTCATAATACTGTTGCAGAGAAACAACACTTAAAGAGTTTCTTTGGGGTAAAAGAGAAGAAAGTTCCTGGATGCAGTCTCTTTTCAGAGGACTTCCCTTTTTCAGGAAGGGAAAGTTTCTTTTTCAAACCTCTTCCCTTCTTCAAGAAACAAAACCACAAGAATGTGATTTTGAAACAACCTTCACCTTCTATAGGAGAGGCTAAAAAAACATAGCGCCTTTTTCAGGAGTAAGTACGAAGAACTTATCAACTAGTTTCATTTTTTAGAAAAAAAATATCTGTTGGTTGATTATCTATTTGCCAGTGGAGATTATTCTAGGTTACACAATTTCCTAGTGTGATGTGGAACACTATTACACCCAGGATTTACATCCAGTAAAACACTAATTTTTGTACAAATCCTACAGAAAAGATCAATCTCGACGTCCGAAAATATTCAAGCCCTGATTTAACAGGATACTGGTTCAAGTGGTCAGCAAGACATACTGCAGTATTTGTACCTTCCTAAACTGAGGACTCAAACTAAGCATAGCTAAGGACTGCATGACAAGTGTTAGCGACAAAATGAAGCATCAAACTGAAGGCCTGACTTCTTTGAAAAGTTTACTAAATATTTCATAGAACTCATGACATTTTCCAGAAGTACTTCACCTTTAGAAAAAATAATCTCTATTGAGGTTTGAACAAACAAAAGAAGCCACCTAATACCTTCTCTGGTCGTCCATTGAGACCTCCAGAAGGTAACTGACGTTCACAAAGCCACCAACCCAGCAAGTCAACATTTATTTGATGCAACTGGTCTGTTATAGCCAGAAATCCTGTGCAACAATAGATCTAAAATTACAGACATAAATTTTGTGTGTATTTAAAAACTAAGTATAGTTTAGCAGACTAAATGCAGGAAGATCTCAAAGCAGGAATACAACAGTCATGCAAACACAATACAAAATAAGCACACATTTCCACTTTTAATTTCAATTGAGTTTTACCTTTCCATTAGAAAAGTATGTTATCGTTACAGTTGCTTTTGTATAAAAGTACCAGTTACACAGTGTAATTATAGAACAGGAAGATTTTACTAATGTAAGACACTAATGCAAGGTCTGGAAAAAGATCCTAGAAGATCAGGCAGAGCCATACAGTTTTATTTTAAAAACAGACTCTCAAGCCAGACTACTCAAACTGTCTGCAGGCTGGATATGGCCTTCATGAAAATTTTGCATCCAGCCTATGGTTTGTTCCTGTATGTGCCTCTTACCCTAAGGCTTGTGGAAAGCAAACTAAAGACCAGATGAATTCTCCAGCAGAAACAGGTTAGCCCTGATCATTTAACTATCCTGGCAATCCCACATACACCTAGTCATGTCAGGCTTACTTTCAATGTGCCATGTAATATATGTGCATTGATTAATCCCTGTTTATTTTTTCCTGGGAAATAACATTTACAGTGCAACAGCATACTCCAGTCACATTTCATGCAGTCACCAAGAAAGTAGCCAAGCACAAACTGCAAGAAACCACAGTATCAACTGAAGCCTGCTCATAATTGCCTTTTCCTAATAAAACACACCCCCAAAAAGACAACAAAAAACCCAACAAAAGCACACATCAACAGGGATGTGCCTATCCAAGGCACAAAGTAAATGCGATATTCCCAGAAAACGTTTGAACTACTGTGCAGGTGAAGGAGTTGCCCTTAACAGCATTTTAAGGAGTATGTGAATATGCACAACACATCTAATCCTCCCAGGAAATGCCAGCTGCAGGGTGGGGTGGGTTCAGCTACTTAATCTGACTTCCTTGAACACTAGAACAGGGTCCAGCCATTTAGACCATATGGGCAATGCTACTGTAGATAAAACTCGTAAGATAAGGTACATGTCCCAGGTTTAATTTTTTTTTTCCTGATTTAAAAAAAGAAGGGGGGGAGGGAGAAAAAACCCAGCACTTTTTATCAACAAAATACCTCTAGTATTTTGATGTGCTGAGGTGAATCCTGGCTATGGCATTGCTCACCATAATTATGCAAAATAAAAAGGTGATTGCAACAGCATTAAAATATTTTATTAAAAGCTGATTTCTATTAATAAATTCAGGTTAAGTGCAATAATACCTTCCATTAAAAAAATAAAAATAGGAAAGATAGTTTTTATGTAAATTTTCTGCTGGAAGAAGTCATTGAGATTCTCTTCCTTGAGGGATCCCTTAATTTGTTCCAATTATATTACTGCATTCGCTTCTCAACTAGATTTTACTGAGCATTTTTCACTAGGAAAACACTCTTTAGTGCCTACAACAAAACATTATCAATGTTCCCATGCCCGAGTTAGGCATCTCATCTTAAAACTGACTTTCCTCAAAAAATTAAGCAAGCCTCCCCTTGAGAAGTTTCACGTCTCCTTTTTATTTGCGTTCATCAGCTGATAAATATCAAACATATTATACAATTGACCTCTATGTTTCATTATGATTTGTGGCAGACACAGTGATAGATCTTGTCTGATGTCTCCATTAATACCCATTTCAAATTCTCTAAAAATCCTCATGCTAACTATTCCGACATCACTATGTGAAGACTGAAATACAGTCCTAAAAGTTGTTCCCTTATGATCTTTTTTTTTGGCCTAGATTATAACCTCCAGAGTCTCATCTTCTCAGATTTATCTACCTATTTGTTCATTTCTTTTAACTAAGGTACTAGAATCAGGCATTTGGGAAACAAGAAAGGTACATCAATTGACATCACCGATAGATGTCGTAAAAAAACCCTTTATAGACAGTATGTGACACTTGCTAATTTAAAACATTTCCATATAAAGAAAAACTCACCTGTCCTGCATGTGATTCGGAACCTGGTCTACAACCAAATCCTCCATCAAAGTTCATACAGGACAAAACGAATTCTACTGCTTTCCCCACATCAATAGCATCCAGCTTTCCCTGCAAGTCAGAAAAGCAACTAATGCACTTTATATTCTACCAAGCTCCTTAACTACAGAAACTTCAGCAGTACCACAGAGAAGATTCTGTACTTGTGCAAGTAATGATTTAGGACTTACCAGAAGCGCAAGAGTTGCTGCAGCACAGAAGGAGAACCTTGTGTCTATTTCTCCTAGAATGTGGGGGGTAGGGAAGGAAATAAGAGTATTTTTATTAACAACAACAAAAATACATTTAAACCACCACTGAAAATATGGAACAAAATGTTAAAATACTAGGTTTTACACTGAACAACAAAAATCAGTCAAAATCTGCCCCTGAACTGTTTCCTTTTCCAGCCCATGGATTACTTCCTCAGTAAATTAGAAAGCGTACATTACAACTCAAGTGATCTGTATGTTTACTGCACATAAAAATGAACAACTCATTTTGAACTGGTGTATAGTCAGATATATATCCAAATCAATACAACTAGTGGTAATTTATAAATAACTATATAATTTTACAGAATATCTGTAGTGGTCTACTAGATAATTGAAGAGCAGTGGACTCAAAAATACTCAGACACAAGTCTTGATCTGCCTTAAATCCAGGCAGAAGTAGAAGGCATTTTTGTTTTTAGAGGAAGACTGATGAAAGTTGCAAGTTTTCTTTTGCATAATTATACCTGGAAGCTAAACCAAAACGCTACACTTATAGCAGAATGATTGCTCAGCAAGTCCATACCAATACAACTCTCCTAGCACAAACTCTGAGCAATTAATACTTGAAGTCAAAATTTAAAATTGAACCCAGCCACAAACATTCATTTTTTTGGTCAAACTGATGCAAGTTTTCTTCTTAAGAAATCCACAAGCTGAAGCATATAAAACAAACACATGCTGTTCTGTCCTGTATCAGGTATCACACTCCTTCAGTTGCGCTGTAACTGCCTTTCAGAAATAACATAAATCCATTGTGCATTCAGTACGTTGTTTCAATACTTTTAACAAAAAGGATGCAACAAACTATGAACCATTTTAACACATAGCATAACAGCTACCTTTACAGTAGCATACATATACTGCCATGATCTTGATTGCTGAATTTTACCAGAACAACAACGTGAGTGATACACAATAGATTTTATTAAAATTTAAGCATTCCAGGGGGAAAAGCATTTTTAGAGTGACTAAATATTTATGCTACAGCTTAAAAATACCATCTTTGTTCATAAAGAATTTATGTGCAGAAACAAAATCAGTATTAACAGAAGTTCATGACTACAAAACCAGTTTTTCTCATTCTCATATAGTGAAAGATCCTTTCACAGCCGAAATGGATAAGGATTGTAACTGACTGCCATTAAATAGCAAGCATATACTATTCCATAAGGAATGTCTTACCTAGTATATCAAAGTACTGTCAAGTTACAAATACCCAAAGGTTTTATTCTTTAAGAGCTGGACAATTTATTTTTAATAAAAGAATAGAACAGAAGTTTAGAATATTTATGAAAGGAATGAAACAAAAATCTGTCTTCACAAAACTTCCTTTTTCATAACTCAGAAAATAAAAGTGTTGACACGCAATACATAAGAAAAAACACCATCCAAGGAAACTTAAGTTCACAGACTTACATATGTCAACCTAGTCACTAAATTTTAAAGATCTAAAAATTACCCCATTTGTCTCCAGCAAATGATCCGTCTTCTTTTTGCAAGTTCTGTATATATTCAACAATTTTATTTACATCAACAACATGGAGACTATCATATAAGATAAGAATCTGGGGGGGAAAAAAAAAAAGACGACACAGTAACAATCAAAGACAGGCAAAAATTTTTGAACACTATTTGGTAAGGTTTATTAAAATAAAATTTCACTCACTGCAGTTCATCTATCTCTGTCTAAAAACTTCAAGAAATTCTCAAATGAAAATATAGGTAATTCCAGCTCTGCTTTCAAAAGCATAATCAGGTTTATTTGTTAGCATTATGTAGAACAGAGATTTGATTATGGTTGATTTTGTAATGGGATAATGACATCCTAGACTTACAAATTTGTAGTTTGTGCACTGCTGCTACTTGGATATGTGCAAATGTAAGTTAAGCAGCTAGTTACTAATACCACTCACAGTCCAAGCCTGTCAGCAATGCTTAGTTTCGAATTGTAAGATTTTTATTTACATTCCATTTTTAAATATGAGAAGAACCAAATTGCAATAATTTAAAAAAAGTATGAACAATATGATTAGACACAAACTGTCCAGACAATATATTCTGGAAGAAAAATAAAGGTCATAGTAGGGAATACAAAGTTTTCTGAGCTAGCACTGATTTGAACTGTTGTAAACCCATACAACACAATGTCATGTGAAAACAATACTGTTTCTGAGCCCCAGCTGGCTTCGTGTTTTTACTCATAACTTGCATAATCTGTAAAGAGAGTAATTAAGAATTTATTATAAATAGCATAATAGAAAGAACAGTTGAAACTACGCATTATTATAGTGCCAATACCGAAAAATACCAACAACTATGACTTTGAACACCTAGAGTTGGCTGGAATCTTTCAACTGTTAGATAAAATTTAAGTCTTACGGAAATGCAAAAAAGAATTTATAACTCCAACAGAAAATATATAATCATAGCATGCTCCTTAAAAAGCAAATCTGAACACATTACTATTCATTGTTATCAAAGGAAGATGTGATATGACCCTTTAAACATTCCGAATATGTAGATAGGACTAAACGGTGTTTGTTCACTAAGAACATGCATGCTCATTAAGACATCCTGGTTAAGTTTACCCAAAAAATTTTACATCAGCACTTTCTAATACCTTTCAACTTCGCAAATCTAGAGCTGCATTCAAGTAACATGAAAATATCTCCTGGTAACATCAAGTATTTATTTAAGAGCTAACATCCCTAATACGTAACAGTAAACAACCTCAAATTGTACCCCCTTCTCCTTATACTGGGTTTGAATTTGTGAAACGAGTTTGATTGGGCAGTTTGGAAAAGCTCAAACGTCACAGCCTAAAGAAACTTAAGTTTTCTGGTTCTTAGAGTACTCAGAGTAATTCTAGAGCTAAAGTGGTGATAAATATCAACTTTAGAGCAGATGCCACATGCCAACACTGATCACTGACCCAAGAAAACAGCATTCTTCTGTCCTACCTAAGGGTTTCAAATCCAACACCCTAAATCCAACACCCTTCCTTCCTAAAACAGGACGCTATCTTATTTATTTGTAACACCTTTTGAGTATTTCTTCCATAAGATTGGACTAGAAATACATTATGCAAGCAATAGTTCAGAAGCATTTGAGCCTTTTTGGTAATTTTTTTTTTCCCCACGACCGTTTGCGTGAGAAGGAGAACAAAACAAAACCAAAAAAGGATACAAGAGACAGTGAAAAATTATAATGGAAATAGTTATGGTGAAAAAATAAGATTGAGAATTACTTTTTCCTCAGGGGAAGAATACACACCAAATAAATAAATGCCCAACAGACTGGTATCATTTTTAAATTATACACAAAAAAGCAGATTTGAGGAACACAACAAGAACTGGCTACCACAATGTTTCTTTCGTACAGTACTAAAGTGTAAACACGCTACACATAATTATACATGCTACATAAATATAGTTCATATAAATAAGTATTTATTAATGTGTTATAATATATAACAATCATACTATATAGTAATATGTACATTAAAAAATAAAATCAAAAACTTTACTCTTATTCTGGTCATACGTATCTTTTATCTCAATGTATACTAAGAAGAATTTATAAAATCCAAAATTATCTACAAAAAACTCCAGTAAAAACTGTAGCTAAGAAGTATTTCAAAACAACTGTTACAAAATTTATCAAGAATGCAGTCACTATTAAATAATCATTGAAAGCACATTCCCAAATCTGACAATTTTTTAGGAAATGATACAGCTAAATCCTAAAGTTTTGTCCATTAGGCATTTTTTTTTTAATAAGGTACTGAAATAGTTTTTGCCATCAGCATCCAACAGTATCTGGTTTGTAAATCTGCAATCAACCAAATCATTAACCACAAATGTTTTTTTCTAAAATTACCCCGTTACATTTACCTGGACAGCACTGAGGGTATACAGAAGATGAGGATCATGACCTATGCTGGCACTTATTCCACCGCATTCATGTTGACACGATTTGATGAATGCCAGAATTTCTTCTTTGTTCATTCGGTGCAGCTGCCCCATGAGATCCATTGCTGTCAGCCCCCAGTAAACGCCACTCATCCTCAAATACTCCGACATACAGTATTCCTAAATAGTGCATTATTTTAGTTCTTAATCAGATAAGCACATCATCAATACAGAGCAATGAAAATACATTCGTTAACATTTACAGTTTGTAATATGTCAACCATCTTCCATCCTATTAACAACTTACTATGTATCAGCCACTCACAAACACTCTGTACATCATGCATGTGTGTATATTACACACGCGTACATACTGGCACATGCATATATCTACATATACTAGATATATATGTAGATCCCTTCCTCCCCCGTATTTTCTAGTTCAGAAGTATCAAGCTCAACATCAAATTAAACACATACAAGTAGTTAGGCACCAGTTCACTTCAGATCATCAGTTATTATCCTGGCATCCAAACTACGACTCAAATTACCACCCCAACTAGTCTCAAAAATAACAAGTCTAACGTTTAATGAAACTTACTTCTAAGTGCCAAAACTGCCACAATCTAAAGCTGCACTAGGAAGCACAATCTCATATTGAATTCTCTTACACTGATTACATCACCTACACTACCCATTATTTTCTACATGCAGTACTTTTTAAGCACAAGAACAACAATCATAAGCAATAGTGCTCAGAGTTCTTTTGCGGGCAGTAAAGATAACTGCAACTTTTCTTCAGACATAAGCAGTTATTGACATTTCACCTGCTGGAACTGGAATCCTATCGTTGTGGGCTACATCTGATAACCTACAACCACAAAACCGATGCTAGCTGAAGTGTTTATCAAAGCTAGTAAGCACGAAGCAGTGCTGTGGTGAGATTCAGTCTGTTGTCCCATCAAAAGAGCAACGCGTAAACGCAGCTACGCTCCTTGTGCATTCCAGTGGATGACGAAGCAACAAGTAGTTCATCTCCCAGGTCTCAGAGTAATTCTAGAGCTAAACTGAGAATCTTCAAATTTATACTCAGGTAATACATGCCAAAACTCATCACAGACCTAGGGAAATTAACAAAGACATCTTTCTTTTATACTTTAGATTGCAGGGCAAGAAACAATTAGCTTGTGAGCATGCATCTAACCCTTAACTCTGGGCAAGTAAACAAGAGTTATTATTACTGTTAATAAAACCACAGCTGTACTGAAACAAACTGGTACCTACGTAATCATCTTTCTTTGTTCCATACGAAGCGATATAGTCTGCATGTTTCTCTGAAAGTAATGTGCTTGGGGCATCGGGTTTTATTGTAACATCCTTTTGCGGTGTCCCCTGTAAAAAGTACCAACAAAACGTCAGTTGTATTGTCATTTCAAGAGGTTTTAGTACTTAGGTACAATTTATTCAACACTAGTAGCAGTAGCTGATTGCCTGGAAACAGACATATCTCTGTCTATTTTGAACACGGGGCAGACTTCGTATCTCACATCGCCACTTTTCAGCCTGGCTAAACGCTTCCCAGGGAAAAGCTGCGAACACAATCTTTCAATAAAGCTGAGAAAAATCACCAATTCCCCAGAAACTAACTGGAAAACCGGAAGCAGGAGCCCTTCACCGCGCGGGCAGAGGACGCCGCGCCCCTCGCAGCAAAGGCCCC
>NW_008824411.1:2663570-2680741 GCF_000699105.1 Pygoscelis adeliae | reverse complement strand
GCCCGGGAACCCGCAGCGGGCCCGCGGGAGGGCCCCCCCCCTCGAGCCTCGCGTATATACGAAGACGTTCAGGCTTGCCACAACGAAAGGTTATTTTAGAACAGGCGAGGGAGTAAATTTGAAGCGCGCCAACTCCAACTGTGTGCTTTCTTGCATCACAGCAAACAGGACATTTAGAAATAGCTTCAGTTTCCTTCTGTTACCTCAGTTCTATGGAAAAGCAAATCCAAGGATTTAGCCACAGAGCAGGTAAGGATAACTGTCCTTTTGTTCAAAAAAACCCCCTTTGCTTCCTAATTAAAACTGTCTAGGATGATCATGCTTTTGATTACCAACACTTGATGCTGCCCCCACAGAACCATACCAGGCAGGAACAGCATTTTGATTCTATGCAAGAAATATGTATAATGCTGGCTTGCATACAACAGTCAAAAATAAGGTTTATTTTTTACGTATGTCAAATACTTATAAAGGATGTTGCATTATTGGTCTTCTGCAGATAAATAAGTTGGTGATTTATAGTGATTAAACACTTTATTTAAAGAACTAATTTCCCAGGTGGCCTACCTAAGACATAAGCACTGCAAAACTGATACCTGATGACAGTAGTTGTACCATCCAGCACTAAATTCAGATGATGGATGAAAGAGACCACAGCGAGGCAAGGATATTCTGGTGAAAAATTGCAAATGAATTCACAGAATTGTTGAGGTTGAAGGGAGCTCTTGAGGTCATCGAGTGCAACCCACCTGCCCAAGCAGGGTCAGCTAGAGCAGGTTGTCCAGGACCGCGTCCAGTTGAGTTTTGAGTATCTCCACGGATGGAGACTCCACAACCTCTGCCAGTGTACAACATCCCTCATAATAAAAAGTGTTTTCTTGTGTTCCAGTGGAATTTCATGCGTTTTAATTTGTGCCCATTGCCTCTTGTCCTGTCAGCGGGCACTACTGAGGAGAGGCTGGCACCCTCCATTGCATCCCGTCAGGTATTTATGCACATACATAAGATTACCCCTGAGCCTTGTGTTGTCCAGGCTGAAGAGTCTCAGCCTTTCCTCATGACAGATGCTCCAGACCCTTAATGATCGTTGTCGCCCTGTGCTGGACTCCCTCCGTTTTAGTGCATAGCTTTCTTGTACTGGGGAGCCTAGAACTGGATGCAGTACTGCAGGTACAGCCCCACCAGTGCCGAGTAATTTGTTCAAGAAGTCCAGGAAATGTCCATTCTGCCAGCACTGCCAAGAAGGGTCTATCCAAGGTTAAAAAAAAAAATCTCACAACAATTCCTTCTTGGCTGTTCTTGCTGCAAACATAGTTAAGTATATATACTGATGGAAAAGAATAATAGCTTTAAATATATTGGATTTGAAATAAACACGGTCTCGTAAGTCACTCTTAAGAAAAAGCTACACACTTTCACTTGAAGTGAATCATCCCAATTGAACATTTACTTGCTTAAGCGAGTATAACAGTGCAAAAGGCCACATTCTCTTAAACTGGTATTATTACTATTGGATCGTGTCCTGGTTTTGGCTAGGGTAGAGTTAATTTTCTTCATAGGAGCTAGTATGGGGCTATGTTTTGGATTTGCCCTGAAAACAGCATTAATAATAGAGGGATGTTTTAGTTACTGCTGAGCAGTGCTTACACAGAGTCAAGGCCTTTTCTGCTCCTCACACCACCCCACCAGTGAGCAGGCTGGGGATGCACAAGAAGTTGGGAGGGTACATGGCCAGGACAGCTGACCCCAACTGGCCAAAAGGATATCCCATATCATATGACGTCATGCTCAGCATATAAAGCTGGGGGAAGAAGGAGGAACGTTCGGTGTGATGGCGTTTGTCTTCCCAAGTAACCATTACGCGTGATGGAGCCCTGCTTTCCTGGAGATGGCTGAACACCTGCCTGCCGATGGGAAGGAGTGAATGAATTCCTTGTTTTGCTTTGCTTGCGTGCGCGGCTTTTGCTTTACCTATTAAACTGTCTTTATCTCAACCCACAAGTTTTCTCACTTTTACTCTTCTGATTCTCTCCCCCATCCCACTGTGGGGGAGTGAGTGAACAGCTGGGTTGTGCTCCGTTGCCAGCTGGGGTTAAACCACAACAGATAGTATCTAAATCCTCAGAACAGACACACATGCAGACAACAGCAACGCAGGCCTTCATACTGCTGAACTGGAAAGACTATTCAGCTGCTGTGAGCAGTAGCATAGTAGGAACTAAAGTACAGCTATTAACATACTTCAGACACTGGACAACTTACCCAAAATACAATTTAAGCGATGTGACAAGCAAAATTAATAAAAACCAACCACACTTCTCTTAAAAAAAATTTTATTAGAATGCAGCAATGACTGTCAGAAATAACATTCTGATCATCTAATTTTATAGTGAGAAAACATTGCTTGCATCGTGAGGTTCTCACTCCTTGCTCATTTTGTATTTGAACGACCAATCACTTTGGAATTCAGAATGTTTAGAAAATACCAGCTTTGTTAGTCAGGAATGAAGTGAGGGACTGGACAGGGAGAACAGAAGTAGTCCTTAATAATGTACAGAATAAAAAAGATTCTGAAGGAAAGTCATGGCTGGTTTTTTTTTTCCCCTCCATGCCTTTTTAATCTCAATAGATTGAGAAATGTACTAAAATCCTCTTCCATGAGAACACAGAACACTACAGCAGCGCCAGACACACTTTATGCATTTCTTTAAGCCTTAAATTTGCCAACATGTTCACGAGCTATGATCATCCTTTGAACCTGAGCTGTTCCCTCATAAATCTGAAAAGAAGAATTGCAATAATGTTAGCTGATGATTTTTTTTAAAAGGTTTTAACAGATCTACACTTTTAAACCTTCACGGCACTAATCCAGTGTGGATTAGGATGTGCAGAAAGACAGAGAAAACAGAAAATTCCAGTATGACAGAGTAACTACAGTGGGCTAAACGGAGTAAATCACAAGACATTAAGAGACAGTCTTGTTCTCTCAGATGCTCTTATCTAAACTCAATAAGGTTCTCATGAAAATAAAGAGACATGGTGGGTGAAGAAGGATGAGGAAAATTTCTTATCTGAGGAAGAAAATACATAATTTAGGTTTTACAAAGTAGGATTTAAAACAATAGGTGGAGGGGAGGAGGTGACTTGTGCTGGAAGTGTTGTATTTTCTTTGACTAGCCTTTCAAGGTCGTACCAAATGTTCTCTTTGATACATTTATTTCCATTGCTTCCTTTTAACTAGTACTCTCTCCTGTACAGTTTTGGGTTTGTTTTGTTTTTTTAATCATGTATCCTTACAGACTGTTTCTAGAAGAAAATGCATCATCTCTCCATTCTATTTGTTTGCTGGCAGCAAAGTCAAAGACAGACAGCAAAGCCTATATGAAGCTCTAATGCCGAAGGAGGCCATATGCTCCCCAGGTATACTGCAATGTAATGCGAGGGCTGAGGCAACATAGGGGTTTAAGTGTTTCAGCTCCCAGTTCTGCCAGAACTTGGTTTGACAAATTGCTCAAGTTCACTTTCTCATTCGCTTACAGGAATAACCTTCCCAAGAACCTTACAAAGCTTTTTGAAAATAAATACTCTATAACCTGTGTTCACGTTAGTTTTTTGGTTCAGAAGTTGTTCATTCCCAAAGTGAATTCTCTGACTGCTGCTGCTTACCCCATGTTGATCCAGTTCATAAAGCAGATTGTGTTTTGTGAATACCAGGTGCCTTTTGGAGCAAACTGAAATGGAAGCTCTGCTTTCTCTATATACCAAATACTCACCAATCCCTAATGAAGACAATCCCAAAAGGTCCAAGCCTACAGATGGACCCTTACAATTACATCCACAATTACATCCACATCGGGGACATACAGTCCAAGGGACCAAACAGGCTTGCTATGAACTCAGCCTGCCCAGACTGCTTATGGTGTAGTTGTAGGGGCCTCAGCAGCTATTCCTGCAATCTACTAATCTGCTCCTATTGCACTAAATTACTTGCTGATGAAGACAGCCATGGAACTTCAGTGTAAAGACATCAAAACTCACAATCTTCTTAAGTAATTACAAGAAAGGTTTTGGTTTATAAGCCAATGGAAATAGTTCAAGAATCACTGGCAATTAAAGGAGGGAAATTTTCCAAATTTGGGAAAGGAAACTAAGTTAGAGTTTCTACCAGAGTAGCCTAGATTTGTAGCCAGAGAAACCTAGAGCAGAGTAAGGACATGTAAAAATGTTACCTGTAAACACAGTATTAGAATTGTGTAACACTGAAAAAGATCAAATATATGGAAGAGAAGTTGGAAAACCAAGTTTTTGTACATGAAACATATGCCAAAAGCATATACCATCTGTAATTGGGCAGCAATACAGTAAAGCACAGTGAAGTGCAAGGTATAATCAAGAGACATGGACAAAATAATTTTAAAGACAAAAGCCTTTCCTGAATTCTTTTGGGGATGAAGTGCAACAGAAAAACACAGAAAAATTAATACTAAATCTGATTAATCTGAACAATTAAAAAAAGTCTACTCAGCCATGTATTTGTGATGGATCAGTGTAATGGAAAATCTAAATAACTGGGATCCTGCAAAATCTATCTCAGCTTTCAAATAAAGTTCTAACCCTCACACCATCTTTCTCTAGAAAAGCATGCAACCTGGCAGGAAAAAAAGCCCAATCATAATAAAGTTCAATTAATCATTCATTTCCTCACTCACAGGAATGCAATTAGTTCTAAGAATCTTTAGATTCCAAAATAGTGGTTGTCTTTCCTTAAATAGAGAAACATAAATTCTTGGCTAGTGAGAATAATAGTTTTCATTTTAAAGTCAGCTGTAAGAGAAATATTAATTACCTAGAATCTTAAGAGTGACAGCTGTTACAGCTAACTACATTACAGGTCATGGTCCGCATGCATTTCTTGCTATCATCTATTTTGATATGTTTTACCTAGTCACTATTAATGTCGTACGGAGGTGAAAAGATAGAGATTACTGGTTTTGCTGAACAAAATTAAAATATTCTTGCTGAATAAAGAACTGTAGCATAGTATATGCTAATAGAAGAATCATGACATGACATGGAATAATTTCTTGGCAGTAACACTGCAGAAAAAAAACGGGATTACGGGTGACTATGGGCTAAACATGAGTAAATATGAGTGGGTTTTGTTGTTCAAGAAAAGGCTGATCACTCCAGGTTGTGTCACACTTCTGTTAATACAACATATGCAAGATAATCATTCCATGATAGTCAATACTGGGGATATCTCAACCAAAGTATTCTACTCAGCTTATGATACCAAAGTTTCAAACAGAAGGTTTAGAGCACAGCAACAAATGATGAAGAGGCTGGAAACAGAAAGGAAAAAAAAACACCACACAACCAACCAAAAAAAACCCACCACACTTTATGAGGAAAAAAGTGAAGAAGCTGCTTTAGTGTTCAGGCTGAGAGGAAAGCTAAACTATAGGCAGGCACCAGTGCAGGATACATACGGAAGGTCAGGGGATTTCCATCACTGAAGGTTTTCAAGAACAGCATTATATATAAACCATCTCTACTTACAGAATACCAAAGCAAGCACTGGTATTTTGATCAGGTTTTTCTATGGTGTTTTTTTTGGTAAGAGTTCAAAAGCTTCAAAATTAAGAGTCCAAGAACGGGGGGTGGGGGGGGGGGGGGGGGAGGCAGAGAAACCCACATAATTTATTTCTCTTATGTGGGTTGAGTTGCTGGTCCACTGCAATGACTTCTGTATGCAAGAATTTGCCTGATTTGAATGACTTTTTTTAAATTGAAGGATTATTGCTTTCATTCTAAAAACTTTTTTTTTAATATGTATACATCATGATTTGAAGTAAGTAGCCCTTAGTTTCTTTTATATAAAATTTATGCATTACTACAAAGATCACATTCTCTTTTTTACTTACCTGGTAGATTTTAGCATCTCTCAGTAGTTTTTCTACAGGATATTCAGTATTAAATCCATTTCCTCCAAAAATCTGTACTGCATCTGTAGCTACTTGGTTTGCAATGTCACCAGCAAATGCCTTTGCAATGGAAGCATAGTAGGTATTCCTGCGACCAGCATCAACTTCCCATGCAGCTCTCTGGTAAGCCATCCTAGCAAGTTCCACTTTCATTGCCATCTCAGCAAGCAAGAAAGACACTGCTTGGTGCTATGAATGATGAAATAAACTAAGTTAACATTGCCCACTTAAAATTCTATGACATCCAAGAAAAATATACTCTTCTTAATACAGAATATGGATCAGGCTCTCATAATTGTATGTCGAATTAGACTTTCAAGTTTTTAATTCTCAAATCCATTTAGTCATAGGGATTAAATACTGGATTATGAAGTTTTTCTTTACTATTTATGACTGGTATTTACCTTGCTGTTTATTAATATTTCTTTAAAACTGGTAAGTGGTGTAATTGGCAATGTATTCTATTAGTATTAATACTGTGCATCTTATTTCACAGACCTCAAGAGGCTTTTTCCTTTCCTGAAAATCGCTGTTTATTAGCACTGAAGAACTTAAGTATGTCCTGATAATACATGAGTTTCAGGTTTTGGGGCAGAGTTTTCTCTCTGCTTTTACTATTATCATTGATAAATTATAGAAAAATTCCTGAAGTTACCACATAGCTAAGTTTACTTAAATGGTGCTGACCTATATACTTGGAAACGCAAAAATGGCAAAGAGATAATATAAAAATTAAGGAACGAAAAAAATCAAGGAATAACCTTGAAAAAATCAGTAGTAGTATATCTGGTGTGAAAACACAGCTTTTATTTATATTCCCTCTCTCTCCCCCCACCCCCACTCCACTTACTTCAACAATTGCTTTCCCAAAGGTTTTTCTCTCCAAAGCATATCTAGTAGCTTCATCAAGTGCTCTTTTTGCTAATCCAACAGCACCAGCTGCTACCTGAATTAAATACAGAACAGAATAAGAAGTCAGAAATTCCTACTATATTTTATAAATAAGTTATTTCTGATACTTACGGGTGGTCTGGTCTTATCAAAAGCTCCCATTGCGATTTTAAAGCCAGCTCCCTCAGCTATTAATACATTTTCTTTCGGAACTCTCACATCTTCAAAGACAATACCTCTTGTATCAGAGCAGCGCTGACCCATATTCATTTCCTGAACAGGGAAATTTACAGAGGTGCAACTAAATTGGATTATTCAAAGGTACAATACGTTTTCATTCTTTAGTTTACTCAAAGCAAAGTATGCTTTTTTCCCCAAAACACTTCATGTAAAAATTACCATATACATGACAAATACTAGTTTTGCACTTGCAGACCAGCATGCCCTTAATTTGTCTAAGCTGGGCATTTTACTTTCTTTTTATATGAAATCAGTTCTGTAGCTCTAATCAGTCTTGTTGTCTTTCTCTAATTCAACTATATACTTTGAGATGGGAGCGGAAAAAGTAAAGAATCTAATATGCAGGCAGTACAGGTGCACTACAAGTAAATAAATAAATGAGCTTTTCAAGTTTTCAGATTCCTTTCCTAATGTTCAACATCCAGTTTGGCCTACCACTAAAAATAGGAATTTTTTTTTTTTTTTTTTTAAAGCGAGAACTAGCACCAGTGTCTCCAAGGCCTCTTCCTTGACCAGCAGCAGCTAAAATTAAAGCTCACTGTGCGTGTATTTATAGCTAAAATTGTCCAACTTGCTTCTTATCCTTTCAAGGCATACTACTTCTCATTTATTGGCACTTGTCAATAAAATAGTTCTCAAAGATTCTTTTGCAGCTGTTTAAAGTCATCTTACTTCAGTCCATTCTAAATAATTCCTTATCTGAATTAATAAGATTATAATTAAGTATGTCTTATGAATTGTTTCTGTATGTTGTGAAAATGAAGAGATCATTGTACATGAGCATATGAAAATGTTCAGTTGCATAACAGTCTTTTTTCTCTAATGGTAATTTGTTACTTTATTGGTTTAGAACTGAACAATAATTCCTGGCTTGTCAAATAAAAGATATAGTCTCCACCTTTCTTCCAATTTGGATTCCAGGGCTATCTGCTTCCACAATGAATCCAGTAAAGGCTTTGCTTGCAGGAGCTTTTGGATCTGGATTGGTACGAGCTAGCAAAAAATACCTATTGTAAAACAAAGAAGAGGGATGCAGTTTATCCTCACAATTAACAACCAGATACTTTTTTAGTTAACATTTTAAATGTTTTTATGTGCATTTCTACCATATAATAAATTCTATCTGTAACTTAACAAGCCTTTTTTCTTGCCCCTCCCAAAAATAAACTAAGAAGGAGCGAGAGAGAGGAAGTTCCAAAGATTCAAGATGTCATAACATTTAATAAAATTACTTCAGATTAACATGCAACATGCAAAGATTCTCCACCTTTTCCATGTATTTTAAGTCTTTATGATATTATCAGCTTCATGAATAGTACAAAAGAAACCTATTCACAGCACATACATAAAAATTAATGCTTAGGAAATACATTCTTGCATGCAAAATGTTATCACCTGATTTCAAAGTTCTTAACTTTATTCTTCTAAGTGTAAGTTGTAAGTAAATATTTCTCTTAGAAATTAAACAGTTGTAAATGACATTTATGGTGTCGGGTAATGTCAAAAGAGATCTGGTAGATTGTCTTTGATGGATCTGCCTTGAACAAGGAAATAAATAACTAGAAAATTCAGCTTTTGGATAAACGTATAAAGTTTTTCCACTTGAATTAAGAAGAATGTGTGTTGCGAATGAGTGTGATGTGAGATACAGTGAAAGAGGTGTCCATAGAGACCACAGCAGTATCTGGATTCTTTAACAGCTCGAAAATGTCTTCCCTTCAGAAAATAAAATGTAACACCACAACAGCGTATCTAGCTTCATAGAAGTGAGAGGTGTTTCTAGTAGAATCAGAAGCAACTGATCTCAATCACCGCAACTACAAAGCAAGGTAGCTAGTAATATGAGCCTCTTGAGTACTTTGCAAGTTAAATCATACTGTTGCTTTCCTGCCCTGAAGAAAAAGCAGAATTAATTTGGTTTGATAGCAGCAAGATTCAAGAGACCTTCTTGAGTGAGGAGTTGTCATGTCATCGCTCATTTTCCTTTTTAGGCTTTGCATAGCACTGAGACTGCATTCTTATATCCCATCCTGATAAACTGGTCAGAGATTAAACTGTAGTGTGTTGAAACACAATGAACATTCAGATTTATAACAGATCTTTAAAGAATTTAACTTTGGGGGTGGGGGAGAAGCCACTATATAACATAATTACAGAAAATATAACATGAATTAACAGTTAACACACCAGTTTGCTTTCCCACCGTTTGTGATCCACATCTTCTGACCATTAATAACATATTCATCTCCTTTCTTCTCAGCCTTTGTTTTTATACCAGCCACATCAGAGCCTGCTCCAGGCTCTGTTACACAGTAAGCCTAAAAGAAAATAAAATGCAAAACCTTGAGGAATAAAAGTTCTATTTTTAGGCAACCACAAATTATTGCAGACTATGTGCATCAAACTGATCTGTAAAACATTTAAGTGAACTGCATGGTAAAACCCAAACCATTAAATAAAAAAACCCCAAAAAACCAAAACCCAACCCAAAAAACCCCACAACAGCTGTCTGAGCAAGAATCCAAACATATATGGGCTAATTTTCTTTATAAATCCGTAATAATACATAAAATTGTCTTTTAATCAAACAGAACTGTTCTGTAACCCATAAGTCATTACTTCCTCGGGCTTCACAAACTCTGATGTGAAAGCTGAGGATCTTTAAAATCTGAAAACAAGAGCACTGAATAGCATTTTATGTTTACTGTGTTCTTCATTTTATGAGGCTTAGTTGTTCAAATTTTAATGCATTGTACATGAATCTTTACTTCTTTCTATGTAACAAGTACTGCTTATATAGTAATTAAGATCACAAATAGAGTTTAATTCCCATCCAAATTGAGTTTCTCCTTATACAAATCTTGTATTTTTCTTAAATGCCTACACCCCCTCTTGAAAGGGATATAAAAGTTATTAATTTTTGGTAAGTGACTTAGGATGGAGACAATTTTCCCAGTAATATCTTCTATTGGCTTATTGAATGCATCTCATTAGCTATTCCCTGACTTTCAGCAAATGCCACTGTTTATTTACAAACCAAAATGGGCTAAGTTGTGAGTACATGTCAGTGTTTGGGGGGGTGGGAGGGGAGGAGGGAAAGGAGTAATACTGATTAATATGGTTTAGGAACATTCTACCGTGTAGCAGTTATACTTACACACATCATTGGTTCCTCTGTCATTCTGCCTAAGTATTTTTTCTGCTGATGCTCATTTCCTGCAATGATTACTGGCATTTGCTGGAAGAAAATATTTAGACCATTAATCCATCGTTTTACAGTGCACAGATTCTAGTTTAAGGGACATAAGAAAAGTAAGAACTTACCCCTAGGGAATTTGCTTCAATGGCAGTTTGAACCCCTGTACATCCATAAGCTAACTCTTCCGTAATAAGGCATACTTCAAAACTGCCAAGGCCAAGACCACCTACAGTTGAAATATTTCATTTACTAAAATGGGTTTAAATTGTAACATATTAGTGATTTACACAAATTAATTAACAAAAACTTATTTCCCCACATACATTTGATTGTGTACCGTGTTTGATTAGACATTCCCATGCATGCTTTTTAAATAAAGTTTTGTCAGAAGAGTAACGGGTGATTTGAAAATTACATACAATAGTTCCAGGGTTATTGTGTGATTAATGTGGGACAAGTTGCACAAAGTGGCAAGAACATACCACTTGAATTTTTTGACTACTTTACATTTGAGAATTAAGAGTTCTTAGGAAACAGAGAAAGGGCTCCTGAGCTACCACAGCACTTCGGGGAAAAAAAGCGTCTGTATTAGTCACACAACCAACTCAGTAACCCATTTCTGACAGAAGCCAACACTTTGGGAAGGACATACAAACACAAAACCGATACAATTATACTTCCTCAAAAATATTTTCCCCAGCCTTCAGGTGACTTTCTCAGCCAAAGAGATACCTCTCTTTGGTACCTTTGTTATGCTAACCCTTGACAGACATTTCTTACGTGAATTTGCCCAGTCTCTTTTTGAGAATTCTATGTAGAATTTTAGCATCAATATCATCCAAGGGCAATGAGTTTCACAAATCAACTACACACCGCGTGTAGAACCATCTCCTTTCATTTATTTTGAACTGCCATCTGCTGACTTGATTTGATGCCTTCTAGTTATATTGGAAAGGACAGTAGACTATCAATCCCTTTTCACACTCTCCATGACACTGACATTTTAGTCATTTCTCATACAGAAGCTACATCTCACACAGAAGATACATCTTTTATAATCTTTGTCATCCTTTTAGGAACCTTCTCCATTTCCACAATACTCTTTTGAGATGGAAGGGTCTGACTACATAATGAATTAAAGAGGCAAATGCAATTTGGATTCAGGCAGCGGCAGAATTATGCCTTCTGCTTTTTTCTTCATTCCCTTAAAGGTCCCTTCTGACCTTGAATTTTACGGTTTTGACCACTTCTGAGCATTATGCTGACGTTCACAGAACTATATATTATAAACCCCAAAATCTCTTTTTTGAGAGGCAGTAACTAGTTCAGAAGATACCATTTCTCTGTGAAGTTCGGGTTGCTTCTTTCCCTTCACATGTGCATGACTTTTCCTTTTTTGAATTGCATTTGCCATTTTAACAATCACTCAGTTTCATGACCTTCTCCTGCAGCTCTTTGCACCAACCTCATCTTTTCTACACTGAATAACTTAGTATTATCAGCAAACTCTATCACCTCAATATTGAGCGCCTTTTCCAGTTTATTTATAGATATTCCAAATAGCACAAGACCCAGCAAGGCTGTGCTGCTAATTTTTCCACTATGAAACCTGATGATTTTTAAAACTCATTTTGGAAGTTCAAGCATTCTGTATCAACCAGGCATCCCTTGTTCACACACTTACTAGCTACTTCAGAGAACTCCAATGATTTTATAAGGCATGACTTCCTCTCATAAAAATCCCTCTCTAGCATATCATGTTTACCTGTGCCCACTATTTCTGTACTTCATCTTACTTGCTCTTAACTTACATGGTGTATCAGGCTTACTAGCATGTATTTTCCCAGACGTCCCTTGGAGACCTTTTAAAGCAATGGTGTCCAATTTGCCACTTGCAATTTTTCATTCAATAACCAAGTGATTATACACTGCAGTAGTCCAGCTATTTCAGCCTTCAGTTTCTCTAGAATTTGTGGCTGAATAAATCTGGTGCTCACAATTGCTCCTTTTGTCTCTTTGTTCCTTAACCTCGCTTATTAAATTTTTGATACAAGATACACCCTCTGATTAGTCTTCCAAAAAAAGGGTCTGCTATAGACACTTCCCTAACTTCTTTTTCAGGTAATACAAATGCAAAAAAGAAAATAATTTACATTTTTTCTATGGTTACTCATGTACCTGAACACTGCCAAAGCACTGCTGTACCACACCTAATCTAAACTGGAAAACTGTCTTTCTGGAATAAACTCTTAAATTGCTCCAGCCTGTGTCAGAGACTAGAACAAAATATGACCTTCTAATTTCTCTGCCTAATCAGCCGACACAGTGCACCAGGGGAACATTAGGCAGTTGTAATCATGGGAGGAAAATCTGGTCATAAATTACTAAATCATAATCTGTCTAATTTGTCTCCTGATTACATCTACACCTAGTAACACTTGTATGTGTCAACCTGCCTACTGATTAAATTTAGATTATTCAAGTATGCAACTGTTTATTTTATACAGAACCCATAATTGCACATAAAAATCTCATCTAATGCCTTTTCTTTGTTTCATTTTACAGATTAAAAAGAATGTTTACTTACCACAGCTTTCTGGTATGTGTGCATTCATAAGACCAAGTTCCCAAGCCCGTTTTATAAGTGGAAGAGGATACTGAAATAGACAGGGAAAAATCATCTTCTGATTCATCACAATCAACATTTTAAATTTTATGCAGGTTAAGATAAAAGTCTATTTTTTCCCTTACACTATGATAGATTTACCTCTCCAGTTCTGTCATATTGTGCAGCAACAGGAATAATTTCCTCCGCAGCAAATTTACGAGCAGTAGCTTGAAACTCTTTCTGTTCATCAGTAAGTTCTATTTAAAAAAAAAAAAAAGTCACAAATTCTCTACTATCTTTAATTTTGCCAGTTGTCAGACTATGAGAAAAGAGTAAACAAGAGTGTAAACAAGAGGACAACCCAAACCACCACTTCCTGGGCCTCTCCAGGAAGCAAAAAAGCTCAGCTTCCTCTTCTGGGAGAAAAACTCCACTGTTCTCTCATCAACACCTACAATGCACACACTTACTTCTGACGAAATTATCCACAAAATATTGAAAACGGAGTAGAGAGGACTGCGTAACATAAAATGTATTACCAAAAGAAACAAGAAGAATGCTGTGCTAATTAAATGGAGGAAGAGAAGGAAGCAGATGTCGTCCGAAGATTCTGCCTATTCAGTTTCAAACATCTAGCTGCTGACCCACTAAATTTGCTTTATGTATATAATATGCCAAGATGAGGATGAATTTCTTTATAACATTTCCTTATAACCAAGTTCAACTATGACTACATTTAGTTACTTTAACATTGTAAACGGCAATGTGAGATTGCCGTATTATTCAAAGCTAAGACACTTTGGCAAGGAAAAAAGCTTAAGACAGACATGAGTTAAAAAAAGAAGAAAATCTTATAAACACTACACACATACCCAACTTGCCTGAGCTGAGGAATAAAGTAATTTTGGTTTTCAAACCTTTTTTTAAAAAAAGAATAGAAACCTATTTAGAATAAACACCTTCATTTTAAATTCATGTTGAAATGCAATACAGGATTTTATTTTTTTTAACTCTGCAATTTGCCCTGAATTGCTATATTTCTTTCAAAAACTGTAATACTTACCAAAGCTAAAGCCAGCTCCAGGTTTGCCTGTATGTAAGTTTTGAGCAGGTTCACTAGAATGTGACCTCCATCCATGCCCTGCAATGGTTTGAAGCATTTGCTGAAGAGAAAAAGAACATGAGGTGTAAGATCTATACAGTTCAAGTCTCCTAAAGCTACTAGCCTGACTGCAGCACAACTTTAAATGTAGAAACCCTCTTTTGAAACAATATCACAGCAAGTATAATACAATTACTACAGTGATAAAAGAATTCTTGGCTACCTTAAGTTTTGTTTCTGTGGCAAGCAGCGCTCACATGAACTGACAGCTATACCAGGAATCCCAGGCTTTAACAGCACGGAACATAAGTGAACTGCTGTATCCATTTTTAAGTATTGCGCAACTGATTATTTAGAAATAATTAAGCATAATTAAAATTTATGTTCACAGAGACATAGCAACATATCTTTCATTTATATACGCACTTATAAAACCTGATTTTCTTGGCCAATAGTGAATACTCTCTCTCCAATGTTTACCTACATGCAGGTCTAGCAAGAGTTTGAAAACAACCTATTAACCAATATCTATCAGAATATTTTGATAATGTCCCAGACTCATGTCTGCTTTCTTTTAATAAGCTGCTGCCAAACTATCGGAAGTTTATTTTTCTTCCTAATACGTATCACAAATTTATTCTTTTTCACTGTAAGTGCTTTCTTTGCTTAAGTTTAGTGCGCACAAATATAGTTGTTACAGCTATTTTCAGAATGCCTTAATACTGTGCAAAAACATGTCTGAATTTGATTTTAAAAGGTTGGTTTACTCTCTTTCATCCTTCAGTAGTTATGAATCTCTGAAATGTTTGGGGAAAAAGTGAAAAACATTTAATTGGATAAATTTCTAGAAAGACCCAAATCAATACTGTGCGAAAACAAATTAGCCTAAACACTAAGAAAAGGTTTGTTCTTGATTTTCTTATGTGAAAATGTAGAAAGAAAAAAAAGCGTGATCAGACCAGTCACTTATTCCGTAACATTAAAAAAACTGTATTAATCATAATAGTGCAAAAATACCAGACATTTTACTGGAAACTCTAGAAGACAAGGACATTACAGAAAGCTATAGTCAACAAGTAACTTCAAAATAAAGTTATGGTAGATAACTGTGCTCTTAAAATGCTATGCAGAGATGGTTACAAGGTCACACCACAAGAAGCATGAAGAACACAGGCAATAATAGGTATCAACACAGTGAAAAAAGTATTTCCAGAGGATACTGAAAACATCTATAAAGTTGAAAGGTGAAGAAATGCAGAAAGACCACTGCTAGGCATAGAAGAGGGGGAGGCTATGACATAATTGAATAATGAACTGTCAAGTCAGTTCATTAATAGTTCAGGGTTGCTTTTTCCAGCAGGCAATATATTACTCATTTCAAGTCTTCACAAGCCACAGACATTGCAAAATGGTATCTTGCTAAGTTTTGTGTTACTGCTACCGCTTTTATATAGAAAAACAAAACAAACAATACCAACAAACATCTAGAAAGATCCTTCAGAATGTTTTATACCTTATCTGGAAAAAGACGAGGTTAAAAAAAGCCAGATGAACGTAATAATTGTTTTTGGTTTTTTTTAAGGAGCAGCCCTCGACAGAGCCATACATAGCTTTGCCACCAAAAAGTTTTGTCTACGCTAGAAAAAGTACTGAATTCAAACTAATGCTGAAAGCGATGCCCTGTATGAAAGCAGCTGTCAAATTTACACGAGAGAACTTATGTCTATTGTGGTTTTTGTACCAGAGTAGCATGCAAGGTCAATACTGATAGTTACTCTGCAAAAACTCGACATTCCCCCCACAAATAGAAATATGAATTGGACAGGTGGGATTCATACCTGGAAGTTGCATGAGTGATCAAGTGACAAAGGATCACAGTTTGCTACATGCAAGAATTTGGATGACCGTCTGTCTACTGTCACCTTTCCTATTGCTTGAGTCAGAGGAACAGTTAGATTCAGTGACAAGCTACATCAGCTTAGTGATGCTCAGATGCAACTCCTATTGCCTTTCCTTGCACTATTGCATAAGCTCTGTCACGGTCAGAAATATGACCGTTAAACCGGCAAGACTAACACTGGAATAATCTGCTGTCAGGAAAAGGGTATGACATGGATACACATGGAAGTGATGCAATCTTTATTACCTTAATGCCAAAAGAACTAC
The DNA here is from genome assembly GCF_000699105.1 of Pygoscelis adeliae. NCBI lineage: Eukaryota > Metazoa > Chordata > Aves > Sphenisciformes > Spheniscidae > Pygoscelis > Pygoscelis adeliae. The sequence continues at coordinate 2,664,551 of NW_008824411.1, read as the reverse complement.
AGAACTTGTTCGAAAAGCTGCACATCACATAAAAAAATAGGACAACAATAAGTTAAGGTCACTAACCTTGATTCTCCTTCACGTAACTCGGGACAAAAATGAAAAGAGTTGTCAAGAGCAGTTTGTTGCTGGGGCAACATGTCAGTAGGCTGAACTTGAAATACCAATGCCCTATGGTAGACATTAACTAACTGTCTGCTTCCCTTGCCTAAAGCATTACTTTTGAGCTATAAAACACCAACTGGCTTCAGATAGAGACCTCCTCCCTCACTGACACTGTCACAGCAACACTTTGGACACACGGTCAAGCTGCATCACTTCGGGGCAAAATAACACTGCTGCCAGGAAGCTCTGACGAAGGGCTCTTCAACTAATTCAGACTTGTGAATGACTCTGAAAATGGGGAAACCAGAAAAAGGCCTGTGTAAATGCTAAACAAGGTACTACCTGAGTTTTGAATAATTTTTACTTTCTAGGTTGAAGCTCAGAGGTTATTGGTGGTTCAATATAGCAGAACATTAGTACTTAAGAAAAACAACTATTATACATCACACATATTTTAAAATTTAGCATAGGTAATACAGCTAGGTGTGCTTAAGGAACTACATTGTATAAAATACCCTGAACTATAAGCCCTGATGTTTTGAAGTCATCTCCACCGTTTAAGCGGGAAGCAAGAGATGCCAGACCTACACGGGGTTTTTCTGAACGCTTCGCAGCATGGCCTTTGGCACATTTAGAGCCCCAAGGTTGTGCAACAACTCAGCTAAAGAATAACAGATGGCAACACCCCCTCAGCCCATTAAAGTTACGGCCACAACTCACAGATAATAATGCGGAGACGGGAAAAACAGAACAGTGAGTGGATTTCAGCCCTGCACGGCTTTGCCTTCCGGGGCAGCCTCTCGGCCTTGCAGCTGTCACGGCCAGGAGCGGGCGGTCACAGCGGCGGGAGCCGGGCTTGCCCCGCAGCAGCCGCCC
>NW_008824411.1:2659397-2662181 GCF_000699105.1 Pygoscelis adeliae | reverse complement strand
GACTTCGACCCTTCCCCAGCAAGGCAGCCCGCACAGCGGACCGTACACCGCAGGAAGAGAAGTCTGCCTAAGGCTTAGCCAGTTTGCTTTTTATATACCAAGTGTCCTGGGCTCTCTCTGACCACCTATGTCTCTTCCCTGTTAGCAGGAAAGTCCCTGTGACCTGTTCCAGTGTATTTTTGCCCCTTGGGGAATCATAAACTCCTGTTTCGGAGGTGTGACGGGGGCTGGCGCGTTGGCCCTGCTCAGCCCCAGCTCCAGCGTGCTTTTTGTCTGTCACAATTTTCTGTTCTGTGCACGAAACTGTTTGTGCCTGGACTTGGTCTCTTTCCAAGAACTACTAGACTCATAACTACAAAGAACACAATCTATTGGCATAGCTAGGCTTTTAAAATTTGATTTTCATACAAATGTGAACTTTAATACCGTTCTTAATTTGAGATATCATAGTGATATGTACTGTCTTGATAGTTATGTAAAATGTGCTTATAAATGCTCTCAGTTCTGGCTGTATGTCAAAGCAAAAGCATTGATTTTGTAAACTATCTGCAGTGCATAAAATACACTCTTGAATATTATTTCTTCAGTGTAGTAAATCAGTGTTATTTATGGTTTTATTAAAATAAGACAAATAGCTACTTCGATTTATCTGTGAATTACCTTTTTTGGTATGAATTACCAAAACATAAAGCACTTTTTGGGGAGCTGGATTTTGGATAACATTTTATTTTGCATAACAATTCAAAGTAAGGTGTCCCAAATACTTTTAGCAATCATCGCCCTGGTATGTTTGGTTCTTAATTGCTTGTTTTGTTTCTGACAGTTGAGAGTATTGGTTTTGTACCTAATACCAAAGAAACCCTTCAATAAGAAGCTAGCCATGTAAGAGTTATTTTTTGGCATATACAGCAAATGATTAAAAATAAGCTGATTGTAATGTTATACAGGCTTTATACCAGCATGACTCCAGGCATTTACCAAATGGAGGCATGTAAGCAGCTTTGACTTAGTGCACAGGCTACTGATTTTTCACTCCAATATCAGTGGGTATCTTTTCCTGTACTTTAAGGGTAGTTGAGTAAAAGGCATAAGCATAATTTATAACTTGATGTTACTTAAGTATTTCATGAAGATTTTTGTATGTTCTTCCTGTTCTAAATCTAGTTTCAAGTACACCATACCACTGGATTGTATGGCTGTAGGAGCTTTTAAATATCAGGACTCAAGTCTGCATTTTGTGTTCCATTTTATATAAGGTTCTGTTCCACAGGTCATGTTTCTGAATATGGTGTGGGAGTTTAATTACTGAGCAGTCCATTTGCTATTCATATATTATTTATCTATTATTTGTGTGGTTTGTGTGTACATAGTATCTCTGTATTCCTCAGTTGATTTATCATCACAACAGCCCTTGTTGTGATGATATATAAGGAAATATATTCATCTCATTTTAATGTTTTAAAAGTTTAATTTTAGATACACAGCATGAATTTTACTATGTGTATTCTAACTAGGATTACACACACACCAAAATTCTAAAGATGGGTAGATGGGTTCAGAATCTGTACGAAAAGCTGATGTCGTAGGTAATATACACTGTCATAGGTAACAAGCCACTCCAGCTGACTGAGTCAGGTGCCTGAACACCTGTAAGGATGTTATACACTAAGCATATTTAGTAGCTGCAGGAATGGATTTAAATACTACAGTGCTCAGAATTGAGACATTATTTCTAGGTGCCTTTGAGATGAGGATCCATAACCCTTCAGTAAGTAAATAAGCTCCTTTTTGCACTGAGGCGAAGAGACAGCTTGGAATGGGGTTGAGGACATCCCTAAGGCTGAGAGACTGAATAACTCAGTACACTAACGGAATGTTGACATTAGGAAGTAATGCAGAACAATACTGTTGGATTTATAGAGTGAAATGGTTGGATTCAAGACCTGATAAGCATTTTGGAGGGTTTTTGCTTTGGGCTAGACCGAATACCCCCTAGTAAGTGGTTGGAGCACATTAGGTGCACTCCTAGATCATGTCTTCCAGTTATTTTCATCTGAAATTCAGTTCATGTGCTTTGAAATCTCTCTGTGAATCCAATAAGGCGCAGTAAGTGGGGACAATTGGGAGATTCACCTCAAAACTACACTCCTTATCTGAACTAAACTGTTCATGTAGACACAGCCTGAGAAGGCAGTTGTCTGAAACTGTCCAATTGAGGAAATTGAGTCAGGAATACACCTTAACATTTGCTGTTCTCCAGGTTTGCCTTACAATAGAATGTAATTCACAATTTTGCATGTGAAATTTGCTACTTGCCTCTGAAGACAGGTGTCTATATACTTTCTAGAAGCAAGCTTCTGTATTAAAAAGCTGCTATCTGTGATCTCCTGCAGTGTTGTAGAGGTTAAAGAACAGAAGAAGTTCCAGAAAAAGGAAGGAAAGTGCATGGAGCCAAGACAAAGGCATTCAGGGAGATTCCTGCTAAATAACAGGAGCAACTGGGGTGCTAGAACCAACTCTTGATTAAGGTCACTAGTTAATGCAGCTTGCCATGATGAAGCTATACCCTTCCTCACCTTTCTCCACTCCCTCGAATAATTTCCTCACTACCTCTCTTCACATCTCCTTCTTGGGTAGATGAATGAGAAATTTTTTTACAATGTCTTGTCAACAGAGGTTTTACCAAGCTGGTCTGGAGGGGGAAATTCAAAGCACAGACGACCTCCAGTCAGTGGTCCGTGTCCACTAAGTATTTGGAAAGAGAGGGATAAGAGAGATGGCAAG
>NW_008824411.1:2651530-2659369 GCF_000699105.1 Pygoscelis adeliae | reverse complement strand
TCAAAATATTTACGTAAGGAGTGACAATAGGTAGAAGTTTCTGTTAGGTGAATCTAGCATTTTTAGCATTTCTCACAGAATCAAGAAATACAGCATCTGTCTTTCCTTTTTATCTTCTCAAACCCTTACTACTCTGTCATATTTCTTACTTATTATTCCTCTGATCACTTTTACTACAGTAAAAATTGTATACTGCACAGCTTATTGCATTATTAACCTAGAATACTCTCTTTTATACTAACCGCCAGAATACAGGATGCTTATTGCTGAAATGTATAAGTTAGCAAGTAAACACAATAAGAATATTAAATTACACAATACAGCCCATTCCTTAAAGTTAGCATCTGTATTCTAGGCTGAAGTGTTATTTTTTTAGTAGTAGTTACAAATGTTTTACAGTTTATTTTTTTAATTGTTAACAACAAACTGTATTTTAGCATTTGCTAATGGAACCTTCATTTTAGCAATAGAGAGCAACTCTACAGTGATTTATGCATGCAAGTTGCTGAAGCTACTGCAGTAAACAAACATTGTAAAATTTAGTGTGTAGGTCCTGAATTTATGATCTACAAAGTAGAATCCTTTTCAGTGTAGGGCAATGCAACAAGCATGGCAACTTCTTCTTAATAAAATGATGAAATATTTTTTTGTTTTTCTTTGATCCCTGCTACAATAGTAACTTAAAACATCTTAAACCAAACATTTTTTTCCTAAACTTCTGTGGCAAACTTAGGTAATTTTTGTAGTTTGTCTTGGGGTTTTTTTTGTAGCTTTTTCATGGTCTTTAAAGCAATAAATTAATTGGGGGGGGGGGAAGGAAAACACCTATATGGGAACCTTTGAACTCTCTAAAAATTAAGCTAATATGATGCTTGAATTAAAATATTTTCAAGTATATTTTTAGCTTGTTTGATTCCTGGGTGTCACAAACATTACTTCATTTCAAATTTTCAATCTTTTTAAATTACGAAGCCATATCTGCTCAAAGTCTTGGAGACTTTTAATTTGACTACTATACATAAGCACACCAAATTTTTTTTTCCTTAACGTCATAAAAACATACTGAGTTACATTTATGTGTCTATCTAACATGAACTATAAAGAAAAAGAAGGGACAGATATACAAAGCTTGAGAACAAATAAAAACCATTCAGTTGCATCTTGTAATAACTTTGGCCCGTATGACTTTCTGAAGACACTGAAGGTCAATGGAAAGCTCAGAAGACAACTTCTGAACTATGCCTTAGAATAAAGATCACCTGTCCTGATTTTTTTTCGAAGTATGATGAATTCACTTTAGGATTTTTCAGGGCTAACTACTTTAAGAAACAAGTACTTACATAGACAACCATGGCTTTCACTTGTGTGAAATATAAACAAGTTAATCATTAAAAAAAATAGAGTGAGGTAAGGCCTATCTATGTGTAAAGGAAGCATCTAGGACATTTAAGCACTAAATCAATTTTAATCATCATATTGAAATATGCTGCAGCAGGCACTTTAGCAGCTAAAAAAATCTTCAAGCTAGGTGGTTTGGTACATTTCTTCTTCTAGACTCATATATTAATAAATGCCCAGATACGTATCTCCAACGTATTTAACACTTGTAGGTTCGATACCAGAACAGCAAAGCCATAAAAAAAGTGCTTTGTCAGAGGCGTGCGTGGCTTTGGCAAACCCCCTCTAATTTAAGGTGCCGTTCCGCGTAAGCGGCGCTTTAGCGGCACGCTGACAGTAGGGGGCGCTGCAGAAAGACCTTTACAGGCTGGATTTTAATAAACATTTCTATGGGAAAGTACCAGTTGTGGCTATGCAAGACCATACCACTGCTAACATTTAATAGCGTACAAGAACTTAACCATGTAAATGGGTATTGATGTAAGGTACAATGTGGACATTAATTTTATAGTAAAACCTGTATAATTATTTTTAGCAAGTGCAGCAAATGACAAAACCCAAAGTAAATTCTGCCTTAAATCACAAGAGTTCAATTTCCATAGCAGCTGACAGAACTTGTGCCCGCATACTGAAGACAGAATTCAATAACGATTACAAATGTTGCTGTTGTTGAATTGCGTAAGGTAGAGTTCAGAAAGACTAGCTGAGGTTATAGCCCTATGGAAGCATGTGCAGTGAAAAAGTAAACAAAGAGAGAAATCTTGTGTTGGAGATCCCGGAAGAAGCATTACGGGAGTGAGAATGTGGGCACAAAAAGGTGAAGGCTGAGATTTTCATCTAACATTCATGTGACAATCGACTAGGCCCTTTGCGACACTGATAGCTGAAACTTATTTTGCCGTGGAAGTAACGAGCCTTGTACTAGGTCAGATCAAAGGTCCGTCTAGTATAGTATCCTGTTTATGGCAGTTGCAATGAAGAATGCTTAGGGAAGGGTTCAAGAACAGAGCATTTACCAATAATGTAGTGATATTTTTTTCAATTTTTTTTTTCTACCTTCCAAAATTTTCCCAATTTAGAAGTTTCCTGAGCTGGAGGTGATGCCTTTGTATTTAATAACACCTCCTGGATGTCTCTTCCATTAACTTGACCGGTTTCTTTTTGAATGTGTTGGGAACCACAGCTTAGTTTCTTACACTATGAAGAACCACTTCGGTTTGCTTGTTTTCAACCTGACATCTGCTGACTTCATTTGTTGTCCCTACTGCTTGAATTGGAAGAGGCAGTGAACCATCAGTCCCTAGTCATCCTCTTTGTGTCAATGATTTAAGAGAAAAATGTCTTGATGTCCCCTTAGCTATTTCTTTTCCAAGCTGAATAATCCTCTTTGGGTACTTTCTACAATGTCTTGGTTTTGTGGCGAAATAATCAGAATCATGAAGTGGCTCATGTTCTTGCATAAGGATGAGAGTATAAGTTCTGTTATCTTTTTCTGTTATTTTCTGGTACTCTTTTTTGACTACCTCTGAACACTGAAATGAAAATTTTCATATATTATCTATGATAACAAAATATGATTCCTGGGATGTAATGGTCAACTCAAAGCTCATCTTTGTATCTAATTATTTCTCTGCACCCCTTGTCTGTATCATTTCACATTTATCTACCCTGAGCTTATCTGAAATTCTTTCAGTCCCATAAATAACTTGCTATCGGCATCAAAATTTTCCACTTCAATGTTCCTCTCCTTTTTCAAATCATTGATGACTACATGGAACAGCAAGAGTCCTGACACACAAGTCTTTGAGATTCCATGGGTGACTCCACCAGTGTAACAAATTTTTGTTTAGTCTTGAAATTTTTAAAAAATATGTTTTGTAAGGGTATGTGGAAGGAAAGTGTCTGCTCCTTTAAGGGTATCCAGTCAAGAACCTTTTCAATGCAAAAAGGGAGAATAAGAAAAGAAGGAAGCCATAAACAAGAACACAAAGAGACACAGACCTGACTGACAAATGGTAAGGGAGGCAGTGATGAGACACAAACCCAGTCAGTCACACTAATTGATGAGGGAATGTTTATTTCAGTAAGATTATCTGATCAAAGGTCTTGTCAAATGGGATACCAAGAAAAAGTGGGAAGCTATAAACAAAATACAGAGACACAAGCTTGACAGGTAAACATAACAGCGACAAAGACAAGAAACAAACTGGTTCTCAATAAACTGCAGGCAAACTGGGACTTTGCAACTGATAAGGATGCAAACCTGAGGGTCCAGAATGTTGGAAAGGGATCCGTGGAGCTGTGCAAACTAATAAAGGAATGTGCAGGGGAAGGGCATCTGGAGGAACAAAGGAGGAACAGACAGAATGGGGTATAAAATGGACCGGTCGTGTAAAAGAGGGCAGTCAGTACACTTGTCTGATTGAGCCCAGCACCTGATCACTATAATCTTCTTACTAAATCCTATCTTCTTAATAAATATTTTCTTAATTATCTCTCTTTGTAATCTTGCTATCTATCCCATGTGTATGTGTGTTGTAAGGATGAAGTGCCAGCTACTGAGGGTCCTGTGTGAGTGGATTTGACGCCAGCAAATGGAGTCAGACTGGGAATGTGGGTGCCCCCGGCCTGTGGTGCCAGCTACTGGAGCCAGTGAGGTCTCAGTGTCAGCTGCTGGAGCAGGCTGCTGAGGGGGGAACAGCGTGGACCGAAAACCTGCTACTGGGAGGGACCAGTGCGGGTGAGGTGAGTGAGGGGCTCAGTGCCAGCAGCTGGAGTGGGACGGCGGGTCCCAGCTCACGTGCCTGATGCTGGCTGCTGAGGATGGCGAGTGCCAGTATCTTCCCCAAAGTGGGTGTGCGTCTCATTCACTGGCAAACTTCAAGCTGGACTCGCCGGTGAGTAGGAGAGGCTGGGTCCAGACAGGGGTATCGGGCAGGCAAGGATCCATGCTGTTATCCAAGGTGACCTGTGAGTGTAGAATGCCTGTGGGATGAGTGTGAGCGCTACGCATTTGCAGCAAGCATCAAGCTGGACCAGCCAGCGAGTAGGTGGCCCCTGAGGCAGGCAGGAAGAGGGCTGGGATCGGGGCAGGGGTACTGGGCAGACAGAGGGGCCGCGAATGTGCATGTGCTTGTGCATCCAGAGAGTCTTGTGTGTGTGCTTGCACTAGTGACCTTTTGTCTCTGCCAGCCCAAGAGGAGGAGGGGACGTGGCTGCCTGTGCTTGTGTTAAATGTTGGTCCTGTGTGTAGGTACTGTTGAAGGCAGCGCCTCATCTGTGGCAGCGCGTGTGACCAGCCAAGTCAGTGTCCTGTGTGTGTGTCTCTAGGACACGTGCTCAGCTTTGCTACTGGCTGAACCTGCAAATGGGAAGGTGGCATGCACGTCCCTCTGCCTGGGCGGAGACCCTGGGTCCCCCAGCACCGGCCTGGGCTCCAGCAGCTGGGCAGGAGAGGTCCTGGGCCAGAGCTGCAAGAGGTGACGGCCACTCCTAACATCCCTTAACATTTTTTAGCCATAAAAAGACTTCTTCTTTTCCCTCTATGGTGGCTTAATTTACTTAAGACTTTTTGATGAGGAACCTTGTGGAATGTTTTCAGTAATCCAAGTAACCTGAAGATCAGCTGTATTCCCCCATCTTCATGCCTGCTGACTCCTTAGGAGGTCTCCAGTAGTTCTGTGAGCCCTGACTTCTCTTTACAAAAATCATACTTCCCAATATATCATATATTCCAAATCTGTCTGCATTATTGTAGTTTCCACTATTTGCAACATGCAGAGGCGAGGTTTATCAGTCTGCAGTTTTCTGGATTTTCATCAGAAGTATTTAAAAAAATTTCCAAAATGTTTATCACCTTCAAATCTATGTATGCATAGGAGGCTTAAGGAAAATATCATATTGGCCCTGCATATTCTTTTCCTGCTCTTGGCCTTTAAAAAAAGGATTATTTTTAGCGTCCACACTTTTTGCAAATTAATGCTCAAACTCTTTTTTGACCTGCTTTATTGTGCTTTCACATTTAACCTGCCAAATTTTGTGATCCTTTATAATTTACTCATTTGAACACAACTTTAACTTACCAAAAGATTCCTCCTTGTTTGTAACAGCTCTCCTTTTCATTCCTGTCTAGACATACTGGCTTCCTTTTGCCATTTCTCATCTGCTATGTCTCAAATTGGTGTCCTTACATAGCTTTCTATCTACCTGAAAAACTCTAACTCATGTAGGTTTTAGCGCTATTCTAACCTTTTAAATTCTTTTTAGCAAGTTTTCTCTTCTTTTAGTGTATGTTTAAGTTATTCCTTGGTTCTGATAGTCAGAACCAAGTCAAAAGTTACTTCTTCTCATGGAGGATTCTATACTAACTTCTTAATATTATATATGATTTTATTCTTTAAAAAAATCATAAGAATCCTAATTTTATGTTGGCCTATAAAGCCTAATGAAAAGAAAGAAAAAACTTTGCTAGAGTGCCTGTGAGGTTTTTTTTGTCAGAACTTGGAAGTGCTGTGTAAGTAAAAGCTTATTTCTGGTTGTTAGCCATAGCCCAACATACATACATGTTCTGCTATATATAATGTGCTATATGTTATATATAGCATATATGTTAAATATAACATGGTAAATACAACACATAATACATAAATACTATATTATATAGTATGTATAATTTTATACACAATAATATATACAGACTATATAATATATTGTGTATGCTATATATTATATATACTATTTATAATACATGATACATTATAATATATTTTCTATATTTATTTGTAGGACTGGCTATACGAACTCCATTACCTATGTTTTTTATTGTGGAGTTTGTTGAGATTCCAATGTCCATTCCTGAAAGGAGGCTATATATAGATACACCCCCCTACACAGAGGGAATAGAATAACACTGTGCTGTAGAGTAATACTGAAGCTTCTCTGAGAATGCTACTTCAGCTCTGCCTAGCAAATCCTGTCATGCCCTGCTACCTTCGGGTTGTCATGCCTTATCGGAATGAGCCAGAAGACATTAACCTACCACCTTGCTTCTTACAAAGCTGTCCTACGCAGCTTTTCTCACGTTTGACTCAATCTCTGACACAAGAAGCTCTTCTTTCTGTAGGTGAGATTGTCTGAATTGTTCTCCTAGTCATCAACACTGAGATGAAATAAGGATTTCTTCTTAGATAGCAAAGTATGTCATCCCTTTTCCAGATCAAGTGTTTACCCTTGGGATCCGTTTCCTGGAACACAGACAGGCATCTTGGGTAGCTAGACCAGGTAAGTGGCTTAAGAGGATATGTGGACTAGGTTTAAGAAAGAACTGTCATTAACTTTGCAGACAACCAGTGGTGCACAGAATGCATAAACCTCTGCCTAGGTAGTGTTCTGATGAAATGGGGTAACTGGAGGAACCAACTACTCATTTTAAAAGTTAGAAGGACAAATAAATCCTCACAATTCGATGCAGAGGGCAAAATAACTTCCCCCAGTACTTCCACTACTAGCAGGCAAAACTGCATATGTGAAATTCAGTAATTATCAGAGCAATTGGCCTGAACTGAGACCTCTGGGAGGATGGATAAGGTCCTACATATGCCCAATTTAATTTTCTTAAAACTAGCCAAGGCAGCTAGCTCTACAAGAGCTGATGTTGCACTGACTGCGGAGGAGGCACATACCCTCACTGCCTCTAACGCATATATGATTGGTTTATGTTTCAGTACAAGCATAATAACAACTTCCATGATCTATGCATATTACTTTACTCATAAATAAAATAATCGTGTGCTTTTGAGGGTCTTAAGCCAATTTTTGAAAGGGTACCTTTATTTGCCAAGCCTTGGAAAGTACCTTTTCCTCAAATTGCTCATGTGTAAAAATGTAAATGATGGCCTACAGATGCACTTCTGTCAAGAATTACATAGGGTTATTTCAAAATCTTTTCAATACAAAATGTTCTGTGTGTTGGACTTAGTGATGTTTCCCTAACAACAGACTAATAGATAAATAGCAATATATATATTAAAAAAAAAAAAAATATCTGAATATAGTGTCCTTTTGCTGTAGTGATGATTTGGGCTTTCACGACTGTAAAAGAATCTCAGCAATCAGACTAATTGCTCTTTAAGGGGCCATTGCCCCATTCAGATAAAACAAAGGGAGGTGGATGACAACTGAAGGAAAGTTTATGACCAGCAACCTATATTTGTCAGGAATGAACCTGTTTTTCGACTGAATCATGAAAATGCCCCCGCCCAGAACCAAAACTGAAGTGCTAAAATTCCTCCCGGTTAGGAGGAGACGGAAACCCAGCTCTCTGTGAGCGTACCAGAGTGCTTCGGCTTCTGAGCAGCCCCCGTGAGCTCACGCCCTTTCCTCGCCTGGGCTAGAGGCTGCTCCCCGCGGGGCGGCCCGGCCCGGCCCGGCCCGGCCCGGCCC
>NW_008824411.1:2646904-2650131 GCF_000699105.1 Pygoscelis adeliae | reverse complement strand
TTGGGCGCGCGGGACCGGTGTGTGGGGTTGGGGGCTGCTTACCCGCGGGCCGCGGTGGGGCCGTGGTGCCGGGGCCGGGAGCCCGCTGTGCTGGTGGTACTTGTGGGGTGCTGGTGTTTTGGGCGTAGGGACTGGGAGCTCCACAGCCGTAGCCGGGGTACCCGGGCTAAGCGAGCTCCGCTCCCTGACTGGATCCTGCCAGCCAGCGCGTCGGGGAAGGTCACCGGGGGCAGAACTTCATCTCGGTGCCCGAGCTCTGCTTTAATTGCTCCTTGGAAGCTAATATAATTGCGACAGAGGACACGGGGTTTGCAAAGCTTCTTAGCCTGTTTGAAGGTGTCGCTACAAAACCGATTTCCTCTTCCAATGTGCGCGAGATTTCCATGGCAAAACAGATCTGCAGAATGAGCAAACCCCCTTAGAAACAAGGCTTCTTTTCTGTGAGTCCCAAAGGCTGCCTGTAATTGGCTGAGTTGTACAAGTGGGCAAAAATGGCTTGGTAAAGCAGCCTTTGCCTTGATACCACAGGCATGCTGTGTGGCATGTTGACAACTTGGAGAACTCTATTTTATAATTCACCTCTGTGGTCTGAACCTTGATGTGGCTAAAGGAAAATTCACAGCTTGGCTTCCTCCCGAAAAGGAAAAGGAAAAAAAGCCTTTAGGGAGGGAAAACAGGCCAGAAAGAAATTAGGGTGTTTCAAAGGTGAAATCTAAATAGGCGAGTCTGTAGTTATTTAACTTCTGAGAGAACCTGTTCCTACTCCTATGGGATTCAAATGGTTTTGCAGGTTACTGCAGAGGGAGTAGGCCTAGGACCATAGATATTCAGCACTGATGGTAGAAAGGTAGGCATGGAAATATTCTTCTGAAAGAAGAGCAGGAATACAGTATTCAGAAAGGGAAAATACCTTTTGAATAGAGTTCAATAAGTGCTACGTATGCTTCCTCACTTGCCATTTGTAAGCAAGAACACTCTGGTAAGAAAGTAATGACAGGAAGTACCTAGTGTTGTGTTGTCATAATACAATAATTTTTTAACTTCATTTATCAAAGCATGTTACTCGGGTAAAAAAGGGTGATCCTTTAGTTATTGAACTTGAGGGAGGAGGGCAATGTATCTGTAATCAATTTGTAGTGCTGAAGAACTATTCTGACTAGAATTTTTGCTATTTTAGCTGTTTCATGTCATCAGTGTGTTTACTTCCTTTTATCTCATTTGCATATGTGGATTTTGTTGGTGACAGTGTGTATTGTGTTACCACATTTGCAGAAATCTTGAGTAATTGCTCTAGTTTTGCATTGGGAAGCAAGGTTTGAATTCAGATTTGTTCTCCCTGTTAGATCACATAATGCTAAAGACTTAACAAAAGTGCAGCATTTCCAAATTCAGCATATACAATATGGTTTCCCTTTTAAATTAGGTTGCTGTAATAGTTATTCTCTTGACTTTGTTGTTTCTGCCAGTAACTGGTTATTTATTAGCCGACAGGTATATTTTTCAGAGGTATAGGTGTCCTAAACCTTTCTCCTTGGAATCTCAAGGATTCCTCAGAGTTTCAGCATTTATAAATGACAAAGGCAAATTCTTCCCAAAAGTTTTGGTCTTTTGACTTGTGGCATTAATCTGATTCTTTGGAAGAGATGAGTCAAGCCCATGGTTGACAGCTGGGGTTAGGCTCCATGAACAGCTTTGTAACTACCTCAGATTTCTCTTTGAGGTAACAAGTATCCTATCAGATGACTGGTTATTAGAGTTAGACTGACTGCGGGAAGCCCAAGGTACCGGGCAGAATGGTTGACTGGTAGTGTGAATATGGCTCTGTAAAAGGTTTTGATAAGCCCATAGGCATTTTGAGGCCTGTTCCTCTTAAGCTCTCTCACTTTTAGCTGCGTTGTCTGTCTTCATGCATGTGTGAGAAGGATCCTAAGTTCACCTTCGAAAACAAGCTTCATAGTGGTTCCTTAAGTTCAGTCTTCATTGGGGTAGCTGTAAGCTGGATCCAGGAACTGCATCAAGTTTTTCCTTAAAATGGGTTAAATACGAAGGATTTGTCAAGAACAATGACATTGACTTTATCGAGGCCTCTCTCTCTAGCAGGGGACTTCCAAATGAGAAAAAACAAAGTTCTTTCCCAACAGGAAGGTTGCCACTCAAGCTAAGGAGGCAAATTACTCATTATTTCCTTTTCTCATTGTAGCTGATTTTTGAGGTCATGGGATCTTTATTTTTTAACCAAAGTAGTATTTTCTTTCATGTAACTGCAATATTAAAGGCTGTCATGTGACTGCTGAAATAAATGGTAAAATTCTTTTTTACTTCATTGCAGAATCAGACTCTTAGCAGTGGCTGTGCCATAAGTAATTCCTATAGTAATGAACTGTAGTTCAGTTGTTAGCTTACAAATCACTGAAGTCCAAAGGGATGATGATGTTGTCTTTAAAGAAAGCTTTTATCGCTATTTTAAGAAACATCGAGAGGAAGTATATGAAGTGCCAAATTTTATTACTTTCAACTCAAATTTAGCTAGCTTGCTTTTTTATATCTGCATATTTAGATCCTCTCTAGGAAGAACTACTTTCCTATGATTTCTTTTGCCAGGAGTGGGTGCAACCAAAACTTGAGTCTATAACTGGGATTCCTAGTTACTGCTGTGAAGTGATCATGTCAGTTTTTTTACTAAAAAGAATTCTATTTGCTTATTTTCCCAAGTGGGGGAGGTTCTTCTGTTTCCCTTGGAAGAGCTTTTGATGAACTATGAAACTTTCTATCAAGATATGTTATTTCTTGTAGCTTGGCCTGCATTTCCCTTTTTTAATTTCATCCAGTTACACATATGTACCATGCAGGAAGGACATCCTCCATCTAAGGAAAATGGGCTATTTAGCCATAGCAGTGTCATATGATGTGGAAGCTATTGGCTGTGACACTGCTGCAGATAAAGCCTCCTTAGCTCCTGCTGGTAAATCCTTGTGTATCATGTTATGTAATTCATTTCACCTTCTGAGGTTCAACTTTCTTACCAGTGGGTGACATTCATATTAAAGTTGAAACTTGATTTAACACTTTATTCACATTTGAATATACCCAGAAGTGCTAGAGGTAGGTGAAACTCAGATTCAGATGGTTTAAACCTTTCTTCCTCTGGTGTAAATTTGATCCACTTTGTCTAGGCTTTGCAGCGCATGTTTTAGGTGGGATAAATCATTTACTCTTTGAGCACATCT
>NW_008824411.1:2636021-2646876 GCF_000699105.1 Pygoscelis adeliae | reverse complement strand
GAACCTAGGTACAGAATTTCAGCTGTGTCTGATTTTGCTAACATCCTGGTTTTAGATAAAACAATTCACTGTGGGATAAATTTAGGGGGCTGGGGAGAAAAAGAGAGAGAGAATTTTAAAAGCAGCACTTTGTAGTATGTTTCCTGTTATTTATTACTGCAGATAGGTCTCTTTGAGTGGGAAATTTCTCTCTTAGCATGCTGCTTCATCTTTTCTCTGGTCCTGTGGTAATGTCCTCCACGATATCCTTGTCCCAAGAGTTACAGTCATTGGTTCAATATCCAAGTGGAAACCAGCAATGAGTGGTGTCTGTACTGGGACCAATGCTATTTAATATCTTCATCAATGACACAGACAGTGGGATCGAGTGCACCCACAGCAAGTTTGCAGACAACACCAAGCTGAGTGGTGCAGTTGATTTGCTACAGGGAAGGGATGCCATCCAGAGAGGCCTCGACAAGCTCGAGGAGTTGGACCTGTGCGAACCTCATGAAGTTCAACAAGGCCAAGTGCAAGGCCCTGCACCTGGGTGGGGGCAATCCCCAGTATCAGTGCAGGCTGGGAGATGAATGGTTTGAGAGCAGCCCTGCCGAGAAGGACTTGGGGGTACCAGTGGATGAAAAATTGGACGTGACCTGGCAATGTGTGCTCGCAGCCCAGAAAGCCAATCGTATCCTGGGCCGCATCAAAAGAAGCGTGGCCAGCAGGTCGAGGGAGGTGATTCTGCCCCTCTATTCTGCTCTGGTGAGACCCCACCTGCAGTACTGTATCCAGCGCTGGGGTCCCCAGCACAAGAAAGACATGGACCTGTTTGAGCGGGTCTAGAGGAGGGCCACAAAACTGGTCAGAGGGATGAAACACCTCTTCTATGAAGAAAGGCTGAGAGAGTTGGGGTTGTTCAGCCTGGAGACAAGAAGACTCTGGGGAGATCTTGTTGCAGCCTTTCAATATATAAAGGGGGTTTATAAGAAAGATGCAGGAAGACTCTTTTTTACCAAGGCCTGTATTGACAGGACAAGGGGCAATGGTTTTAAACTGAAAGAGGGTAGATTTAGGTTGGACATAAGGAAGAAATTTTTTACGATGAGGGTGATGAGCTGCTGGAACGGGTTTCCCAGAGAAGTTGTGGATGCCCCATCATTGGAAGTGTTCAAGGTCAGGTTGGGTGTGGCTTTGAGCGACCTGATCTAGTGAAAGATGTCCCTGCCTGTGGCAGGGGGGTTGGACTAGATGATCTTCAAAGATCCCTTCCAACTCAAAGCATTCTATGATCTGTATACCGCTTTTGTATTTGTAGCAAGTACCTATTGTCCCAAGTTGTTTAGATGACTAAAATTCTTATACTGTCCCTCTAATTTGCCTGGGTAGTAATTAAATGAAGGAGAAGGTGGAGTGTTGACTTTAAATTGTGATGAGATTCTGAACAGTAGGTAATTAAATTGAATTTGATTATCTGTTCCAAATTTTTCCATTAAAAAAGTAAACTCCATGAGTACCAGAACTCAGGAAGCCAAGTTTCCTATGCTCATGTCTTGTGACCGATTGACTTTGTTGCCAAAGTCAATCAAGTTTTGGGGGATGTTTAGACAGTAACTTCCCCTCCCCCCATCTTTGAATCCCTGCAGTCTAATATGGTGTTTGCTTAACCTTTCATGCCTCAAGGCATGTACAGGGTAGTCTTTCTCTGCCTCCTGTTGATTTTCACAAAATATAAAATTATCTTACGTATCCACTCTTCTAGCAGATTTAATGGAAGTTAGTGATGGAATTGTAAGTTATTGGAAAGTATAAACAAAACACACACAGAAGGTTTATGCAATCATGTTGTAGATTTATTGAAAAGTATGTTTAATAAACACAATACAATACTTGCAAAAGGGTGACTTGTTGGAAAAAAGTGAAGATACTGCAGTATGTACTTTGGTTGAGGTGAAAGTGACAAAGCAATTTTTAGGCCATTTATGTGGCTGCTGTTTCTCTCTTGACTTCATAAACATAAAATGAATGCAGTAGGGGACACATACAAGACCATCACACTTTGTATATGTGAGCTAGCTTTCTAATATCTCAAAGTATGAGGAACGTTTCTTCCTAGAGCAGAACTGGGCTCTAAATCAGGTGTCTAATGTGGAGATGTGTCTGCATACTCTGAGCTGTACAACGTATTTATTACTTGTAGTCAGGAAGTTCATGATCATGTTGAATATTCTTAAAATGAGTTTGTTTTCTTGGAATAGATAAGACGTAAAGTATATATCGTAATCCTCTGAACAATCAGTATGGTATCAAGAAAGAATTAGAAATGCAGTACAAATTTGTTTCATTTTACCTTTTTGTAAGATTTTAACTTAAATTTTAACAAGACTTTAACTTAAATTTATCTCTAAAGAAGTCAATAGAAAGTTGTGCCCCAAAACTTTAGGAAGTACAGGACTGATAATCCTAACATTTTCTTATGCATATTAAATTACAATATTAGAGAAAAACATAAAGATCCCTATAGTACTGTGTGAGAGTGAACACAAAGGTTTGCAATAGCTTTCTAAATAAATTACAGTCAATTATGTAAATATGCATTTCAGAACTGTTTAAATACACATTTTCATAATCTGTACTTTGAAGCCTTTAAATGCACATTATTGGCTGCAATAGGATATAATATAAATATGTATAATATAAATATAAGCACTAGACAGTGTTAAAGACAGTATTTTTAGTGGACTATGGTGACTATCTCTCTTAATGGGTATTTAAAAAAATGTAGAGCATTTACTCAATAGAATAGACACTTTCTGAACAGCAGTGTGGTTTGTTGTATGTTATGGTAAAACCCTGATTACAAAGATAACTGGACGTTCCTAGTTTTTTGTGCAGTTGTGGTATTTCAGAAGTGTCTTCTTTGGTACTTCGGTGACAGTGATACCTTCATGGGATTCCTACATTGTACTGATCCCAGAAACAGTTTAAACATCTTTTCCTCATTTGGATTATCATGGAGACTTTTATGGGATGACTTGGATTTATAAAGCTAGGTGTATTCTAAGTTTTTGCAAGAGGTCTTTAACAGATTATTGACGAGATGCAAACAATAGCTCAGTTAAATTCACAAACATCTCCTTTGATACATTGAATTCAACTCAGCTACTTATATTAATAAAGTAAGCACTTATTGTTGTATCTTCTTAAAATATGAAAAGTACCACATACCAGAAACGGTTCGGTCAGTAAGTGAATAGGCAATAAAACCAGTAGGATTTAGTCAATACAAATTGCTCATCTAGTGGTCTAGTACTTCTTTGTATTTCTTGAGCCAAATTAATTAATACAGTTTCCAGTCCAATTAAGATTCTAGAGTATGTGAAAGCATCTAGGCTCTGATTTATCATCCTTTCAAGCTTGAGTATTGTACTTCTTTCAGCTTATTGACTTAAGCTGAGCCATTCTTGGGAGTAAGGTATTGCTCAGCCAAGAACAAGGATGATGCAATCAGAACATCTTTAAGTAAGGAGATTAACTTAACTGTTATGTATAGTTATACACTATTCAGTTGATTATTTATTGCTGAGTGGTATGACTGTCACTGAACACTACCCAGAAAGAAATAGTTTAATAAGCTAGGCTTCTTTATGACTAAATAAACTTTGTTATGTCTTTTAACAGGCAGGATATTAATACGTAGTTGAGGGGAAATTCTCTCTGCTACCATACAATTTAACAATGATGTAATGAAATTAACTCTAACCTTTGCACAGTCCTCTGTCAGATGCATTGTAGCAGTTTCTACATGATACAAACTCCAGGACAGTGTGGGTGTGTAATGAAGTTGTCATGCAGGAGGAGACTGAGCTCAAACCCACTGCTTTTAGTGGAACTCCCCGTATTATCCAAACAAGGCTTGACATATGTGTATTGAATTTTTAAAGCCTTTAGCGTTCTTATTTCCTTGGGCTATGTGCTCTGAAAAAGGAGACATTGCACAGAAACATGAAGCATAACTGTTGCTGAGTTAGAATTAGTACACTTACCATAACTTGGTAGTTTTGTTAGCTAGTGAATCCTTCTGTTCAGGAATCCATTGATATTTCTCTGCATCAGGGTGCCGAGAGCACGAATAAGGTTGTCGCTGCCCTGACCAGTCTCACCCAGGGCTTCCACCCATGTCCTCTGACCAAGGGTTCCATTTAAGCTTGGGCTGGTGCCTTTGGTTTCTGCCTGAGCTGTGTCCTAGGGGTGTCTGTCCCTAGTCCTATTTCTGAAGTGCTACATGGAATCCCTGGGTGGACCCTGGCCTGTTACCATGTCTTGCCTGATGATCACTGAACTGTCAGTAGGACCTGTTGCTGTCACTGCTTTGCGTGCCTGCTTCTGGTGCTATAGATGTGAGGTCATTGCACAGCCTGTGTTTTGGGCATCCTTCTATGTACTTCTATACAGAAAAGTCTCAATAATAGTTACAGTTAAATAGAGTTAAAATTGTTGCATTAATGCTTCTTAGTTTCTATCCCCTATTCCTTTTTCCTAGCGATGGAAGGTTCATCCTTCCATGTGTTACTCACAGTAACACACCCCCCACCCCCACACCCCCCAGCACCAGTCTCCACCTCCCCAGGTTCTTAGGGTGGGGGGCTCCAGCTTGGTGCTGGGGGCATGTGTGCGTGTTACTGTGAGTTGCCAGCATCTGGAGTCCCTTGCCAGGAGGAATACGATGTTGATATTAATGGTTTTTTCTTCCTCACTCTAGGATCCACTTGGGCGCCTTTTTATATGTTTGTTAACATACTTTTATACCTTGCTTTTCATTGGCCTACAACTTCAAATTGTATCCAAACTTAACTATATATGGTGTGTTTTACTGATGTTAAATACTTGCTCTTTGTTCTCTTTTGTTATCCTTGAAAACCAGCATTTTCCAGCTCCAGCACTATTTCTTAGTTGTCCACTGTGAGCTGTTTGTAGTCATGAGGTCTCCAGTGCTAAGCCTGTGTCCCATCTTTTGTCATCCTATGCCTGTACACTATATTAACATCCAATCTTGTGTCTCCACTTCTCAAGGTCTCTCCTGTCTTATCAGGCCTGTATTTCTCTACACTGCATCCTTATGTTACAGTAATAAATATCTCATCCTGCACAGACTGATTAGTTGTTACGATTATCTGTAAAAACATGGTCATACCATACCGTGATAAGCAAAAATAAAACAAATTAGCCATAATCTCCTGGTCAGAAGAAAAATTGCTGTTACAGTTAAACCAAGCGAAAACAAACCTGGAGGTGATTTGGTAAATTCAGTAATTGATCTTCACTTGGATGTGAAAAAACTTGTTTGCTGTGCATTCGCTTTTGAAGTGCAAAAACACATAACATTCACAGTTGCTTAACTGTGTTTACTATTTGTTTTTCCTGTTGCTAGTACCTGGCTCAGAGGCAGTCAGATTTACAAAATCTGTTAGTGTGAGTATATAATTTTCCCTAGCATCTGGGTATTGTGTCAAGGAGACAGTGTCTCGTTAATGACTATTAGCCTAATACAATAGTACAGAAACATCTAGCAGGATAACATAAATTAAGTTGACTTAGAACTATTAAAGCATGTAAGCATAAGAGCTTTCCTGTGAGGTTAGGAACGAGGTGTGTTTGATGAAATATGACTCTGCTTTGTTTAATACAATGAAGATAAAGACATCCCCAAATTTGTTAACAACCTTGTTTTGTTACAGTGAAGGCTAAGCAAAATGTAATGGCTGTGCATTGTACAACATATACCCAAGACTGTACATTTAGGTTTTCCCATGTGGTACTTGTACTGATTCCTTTGGGACTTTGGAGAAGGTGTTTCAGTCATAGGTTGAGGAAGCAGTGAAGAAGTACCCAAGAAAATCCTGGAAGAAGATAAACAGAATAACCTTTCGAAGTTCCTTCCAACTTCATTTTCTATGATCACTCTTCTGGGAGGTGGTTGAGTCTCAGCAAGTTTGAGAGCCAGAAGCCCCAATAAAAAGCAGTGTTTGTGTGGGATGACTATCCCCATTACCTTTTGCAGTGCTTGTAGCAGTTCCTGGTCAAGTTCAGACACAGTAGACAGCATTTTGCCCTGGGTCAATATTCATTGCTTAAAAATTCATTCCTTATTTCCTCTTGGATAGAGAAAATAGCCAAGACAGGAGATCTAGTTCATAGTACTCATTGGACTATGCTGACTTAGATAAACTAATGGGGTCTCATTCAGGTAGTGTGATACAGAGGACATAAACTCCATGAGGGTGAGGGGAAAGCAGTGACAAGCCTAATAAGTAATTACTGGGAAAAAATAGGTTTATTTTAAGCCTGTGTTTTACTTTTGCTAGGATGACAGGAAATAAATGCCTAACAGCCATTAGAATTAGATGGATGTCTTAGATATCTAAGTTTTCTTAGGCAACAAATCCCAACAGTAACTAAGTATAATTTTGGATGAAGGACCTGTGCAACTTAAACTTTGTCTTAAAGTTTTTGCTTTTTTTCCCCTCCAAATTGTTCAGTCTGAATTTGTTGGTACCAAGCTTTTATGATCCTGGAATTCCAGTCTCTGGAATTTACCTCTATCCAGGTATAGATATAAATATCTTCATACCTCTCATTCTGAATAATAGAGCTGCAATCCATATGAAACATCAGGGTTGGTTTTGGGTTTTTTTTCATATCTCATTAATCTGCTGTGGCACTTCACAGCAGCTGGGCTGATATAAGCACCCATAAATAAAAGTAGCCAAAAAGAAATCTCTCTAGCTTGTGGGATAATCCCATACAGCCAACTGCTGATGTAGAAAGTCAGTGCTGTTCACATGCCCATACAAATTATGGGGAATTTTTACAGGCAGGGATGGGATGCTGCTGACTGTTCCTTCTAAGGAAGGGCCACACAGCAATATTTGCACATTTCCAACCTTGATCCACACAAGTGAAATCATCCTTTCCCTCCTAGATTGTGCTGAAGAGAGCTGCAGCAGTGACCGTACTCCTTGAGTGTACTCTGTTGAGCAGTCACTTTGAAGTCAAAGCTCTTTTATTGTACTAAAACCTGAAACTGTGCCTTTGATTGACCTCTGACAGCTAAGACAAGGAAGTTTGGCCTAAAGGGATCCTCTCCCTAAAGAGGACCAATCACTAAGGGCCTCAAAAGATGTTTGGTGGGTTACTTCTCCAGCAGGAAGTCCCATGCTTGGACCTGTTTCTTAAACCAGGAGATAATCCATTAAAATACACAGTTTAGTGTATGCTTCTGATGCGATAAGGGTGGGAACCTGTTTCTGCCTTAGGAGTATGTGTCACCAGAAAGAGGAACTCTAACACGTGAGTGGGCCAGGATTCTGCTTAATTATCTCTTCTGAACAGCTGGTAATATATAGAAGAAAGTATCTTTTTCAGGTTAACAGATTCCTGCTGGGCCAATTGCATCAGAGCATCTAGACTTGTACAGGCTGATGTGCCATGAAATCTGGTAGCTGAATTAGTGTCCTTCATAATCAGTGTACTTTGAAATAAATGAATATGATGAATAGTAGCTCTGGTACTTATTATTTAAGATTATTTGTACGGGATATTACAGTAAAACTAATTGTTTTTTTCATCACTTAGATTTTTTTACAAGAGTTAGAATTTCTTGGACGTGATCAGGTTGCTAAAACACAGCTGACTAACAGTGTAGCAAAATACAGTATTTATTTTTAGATTTTTTTCCCCCAGCAGAATGATAAATAGTTTCTATGCTGTTGCTTTGCTCTATCTGACAAAAGGCAATGAGCTGTATCTGTGAATACCCCTTTTTGTTGGTTTCAGTACAATGCAATATCTGTGCTAGCATCTAGACAACTGCTATAAACAGGAAAATGATAATAAGTGCTATGTGCCTGTGACCAATACTCTTGAACTCTTGTAATATTTACCCCCATAAGTAATTTAAAGGTTTGAGCGGGATTTGTGAGATAATAAAGTGCTTAGATACATATATATATGTATTTAGGAAAATATGTATATAATATGTACGTATGTACGTATTTCCTTGTTAGCATTTTTCTGGCATCTGTCCAGGTCCCTACTACACGTAGACAAAACATCAATAACAGAATTATTATAGCCATGAAAACATAATTTCATTTGGAAAGCAAGTAACATAATATGTGGATACATTGTATTTCTATTTGTGTAGTTCATGTGGAGTAGACCCTTGCTAATTTATGCTGATTGGCTCTTCACAAATGACTGAGTGTTGTGGCAAGAGGTATGTAACATTAGTTCAGCATCTTGCCACAAGCTTGAGGCTAGCCACCATTTTGGGACTCCAGTCCTCCAGTCTGAGGGAGAACGTCCATCTCGGCAGCTGTCTTGAGGCTCATTTTGCAATTGTAGAGAAAATTTAAAAAAGAGCTCAGCTAATGGAAACTGCTGGCTTTTTCTTATGATATCTTTGTAATGAAAGGTTTCCCTTTCAACTAAGGGAATCAAAAAATCTGTAGGTAGTGAATGAGTGGTTTGGGATACTGAAAGACAAAACAGGAAGAGAAATCAATGAAAGTTTCTCAACAAAACCCAACCCCCAAACAAGTGAATCTGCAACTGGGGATAGTAAACAAATAAACAACCCCCCTAGAATTCTGAGCCATAAACTATCAATGAACTTGTATAGTGCACCTGGAAGTGTGGCTTTGCAAGCAGAAGGAAATAAACCCACCAGCTGCCAAGAGCTCTTTCCCAAGACTTTTCCCTGTTACGTGCACTGTAAGCACTGCCAGAAAAAGATATATGAGAGAACCTATGAATGTTGTTTATTTATGCTCTATCTCACTCAAAGGTGTAAGGAAAACATAATAAGAAAGGATGACACAGTAAAGGAGCAATTTGGGGAAGTGTTTCTTTTCTCCCTGCAGAATGACTTCCATTTGTTGATGCTAGCAACTGCTCATAACATAGCTGTATTTGCAAGTCAAAATGGGAACTTATATCCATGCAAGTATCAAAGTGGAGTTAATACCTTCTCTCCGACAGTGTTAGAACATCCTAGCACTTGGTATAGTGTCCAGGTATAAACATGAGTGTTAGGAAACTTCAGCGGACTCACTGAACAATCTAAGGTGATGCTGGAATTGACCTAGGATAAGGGCTTACAGACACGCTGGAGCTAGTTCGTAGTCTCTCCTGCCTTTCTTGTCTATCTCACAATGTATGTAAGCACATGGGTTGAGAAGAATCAGAGATACACTGTTTTGCACATCAGTAATCTAGGAGATCTCTGGTAACTAGCATTTTTCTGCTTCTGGTACACTGAGCTGGACCTGCCAGCTATCTGGGAGGTTAAGAGCATGCATCTGATTCAAAGCAAAACAACCCTTGAATGGCCACACCTGATCTGTGTAAAAATCCTTCATGTTTGGTGATTTTAGTAAAAACTAAAAGAAACTAAAAAAACCCTAAAAAAAAAAAAATCAAGTATTATGAATAAGGTCTCTATGGCTGACTCTATACCAGTAAAGTAAATATGCAAGGGTGCAGGGTCAAGTGCTGGCATGCAACTGTCTGTACCATTTAGCTGTTAGCACCTTCAGCAGCAAAGTTCTATGATTCTATCATTCACCGATGAATTATTCTACAAGGAATTAAGGGATATCTCTAGATCAGCTGCCCTTGTCCTTATGGGTGACTTTAACTTCCCAGATGATGACTGGGAACATCATATAGTGGACACAAACAGGTCCAGGAAATTCCTGAAGCCCGTTGGAGATAACTTCTTGGTGCAGGTACTAAGGGAGCCGACTAGGAAAGGTGCCCTCCTACATCCATTGTTTGTAAACAGAGAGGGACTCGTGGGCCAAGTGCTGATTGGTGGCTGTCTTGGTCACGGTGACCACAAAGCAGTTGAGTTTCAAATAGTTGGCAGCAGGAGAAAAACTGCCAGCAAAACTTTGGCCCTGGACCCATGTCTGAAGAGCGGACTTGGGGCTGCTGAAGGAGCTAGTTGATAAGGTCCCCTGGGAATCTGCTTTTGAAGGTGTTGGGGTCCATGGCTGCTGATCACTTTTTAAGAGCCATCTCTTAAGAGTGCAGGAGCAGGCAATTCCAAAGTGTGGGAAGTCAAGCAAGCAGAGAGATCTGGATCTGGATAGGCTAGAGAGCTGGGCAATGACCAACCGTATGAAATTTAACAAGAGCAAGTGCTGGATTCTCCACCTGGGATGGGGTAATCCTGGTTACACGTACAAATTGGGGGATGAGAGGCTGGAGAGCCGCCCTGTGGAAAGAGATCTGGGGGTTTGGTTTGATGGCAAGTTGAATATGAGTCAACAGTGTGCCCTGGCAGCCAAAAGGGCCAACCGTGTCCTGGGGTGCATCAGGCACAGTGTAGTGAGCTGGTCGAGGGAGGTGATTGTCCCACTCTACACTGCACTGGTGCAGCCCCACCTTGAGTACTGTGTGCAGTTTTGGGCGCCTCAATATAAGAAGGACATCAGACTATTAAGAGTGTGTCCAGAGGAGGGTGACCAAGATAGTGAAAGGCCTTGAGGGCAAGAGTTACGAGGAGCGGCTGAGGTCACTTGGTTTGTTCAGCTTGGAGAAGAGAAGGCTGAAGGGTGGCCTCATCACTGAGGGGTGCCCTCATCACAGTCTACACCTTCCTCATGGGGGGCAGCGGAGGGGGAGGTGCTGATCTCTCTGGTCACCAGCGATAGAACATGAGGGAATGGAATGAAGCTGCGTCAGGGGAAGTTCAGGCTGGACATTAGGAAAAGGTTCTTCACTGAGCACGTGGTCGGTCCCTGAACAGGCTCCCCAGAGAAGTGGTCACAGCACCAAGCCTGTCAGAGTTCAAGGAGCGTCTGGACGA
>NW_008824411.1:2625489-2627626 GCF_000699105.1 Pygoscelis adeliae | reverse complement strand
ACATGAGGGAATGGAATGAAGCTGCGTCAGGGGAAGTTCAGGCTGGACATTAGGAAAAGGTTCTTCACTGAGCACGTGGTCGGTCCCTGAACAGGCTCCCCAGAGAAGTGGTCACAGCACCAAACCTGTCAGAGTTCAGGGAGTGTATGGACGACACTCTTAGTCATATGGTTTAGTTTTAGGCAGTCCTGTGAGGAGCAGGGAGTTGGACTCGATGATCCTTATGGGTCCCTTCCAACTTGAGATATTCTGTGATTCTGTGATCATTAAGACTGCTCATAGTAGTCAAGTGCTTGAGTATTTGCAGGGTCTGGGCCAGGGCCCATAGTATGGAAAGAAGGGAGAAATCCTCCAAAATCCACAAGAACCTGGTGGTGATGTTCTCTTAACAGAAAGTGAAGCTAGTGATGAATTTGACTTTGTGGACAGAATTTTCAAATGAAGCCAAAACATCTCAAAGGTGTGTAACTGTCAAACTTCATCATGCTGCCCTAGTTCATAGGGGTGTGGGAGATGGGAATGTGGAGGGTCAATTAATATGTTTTTTGTCACCTGTTTTTTGGCTTGTTTCAAGCTGTTGGGTCAGTTCAGTTAGCAGGATCAGTTAATGATAATATTACACTCAGTGTGAGAATGAAAACCTGTTAGATTTGACTAGTCCTAACAGTCTGTAACTTGCACTAAACTATGTTGTCTTTAACCATTTTCTCTCATATTTAAGGGCAAAGTATCATAGTTATATGTCAGTACCAAAGCTTCGTAATTACCATCTTTAGAAGTCATCCTGCAGTGAATTTGCTATTAAATATCGAATTTGCCTGTAAAACAATGACTCAGTCATAGTTCTCCAACTAAATAAGGGCAACTTAATGGCAGTGGTTCTTAATATAGGCTGCTATGTATTTTAAAAGATTCAGTTTTTCTCTTGTTTACAGCTAAAATTCTGCTTTTAGCCTGCATAGTAAGTGAAACTGAAAGAGGAAGTGGTTTCTGTTCTTACTGTGCGAGCCCTTGAGCCTTTCTGGAGCACCGGAGGAAAGGGTAGGACTGTAGTCTGTGTAGCTGTACTTTTTTGGCCATTTCAAGCATGTTTGCACTGTCCTGCCTGCCTGCTCATCCTCTCATACAAACCTGATGAGCACTTGCAGACCCTTAGGACCACTGGGCAATATCTTAAAACACGTCTTCCTGATGTTAGTGCAGTTTAACTTACAGTCATGATTAGTGTAATAAAGGGCAAAGCCATATGTGTCTCTGCTTTCCCTCACTCTGTCCCTGCAGGGTACTGTGTTGTACGTGATTTCCTCTTACAGTTGGGATTGGTTTGCTTTTCACCTGTGTCCTCGCCTTTCATTTTTCAAAGATGGATGAAAGCTAAATATTTGTTTAGAAGATTAAATTATGTACTTATACTTTTGTGTGCTACATTTACATTTAATGACAATGACATGTTATGTTGTCTTTCTCTGCTGCTGTAGTTGCATTACAAAAGCAGTGGCAAGATACATTTTGGTTACTTGCAGCTTCCTCTTGACCATTTGAGACACAGTCTCTCAACCAAATGCTGCTAATGTTACTAGTGTAGATGCTTTTAAGTAATTGTGAGGTTGTATTCCTGCAAGGATAAAGAAAGTTTATGCAAATTATTAGTATAGATGACAAGTTCTTGTTCTATAGCTGTTGTCATTACAGGCATTTATTTTTGACATCGTCTGTGACTGCTGCGTACCTTGCATCTGGAGTGTCTGCTTTGTCTTTCATTATTGTCTGTTTGTCTCTCTATGTTCTATCTAGCTGTCTTTTTGTTACAAAATAACAGTTTTGCTTGAAAGTACAGTTTTAGTTCATCGCCTGGTCCTTCATTGTTTTCCTCTGTTTTAGAGGAATTTTGTGAATTTTCCTCCCCAGCCTCACTGTACTGGTTTCAACACTACAGATCTGACCTACAGCAAAATAAAAGTGAGTGAAAGGCAAGGAATTTGATGTTTTCTTCTGTGTTACATTTGCATTGTATGTCACCATCAGAACTTTTTTTTTAAAGGTAATTGCAGGTGGCCAAAATATAATCATATTTGGAATACAAGATTTCTATCAGGATGAATTTGTACTTGACTTGCAGCTGTGAATTCTCTGTAAT
>NW_008824411.1:2608138-2625439 GCF_000699105.1 Pygoscelis adeliae | reverse complement strand
CATTTTCTTTTGGCAAAACCTCAGTAGTGATAAACATTGATCAGCAAGTTGTTGGAGGTGATTTTGTTCATTTGTTTTGTGGCTTTCATAGAACTAGGTAGAAAGCACATTGCAGCAGATTTTCTATACAGCTGAAAGTTATTTGCAAATCTTTTCCAAATCTTCTGGTGAGTTAAAATGCTGAATCTATAATAAAATAAACATTTTGGCTATGAGAAGATCTTCCTCTGAAAGCACTGAGTATGATGAATGCTGTCATGGACTATCACATTAGAAAAAGATCAGAAAATATTTAATGGGTAAAGGAAGCCGCTTGTTTTCATCAGTTAGCTTTTAATGACTTGTGTGTTGCTCAAGACAGGAAACTTGCAGAATATGTGAAAAGAAGCTCACACTTCAGGACCCTCTTTCCAGTCACTTTTCTTGAACAAGTAATACACTCAAAGTAATTGTAAATGTAATTGTATGGATACAACTCTGACAAAGCATCAGAGTATCCCAGAAATAATAGGTCTTAATACCTAATGGTCAGAACTCTGTTTGGTGTGATGTACTTATTTCTGGTGATGCA
Organism: Pygoscelis adeliae; assembly: GCF_000699105.1. Lineage (NCBI taxonomy): Eukaryota > Metazoa > Chordata > Aves > Sphenisciformes > Spheniscidae > Pygoscelis > Pygoscelis adeliae. Next base: position 2,624,868 of record NW_008824411.1, on the reverse strand, counting down.
CTGTGCAAAACAACTGAAACACTTCTAACACTGGGAATACGAGTAGGATGGAATGTGAACTGTGGGACAGATTTTTGCCTGAATTCTCTAGTGAGTGGGAAGTATTTAAAGGGGGGAGGGGAAATCCAGGCATGGAGGTAAAGAAAATGCCATCTTTCTTTTTTTCTTTAAGTCTGAATGATGGCTTTTATGCATGTTGTGAAAACATAATTGCTTCAGTGTTCCAGCATAAGTTGGATAACAACTAAAGTAGGGCTTAGCAGGGTAGCTGTCAAAATCATAATGAGGGAGATGGGGACCATGTCTTGACATTAAAAAATCAGCAAACACATAGCTGAAAATGTGTCGCAAGACTATAGAGGTCACTGGCAAACTGACTTCACTTTAATATTTCCAGATTTCTGAGTGCAGTAATCCACAACTCTTAACAGTTTTTTACTTTTTTTTTAGTCTATAGTGAAGCAGGAAGAGAGGCTGAGGATAATTACTGGTATGTCTAAAAAAGCTTGGGATTGAAAAGCATTGCCTTCCATCCTTAGAATAGAATAGTAACTTGTGACAGCCTTCTGGCATGTGATCTTAGAAAGTCAGTCTTCTGTGTCCTAGTATTCCCAACTTGTCGCGTTTAATCTGTATTAATCTTCTCAATTTTTATAGAAGCTTTGATTAGGTCTAGTGATTGAGATCTCACATAGAAGGTGCTCTAAGAGGAAAACCATTTGTTATCCTTCATTTTGTCTGCTAATAATAGGAAAATACATGGTTGTGGTTCAGGTTAATATTTTTTTTTTCTTCAAGCAAGTTCATTATTGCATTTCCTAAAGCATTCAGGGTATACATGTATTATCATCTTAAACTGCATTTTGCCAGTACATGCTCATTATCTACATGATTCTGTCAAGAGATCATGAGGCTTACTGTGTTTCTTTGTAAGCATTCAGGAATCATTTCATTAGTGTATTATCCAGAAGTCAAAACCAAGTAGTAGCATATAACTATCAAATTTTCATTTATACACAGTTTACTAGGGTTATTTGGATTCAGCTGATGGGAATGTACTGTTAAGTTAGAAAATGCTTAGGTGCATTAGAAGAAATCATTGTTGATGGTTAAGATCAAGCCATATTGTGGCTCGCAAAGAATTGTATCTTGAAAACATGCTTGGATTTGATCTTTCCTTTCAATTCCTACCATTCTTAATTACAAAATTGCTATGCTTTAGATTTAAAATCTTAATTAAGAAATTGACTTTTGGAATAGTTTATTCCATTTCTCACTTGTCAAGATAACTGAAGTCCAATTTTAACTTAATGCCCTTAAGCTACCTACTTAATATAACTTGTGGTAGACTTGTCTTTAGTGAAGGACATATGGATAAGTCTGCTGTTGTTCTTGGACACCTGATCCGTCCTGTAAACTCTCCTACACTTAACGTTACAGTTGGTTCTTCCATGTATCCTACTGCATCGTCTCATTCATAGAATCATTAAGGTTGGAAAAGACCTCTAAGATTATCGAGTCCAACCGTCAACCCAACACCACCATGCCTACTAAACCATGTCCCTAAGCACCTCATCTACACGTCTTTTAAATACTTCCAGGGATGGTGACTCAACCACTTCCCTGGGCAGCCTGTTCCAATGTTTAACCACTCTTTCAGTAAAGAAATTTTTCCTCACATCCAATCTAAACCCCCCCTGGTGCAACTTGAGGCCATTTCCTCTCGTCCTTTCGCCAGTTACTTGGGAGAAGAGACCGACCCCCACCTCGCTACAACCTCCTTTCAGGTAGTTGTAGAGAGCGATGAGGTCTCCCCTCAGCCTCCTTTTCTCCAGGCTAAACAACCCCAGCTCCCTCAGCTGCTCCTCATAAGACTTGTGCTCCAGACCCCTCACCAGCCTCGTTGCCCTTCTCTGGACACGCTCCGACACCTCAACGTCCTTCTTGTAGTGAGGGGCCCAAAACTGAACACAGTATTTGAGGTGCGGCCTCACCAGTGCTGAGTACAGGGGCACGATCACTTCCCTACTTCCTGTCTCCCTTGCCTATCTGATTAGGTGTTTCCATTTCTACTTGCTTTGAAGTTCGGCCATCTTTTTTTTTTCTTTCTTTCTTTTTTTTCCCCTCCAGAATAATTTTTGTTCCAATTAATCAAGCTCTATTAATTGCAATTTAGATGGAGATCTGGTATTGTATCTTTTAAGCCAGAGGGCAAATATTGCCATTGCTGCATTGGCAGGAGAGGAAGTCTGGAGAGCTGAAAACATTAGAATTCTAAAACATTTGATCAGTCCTATTTTAAGTGCAATAAGATTTTAAAAACAAACAAAAAAACCCCAACCAACCAACCAAAAAAACCCCCTGCCATCCTGGGAGCAGCACTCACAAAAAGAGAAACATTGCTGTTGCACAGACCACAGATTTTTTTTTAGCAATAACACTGAGCTTGTTTAGGTGATTGGGGAATCTGAATGGACAAACACTTGTAATTGTTTCACAATTTAAAATTTTACTACTGGTAGCATGAATTATACCTTTCCTGAAGGCTGCTGCAATTCTAGTTTCCTCAGGCTTAGCCTCTTTTTGCACTTAGAAGTTCTGCTCAGGTGGACTTTGAGGGCTACAGATGTTCTCCAGAATTTCTGGATACCTTATAGTTGGATGCTCCTGCCCTCCGTGCTCCACTTCAGAAATGCTGAACGTAAGCCCAGCATTGGCAGCTGTTGGAACAATCATGTAAGTGCTATGCTGTGTGTATGTGGGCGTAGGAGGGCTGACACTCTTGGAGACACGGGCTTACCTTGCATGTTCTACCCATTCTGTTTGGTGCACGTGTTGTAAATCTGCATTTCCAGGAAATGTCAGACCTACTGTGTATTCACTTAGCAGTTGTTACACAACCTGGAGGTACTGGACTTAATTCATGTAGTGCAGGACATCATTTCTCCTTTCTCACAGTTCCCCATCTTCCATGGAAAAGCCTGTTTGTCTAACTTGGAAAGCTATGGTGTGTTTGAGCCAAATTGTTGCTGTGGATCATCCAGGGATCAGTTCCCAGGAAGCAGTGTGGGGGTGTCATGTTCTCACTATTAAGATACAGATTATATATCAACCGATTGTTGAGTCTGACCATCTATAAATGGGACCTGAAATGTTCATTGTTCAAGAGAAACACATTCACACGAAGGCTAAAGTGAAAGACTACCATTAACGTTTGTGAAATCAAATATTTCAGAAGTGAAAATTTGTGAGTGTTGTCATCTATTAATGGAAAACACTCTGTTGAAGAGGCTAGTGAATTTACCAACCTTCCAGTGTCTAACAAGAGATGAATGTTTCTTTCTTGATCAAATTTTAATCTTCTGTGTGGATGATGCTATTCTGATTCAGACTATGTAGAATCTCATGTGACCAATCAACACACCCCCACAATGGGAGAAGGCTCAGAGGAGATGGGTTGAGTGACTGTGTCTTCCCTCCGTTCCGGCGAAAGGCGCAACAGCCAAGAATGATGAGCTCTGGGAAGACTGTAGGGAATGACCAGCAGTTATTGTAAAGAAAGCTGAACTTAACCTCAACACAAAAAGGACTACAGGGTAACATTTGTTTTAGATATACAGTGGATAACATAGTTGTGTAAACTGCCTTTCCTGAGATAAATAGTAGATTGTAATGTCTTCCTGAGCTAACCAGACCGGCATGGGGCAGGGAAAGTATGTACGTGGCTCAGCCCATCATAAGGTATAAAAATGGAACAACCGACAAAAGGACCTTTGAGCCATGGGCTTGAGCTAGCTTTGACTCACACATTTCTTCCCAGCATCGTGATGATGGAGCATATAGAGACAGGTAATGGGAATCATGTTTGTATTGTGATTCAACTGTATATTGCACTTGCTTATATTGTGCTTGTGTTGTGACTTCCATACATGGCTATATCACTCTGCTAAACCCATGGAATGCCAAATATCTTCAAATAAGTAAACTTGATATTAAACATTAAACCCTCCTAGTGTGGAATATCTAACGTAACCTGGTCAGAGAGTATTGGAACTCTGGCACTAATGGACTCATGACATCCCACAAGGGAAGAAAATCCCCTATTTTCAATGGCTGAGTTCAAACCAATTTTATTTGCTGTGAGTTACATATGCATGTGAAAATTTGCAGTCTTACTTGAGTTACAGACATCAGGTTTTCTTGCAAGTAAATTTAAAATACGCATTATTAAAGGCTACCATAAACCTGAAGTAAGTCTATGGTGACTATAAGCAATAAGCATCTTCCTCAGTTTGTCTGCTATTAAAAAAAAAAATATCCTGAAGCTTTAAACCTAGTTAACCTTCATAGCCACATTCAAAAATAACAATAATTTTCTTGCATCTGTAATTCTATAGATTTTTAAAGTTTCTTACCAGTTTTGTTTTGTAATGTAAAACAGTATATGTACTATTCAGCATTGACCTGAACTGGATATTAAAACAATAACCTTCTCTGAAATAGCTGTGATATGATGTTTTATTTATGCTTTCTTTCAAAGTAACAGTGGGAATCACATTTTTCTTGATCATTATGCTTTCATACAGTGGCTTGGCAGTAAGTCTGAGTGAAATAGCTAGTATGGTTGGACTCGATCTTAAAGGTCTTTTCCTATGAGTCTAACGTATCTAACACACTTCCCCTTGGATGCAGTATCACAGTATCCTAAGTCAAGGCTAGGCCTTCTGCAGTCCCATTCAGACCCATTGTGTGTACTCCTTTCCTCTCTTTTCTGTGGGAACTTGTGCTCAGACTGCTGAAAACTGAAAAAAAACCTGAGGACAAAATAAAAAGTTTAGTTTTTGGCCAGCTTGGCTCCCTGAGCTGGCTTGCTGTCCAGCACAAGAGAAGATCACATAGCTGCAAATATGGAAGGATGCTGGCAAATTTGACATGAATTGCCTTGGACTGCTGTAGAATTGGGTTAAATAGCTTCAAATTTCTTGTTTACAGGTGTTTACAACTCAGTGTTTTTAAACAAAAAGCTGTTGCTCTTTTGCTCTTGTTCCTATTGTGAAAGTTTGAGAGCATTTTAATAACCCATGATGGAAGCTGCTGTGTAGACATGGCCTGTATAAATACAACTATACTAGTACAGAGCATAGGAGGGTGGATGTATATTTGACCCCATGTCAGACTGTCAGACCTGTTAAACTTGTGATGGCTGCTAGTACGCTTAATGTGATTTTCTAAAAGCCAGTGTAGAAAGCATGTGGAAGTACTGGAGTACTGGTGGACTTGTCTCACCAACTACCTCATTACCTAATGAACTACCTTGTGTTTAATCTGATGTTTGGTCCTCTTCTACTAATGACTGAGTAACAATGCTGTGACAACTCCAGTCATCATATACAGGGTGAAGTAGCATTAGGAAACAATACATATTGAACCAGACTAGACACGCTCTGGTTTCTGCTTGGAGCTCTGGTATCTCCTCAGCTATGTAGCCTTATATAAAGCTTGACTGTGACTTGGGGAATCTTTATTCTAACCTTGCTATTGCCACTGGTCTTTTGGATGACCGTGAGCAAGTTACTCTTGTTGAGTCCATTAGTTTCACCAATTATAAATCACAGAAAATTGTAACATTTTGTAGGTGAAGCACTGTATGAGAGCTAGGTATTATTCTTCTGCATCTTTCTCAGTTAAAGATCTTGCTCATGTTGAAGTAGCAGCAGATAACACAGTGATTTTTAAGTAGAAGTGTGATCTTTAAAGTATTTTAAAAAAAAAAAAGAAAAAAAAAAGTCTGTGGATGTCTGTGCCAGTATGTAGAAATTTTACTTCATTGGATACTTTAGGATTGATGGCTGAAGAATTTTTTTTATACCCTAAATAATTTTTTAATATGACACTAAGATATTAAGCATTCTTTAGTTTTTCTTTCCTAACCAGTTAATTAATAAATTACTCACAGAAGTTCCTTTAGTTAATTCTCAAAACATGGACAGCTATATAGACAGAGAATTGCTTCCTTCAGCTCTTCACTTGACTAAGAGAATATTTGTTAGAGTGAGAGGGCTAAATTTAATGGCGTCACTATCTAACTGTTTAGTTTAACTTACATTTTCAGTAAAAACAATTATAGTGAATGAGACTCAAGTAAGTATAGGAATGATCAGATAATTTTATCTAAAGTTATTATTGAGCCTGGTTAACTTTCCAAAGGGCAATCTGTCTCTGAGGTTACACAAGAAATCATTACGTTTTAGACCCTGGTAATTTCTCCACCTCATCTTCCTGTTGTCCGCACTCGCCAAATTTCTTAAAAATAAATTTTCTTTGTACTCAACGTATCTGGTGAGGTAGCTCAAAACCTCCTCTCTTGCTCTTCATCAGTTTCTGTCAACTATTTTATGCTGTAAAGGTGATCCTCTGGATAAATGAGTTTTACTCAGATGCTACATAGGTCCTGATAGACAGTGGTACTTCTGAGCCATTGTGGTGTCCTTTCTGAAACTTGGCTGAATGCATTACTTGTCAGCGGTTGGGCTTTTGAACAGATAAACCCTCACACTGGATCTGATGTCTGTGTGCTTTGGAATGCCTTTTACCTAGAGGGAATGAGGGATGCAAAGTTCCCTCTCCAGTATCTATAATCCACAAAGGGATTCTCTTAATGACTCTTCCTTTGTCTTCTTCTGGACATTTGGAACATGGGCTTTTTATGCAAGAGTGAAAAGGCATTCTGGAAACAGTCAGTTAGTGATCCTCTTAACCAGCACGAAGGTAAAGAACAAAGATCCAGCAAGAGCTAGCCTGGTTATAGTGGGAGGTAAAAAACTAACTCAAAGCAAGAACTCTCTGCATTTATTTGGATTTCCATTGTTTTCTGAATTATGCCTTTTTTCTTCAAGTGGTGAAGACACCCTCATTGTAGTAGCTGGTAATGTTCTGCAAATATTGTTAGTTGTTCTACAAAGTCAAAAAGATCAGTATTGCTTTTCCCAGAGGGGAAAAAAAGGGAAATTGCATAGTCAGAAAGCATAATGGCCAGCCCAGTAATACCCTGATTACTTCCTTCTCTAAGGTAGCGTCTTCTACGTCATAATGACTTCGCAAGAAACTTGCCCAAATACTGTAACCTTTCTGCAATTAAAATAATTGTAGTTTCCTCAGATTAAATTGCATTTCCTACTTCCAATAGCATTACCTGCTTTATGGCCTATTTAGCAAAGAATATACTGTGCCTTCCTCTAAAGTCTCATCCTGGTCTTGATGTTAATTCAGCAGAACTTTATCAGCTTTTTGATAACGTTAACTGCAATTTAATATTTATTCACTGTAAGAGTAATCATTGCATGAGATTAAAATAGAAAACTGAGATTTGTATTAACTTACTTCCTCCCTCAAAATGATTTAGGCAAATTGCATTTCTAGACAAACACTACAAATTGCTGATACTTCAAAGTTTTTCCTTCTGCTATGAATATAAGGTCAGAGTGATAGCTAAATGATAGGTGAGACAGAAAAACATGCTATTGGCTGGAGGATCAGAAGAACTAGGTGATAACCAATTTGCTGCATCTTCAGGACTACTTCCAAAGGAGGTGTGTGTGATTCCTTTTTCTTGGAAAGAGCACAGGTCCTCTGGACAAGCTGGTTTTATCCTGTTCTTTGCAAATTTTTTTCTATATTGCATCTCAGCAAATGGATATTTCTGATAAATTTTGCTACCACTGAAGAAATGTTACCTCTCATCTGGTCCCTAGAAGTGTGAGGAAGAGATTGCTGGCAAAATATTTCAGGGTTATGTTTTAGTGATCCAAGTGCTTTAATAAGGCACTGTAATGTTGAAAAGGGAGGTTAAAGAAAGGAAATCTTAAAAGAAACATCTAAGTGAATTGGTAAATGTGTCCTCAAAGGCTGGTAACACAGGCATGGACTAAGCATGGGGTAAGCATAACCTCAGTCTCTCCCCTCACCCTCCTTTCAGGACTGCTTGTCCTGTTTCCACAAATGAAGAGACCACCTTGATAACAGTTTTACCAGGAGTCTTACATTGTCAAAATATTGTGAACAGCTGAGGACTGTGTGGAAAGAAAAGAGAAAATTCAAATGATATGGAACAGAGAAAGAACATTAGAAAGTAAAAGGAAATCGTTCAAAGATAATGTATTGTTGCCAAAGACAATAGCAGTAATCAAGATCTTAAAGTCCAATATGATGCATCGAACAGTGGAAAAAAAAGAAGTAATAATACAGTCTAAGAAATAAACAAAGTTACGGAAGAGTTTAAGGGACTTTAGGTAAGGAGAAAAAAAGAAGAGGCAAGAAAAGCTGAGGGAAATGCAAAGGAAAAGAGAAATAAAATATTCACAGAATCATAGCCTGGTTGAGATTGAAAGGGACCTCTGGCCATCATCTGGTCCAACCCCCCTGCTCAAGCAGGGCCACCCAGAGCCATATCCGGATGGCTTTTGAGTATCTCCAAGGATGGAGGCTCCACCACCTCCCTGGTGGTACTTGGTCACCCTCCCAGTGAAAAAGTTTCCTGATGTCCAGAGGGACCCTCCTGCGTGTCAGTTTGTGCCTGTGACCTCTGGTCGTGTCCCTGGCCACCACTGAGAAGAGCCTGGCTCCGTCCTCTTGGCACCCTCCCTGCAGGTGTTTATACACATGGATGAGATCCCCCTGAGCCTGCTCTGCTCCAGGCTGAGCAGTCCCAGCTCTCCCAGCCTCTCCCCATAGGAGAGATGCTCCAGTCCCTTCAGCATCTTGGCGGCCCTTCACTGGACTCTCTGCAGTACGGAAACTTGGAAATTAAAAAGTCAGTGTGGATTTAAGATACCCTGTGGCAAATGAGGTTTGTGTACAAAGCCTTGAATTTGGAATAACAATTAATTGTATGCTAAAAGGAAAGTATGTACTTAACATTAAACCCACTCTTAAATGCTTTCCTGAATTGAGCCATACTTAAAGGAATAGAAGAAATATTACAATAGATAGAATATGAATATCATGGTGTAACTTCTAAGACCCCCACTTTCACTTACACAAAGAAGAGGTTGGATCAGGTTTGAATATGTAACATTAATGTTAACATTCATTAACTTTTGAGATCCTGTCATTTTAGTATTAACTGTGTATATTTGCAGGGGCCGTTGCAGCCTTTGGCTTACTTGATTTGTGCCCTGGATGCATGTCTACCCATGTAACATAATAAATATTAACAAAAAAGTTGTTGGGCTTTTTTGATGAGTAATTCTTATTTTATTGTGTCACTCCAGATACAAGCAGATGGGTTTATTGGAATCTGCCATTTCTTATAACCTGAGGCATCTGACTGAAACAACAAGTGACTGGGGAAGTGACTACTATTTAACAGGACTTTTAACTTGATAAATTCTCCAGTGATTGGTCTTCTGCTAGGACAATTGTGTTTTACAATAGTTACTATCAGTGTCCTGGTTTCAGCTGGGATAGAGTTAATTTTCTTCCTAGTAGCTGGTACAGTGCTGTGTTTTGGATTTAGGATGAGAATAATGTTGATAACACACCAATGTTTTAGTTGTTGCTAAGTAGTGCTTACACTAGTCAAGGGCTTTCCAGCTTCCCATGCCCTGCCAGCGAGAAGCTGGGAGGGGGCACAGCCAGGACAGCTGACCCAAACTGGCCAAAGGGATATTCCATACCATGTGACGTCATGCTCAGGACATAAACTGGGGGGAGTTGGCTGGGGGGCGGTGACCGCTGCTCGGGAACTGGCTGGGCATCCGTCGGCGGGTGGTGAGCAATTGCATTGTGCATCACTTGCTTTGTATATTCTTTTATCATCATTATTATTATGATTATTTTCCCTTCCTTTTCTGTCCTATTAAACTGTCTTTATCTCAACCCACGAATTTTACTTTTTTTTTTCCGATTCTCTCCCCTGTCCCACTGGGGGAGGGGGGAGTGAGCGAACGGCTGTGTGGTGTTTAGCTGCCTGCCAGGTTAAACCACAACAGTCAGGAATGTGCCCAGGGACTTCATGACAGGTAGAGATCACTGGCAGTACAAGCTCATGTACAGGGGATTTTGCTAAAGCATAGGTTTAATACCTGTAAAAAAGAACTAATATATATTCAATAAATGTATGATCTCAATATTTACTATAATCTCAATATTATGTTATATGTGATTATTAGTTGAATGTGAATGAATGTAAAAATGTATAAAGAAAAAATAAATTAACAGAGAAGAAGAGAATAGTACAAATAAGAGCAATGAGTTATAGTTACCATAGAAAAAATGCTCTCTTAGCTACTTCACAGTATTAATTAGAGTAACAGATACAGCAGATGTTTTCTCTTTGTTTCTCTGTGTTTGTATGTTGTAGTTCTAACTGAAATAGTGTTTGAACACGTGCATTTTGGAAATAGAAATCAAATTCTGGCATATCAGAGTCTCAGTAAAAAAGAAAAATGTTTTAGGGGAGTATGTATTGATTGTCTTTAAAATAAACAAAACAAATCCCCAAAATATATTTTTGGGGCAGTAATTCGTCTGGAAACTGGATGAAAGTATAAACTAACATTCACTGCCCTACTAAAACTCTGGCAGCAAATGTGTAGCCTCGATGATAACAGAAGAGTCTAGGGAAGCATAAAAGAATATAGTGTTACCATTATCTTCAGAGAGTTACTTTCATGACCAAATGGTTGCAGAATTGGGCCCAAGATACTTGTCTCTTTCCCGTAAAACAATGTCAATGAGAAGTTTGAATCACTGGTTTCTAAAGCACATCTGTTCAGTGCAACACAATGGATGTAGCAATATGTCTATATATTTCTTTCATGATCAACCCATAAAATTCATCCATTGATCTCCAAACTTGCTTACATGGCTGCTATACTTCAGCTGTGGTGCTATTATTCAAGCTTGCATACTGCTGTCTTCTCTCATGCCCTAGCACAGCTTTGTGAGGCCTTGCAGTGAAAGTGAGCCAAATGTTTTTGCTTGGAGGTGGTTTTCAGTCTCGACAGAACCTGGCTGTTACTTACCATGAACCTGCAAGAATGCTACTGTTGGCACAAGGGAGAGGACAGGAGTGGATGGCTAGGGGATAGGACCAACCTCTTGAGTTTCAACCTGTTCTTAAGCTGACCAGACAGGTGCTTTAATTAATCTTGAAAGAGAAAAGATATACTGAGGAGTACAAGAAATTGAAAACTATCAATTGCATATAAATCTACAAAACTTTGACTTGTTCAACTCTTCCTCTTGTGAGGAAAAATTGAGTTGCAGCTTTTGATTTTGTTTGTTTTCTAAAGGTTCAAAGGTTATTTTTTTTTGATTGTACAATTTAGCTTATCAATAAACTAATACAGTCTTCAAATGTAAAGGTGATCTTCATTCAAGTTAGAATTTGCCATGCCTGTGTCTGTTGTGATTTATTATTTTAATAATTCAGGAGCAAACACATATTTTTAAACTAAGATTTCTGGTAAGACTTGCAGCTCACATTGACTCTTTTAACCCCTCATTTCAGATACAAAATGCAACGTCTCAGTGACTTCCCTGTCACCCCTCATTTACATGGATACATGCTTTGAATGCAGGTATAATTAGCATGCTGCAGCCGCAAGTAGTCTGTCCTCTGAAAGAAGTAAGAACATCGTAGGGTAGATGTGTTGTACTGTCACTTCTAACATGTTTAAACCGAGGCAATTTCTTTGAACTATGAGGTCAGACTAATAAAAGTGTTCGTTGTCTTGGGAGTTTGGTGAGGCATCAAACAAGTTATCTAAACCCAGACAGACAAGCTGCAAATGTTTGTAACAATTATAAATTGCTAAGTTGGTACCCTAGAGAAGATAGGATCAGTCTGACCTTCAGATTCCTCTTGTGTTCCTTCTGTCTGTTGCTGTTCAGTGTCTGCCAGTTTATGGGAACTGCTTTCTGTGACACCTCTAGTGATGAAAGGCTGATGTTAGCGTAACTTTTAACAGTCCTGAACTAGGAGCATATACTTGCCCAATTAATGACTGTTTTATGACGGTCAAAACTATTTGCCTGCATCTCACTTGCTAATAAAATTAGGTAAATTGAATATTAGATCTTATTTAGAGACTGAATGTCTTGCTGTTATCACTAATGCGTAAGTAAATATTCCTGTAGGGAATTATCGGAGGGGTGTAAAACAATGGGAAGCAAGAAACTTCCCTGAGAAGGGAAAACAAAAGATGACAACTTGGCTGAGCATGGGATACTTTATAGCTGACTGATAGGAAATAGTAGGGCTAGGATATGTCTGCAGTGCTGTCATGATTCAGAATTTATGAGCCTTAATCGTGAGCTTACACCACTTGGAGCTGTTTTACAAAGATCTCAGAAGAGCTTACTGCTGCAAAATGTCGTCAGGGTGGTTCCCATGTTGAGGATGTTCTGGCCAGAAGACCAGAGAAAGTCCTGAATAAAGTGGCCTCATCTTGGGTTAGGGTGCAATCTGCATAGTCTAGACAAGAGCCCAAATTATTAGATTGTAGACTAGGCTGGATAGTAATTGTTTCTCCATTCTGGGAAGCAGAATGCAAAGGAGGATTCATGGCAATAAAAACTCACAGGAGCATGAAAAAGGCCCAAGTAAGAAAGTTACTGGAGTGAGGAGAGTCCAAGTCTCTGCAGTAGAATGATTTCTCTCTTTTTTTTTTTTTTTTTTTTTTTGGCTGAGAGCTGTTCAGTATAAAGTCAGTACTCTCCGTTTGGAAACCAAGCCTCCCCCGGCAAGGAAGTGTACCTGTCTACCAGTCCTGTTTGCCCCTTGGCTTATTGACTATGATTTCACAACTTTTACATTCCTGTCCGTGTAGTGGTCTGCTTGTAATGGGATCCCCCAAGTCTACCTAGTTTCTTTTTTTTAGACCCTTAATTCAGTTTATAGACCTGTCCCTTCACCTTAGGCCAGCCTATACTGGATTACTACAGTGGAGAAAACCTTTCAGAAAATAGTAAAAGGCCAGTCAGGAAGCTTCTGATTCTTACCTTTGGAATCTTTTTCTCTACCATAAGGTCTGCTGCTTAAGACATTAGATAAACTCAAGATTTTTGCTATTTTCAGTCCAAATATTTGTAGCTTTTCTTGGAATTGCTGCCGTGTGTAGTGATGGCAACACAAATTTAAGTTGCTCTTTAAGAACTCCATCTGTCTTTTTTTAAAAAACAGAAGATAGAATTTAGAAGCAGTAGAGAGGGATGAAGTTTCTGAAGCATTATTTCAGACTAGTTCAAGTCTCATTCAGCTTAACAGGAAAGACTAACATGGGCCCTTTCCTGTGGAACCGACAGAGAAATCTGTCCTTTTAACTGAGCAAGTTATAAAAGATTTGCAAATGTTATTGGAGAATACTTAGTAAATGCACATATAAACAATGTTTGCACTAATAAAATGTGTTAGTAAATATATCCATAGTCATGGGAAGACCAATATTTATACCTTTAAAGTCCAAATGCTCTGGTGATGTATGCTGGTATTCATTGTTGAAAGTTTAGAGCTATGCTAATTCCAGCTAGCTGATGAGCTGATGCTTCAGAGAGGCTAAAGCTTGAAACTGTAACCCTGTAGTTGGCACTCAAGTTGTGGTTGCAACACAGTGCCTCAATGGAAGAGAGTATATTTGTTTCAGCTGTTTCCATTGCTCCTGTTAAATGGATAACTGTATGTTTTTGATCCTCGTGTTCACGATTTTTCTTTTAACGAGTACTGGCTATGAAACTACAGGAATTATATTTTTATACTCGGATATTTACATATTTGTTTATATTATTTAGTCTTTGCAGCTGTAGCGATCCTAGCTGGAAAACTATTGTACATCAAGGAGTTAGTAATCCACATAACAGTTAACCTGAAGAGGCACTGTGCTGTGCTGCACTGTGCTATGCTGCATGAATAGTTTAGTCTTCAGGCCTGTGATGTGCTGCACATATCCTTTGACTGCAGGATAACCGCGGCGGGCTAATCATAATGAAGGAGCCTGTAGGCAGCTCCCACTCAGCACCAGCAGCGGCCACCTTGACACCACCTATATGGCCTTGGCTTTATCTTAAAGTGAAGCAGCATGTTCTCATGTGAACATCCTTTCGTTTGACGGTACAAATGATGAGTAGAGTTGTTTTCTTCCAAGAAGATCCTATGAGACCTCTACAGACCAAAATGCTGATGAACTTCTCCACAGATGACAGCATGCCATGCTCTGATTTGAGGTCTGTGTCCAACGCTGTGCAACTCAGGGTTCCCAGCATCTGAAGGAGCATGAGATTATCATACTATCCTCTTTTTCCTTCTAGTGTTAGCGCCAATAAATGTTATTTTAATCAATACCAGCAGCATTATAATTTTCTTGTTTGCTTATTATTAACAAGATTGTATTTGTTAATAATACAAAATAGCTTATCAGCTATTTGGAATACCAAGGACTTGCTTTGCTGTTTTCAAAGAAGCATGTAGTGTTAGTGTCTTGATGGACTATAAACATTCTTTTCTATCTTCTGTAACTTAAAAGGACTTAGCTGGAACTAGTTCTGCAATGTTGCATATTAAAAAAAAAAAAAAAGTCCTTAGTGGAAATTAAACACAGTGTTTCAAAATATTGTACCAGGTTCTTAGAGACAAGAACTGTTTTAATTCCAGGTTTACGCAATGCCTCATGCATTAGGACCTCCAACTTAATTTCAGTTTTGAGACCTTTCTATAATAATAGAAATGTGAATAGAAATAATAGTGTAATGGCTTAGTACAAAACAGAAATGTTGTCCAAAGAGGGTGGTAGCTGTTGTAACATTCTCGTTTTACTGAAGCACTAGTTATAACTGTCAGTGATCTTACATTAGTTTTTAAAACATGTTATTGTGTTTTTGTAACATCTGGTTTCTGCTTTGTACCCTTCTTTGAGCTGGTAAGCAGTTTGTATAATACTAATAAAACTAGAGTTTGGTGTTAATCACACAAAGTGGTAGTAAGCCCACCTCCATTTTAGACAATACAGGTTTTAAACACAAAAACTGAGCAAGTCTGTGATTAGTATTCCTCCTGAGAAAAGAATTTACAGTCTGTTGGTGTGATATCACACAAGCCTAATGAAGCCTGTGGGAGCTGGATGGAACAAATTAAGCAAGTCAGGACACAAATCTGATCTTAGCTAAACAGATTAAAAACTGTAGCAAGTCAGGTGAAGTTAGTGAGTTATTCTGGATTTATACCATTTTATTTAGACTAGAATATAGCTGGTACTACTGTAAAATTAGAAATGGAATCAAATCCCTGAGTATGAAGGTCCTCTCAAACTTTTGATATCTCTCAAAACTTGGTCATGTGCTAGTTGAAACAAAAGTGTTAACATGCTAATAATGGAAATGAACAGTTGATAGAAAGAGTGGCAAAAGGTTGGAATATGAAGAGGAATTCAGAAGCTTACATAACTGCATTTTTATTGGGATACTGATTCTGGAGTTGCTCAGAGGCAATTTTGTTTCAGTAGCCTCAGACTGTAGTAGACACCAAAAGATCTTGGTTTCAGATTTGGACAAGCAATATTTATATTACAGGGCCTGCAGCATGGCATTTACCTTTTTTTGCAATAGGTGTTTCATTTCTGTCACCTTGACATCTGATTGGAAGTTTCTGTAAAATTAAATATTAGGGGTCCTTAGATGTATTCTACCCACAAAAAACTGGTTTACTGCAAAAACAACAGAGTTTAATCTAATTAAAAATTAATTAAATCTTGAAAACTCTTCAAAGGCTTAGACCAGTCTTCAACTGTTTCAGTCGTCATCATCCCCCACCTTTTACGAGCAAAAATCTACTTTCCTCTTCCTCCATGAGAGGTATGCCTCTCGCGTAGATTTCAGCAGCAGGCATAGTGGGCATACGTGTGCTGAGACTTTGGTGCTATTCTTTCAGGTGCCACTCAGCTTCAGTGAAGTTTTTGCTTTATCTCTCCATTATAGAATCATAGAATCATAGAATCATTAAGGTTGGAAGAGACCTCCAAGATCATCGAGTCCAACCGTCAACCCAACACCACCATGCCCACTAAACCATGTCCCTAAGCACCTCATCTACACTATGTATATACATTATATCTTCAGAAGTCTTGTTTCTAAAACAGAATTAAGTCTCTGTGCTGGTCTGACTACTCTCAGAATTCCCTCTCGTTATAACAGATCTTGCTGAACACCAAGATTCTTAAAACGTCGTACACATTTATCACAACAGAGGGAGGAAAAAAAGTAGAGGTTCAGAAGATTATTGGAAATGTTCTCCTCAACCTTTAGACAGAAATGTAAACAAAACTGATTAAGTTTCATTGATAATTTCCATCTTTATTTCACTGAGGTATGCTGTTGAATATTTGTTAAGGTCTTTGCACTTCCTTAAGGAACTTGTCTTTGGCGTATTGTTCGTGGAACTCAGCAAGAATTTCCCTGCTAGAATTAGGGTGATCCCAAAAGCTTTTGAAAATGAAACTAGAGAATAAACCATTGGCTTTAGAATAACAACTTTCAAATTCATAATGCTGAATTATACGCAGGAAAAGAATGTATATCAAAATGAGTAATTTTCTTCATCTAACATAAACAGTCCTTTTGTGACAGGTCCTTTTATTAATCTCTCTGCCAACATAGGGTTATTTCTACAGAATAGCTCTCTCTGTTTTCAAACTAGTTTCTGGTTACCTTACCTAATTTACAATATTGTTTGAATGTTG
>NW_008824411.1:2584685-2608127 GCF_000699105.1 Pygoscelis adeliae | reverse complement strand
GGTTATTTTCTGTGATAGGCTGCCAAACAGAATGTCTCTTGACTGGCAAAATATCTTAGGGGACATGAAGAGTTGCTTTGGTTTTAATGGAGGATGGTACAGTGTAAAGGACACCAATTCAGAGGAGAGTAGACTAATGCTACTGCTCACTGAGATACATAATTAGGGCTATGCATTCTAAGGTATAGCAAGCAAATTTAGTATTCAGTGGTCCCTTTATTTGATTGGTCTACATGTACCTTCTTAGGTAGCCTTTTGATTTCAGACCAGCTCTCTTCATTAAACAAGCTGTTTAATGCACAAACACACTGTAATTTTCAGTTCTTTCATAATGTTTGTATTTTAAAGCAGCAATAGAATTTACAGCAATTCTGTTAGGATTTGCCCAAGTTCTACATACATGCTTAATTACAAAATGTCATAATCCAGCTGAAATCAGTTGCAAACTCCTGTTACTCTTGTTGGGAAGAGGAGCATGTCCAGATTTTTTAGTCTACGTTTTTTACGCCATATAAAACTCTGTATGAGCGTTTTTTTTGTTTTGTTTTGTTTTGGGGGTTTTTTACTTAACCAATCGGACCTTCTAAAATGCTATCCTTAATAATATTGTTTATTATACTGCAGTGGTTTTCTTCTTTTCATGATGTGCAATGGACTGTTACAGGATAATTTTTTAAAATACTTTAGTATGACATTATACCCCACTGACAATTTGCAGCTTTGATGTAAATTGAAAGAGAATATCCTGAAGGAAATGTATTCTTTAACAATCTATATAATCTCTTGTTCTTGCTCCCATGTCCTTCCCTGTGTATTACTGATGGCCATCTTTGAAATTCATACTCCTGATTGAACTGGTATAATGATTGTTTCATTTGTAACATGCAGGTAGTTGTAAAGATCACTACAACTAGCAATTAAATTTTTAACTTCAAGTAGTGAAATTTTCAGGAGTAAAATCTAAAGGTTCAAAAAAAATCTGTGAGTGGAAGCTGTGTTAACTGTTGAAAGAACAAGATCTCCACATGATGTTTTTGATAAGATTAAACGAGTTAATGTTGTAGACTTGTAGTTACTTTCACTAGTGGCCTGATGAAACGCCTGAGTACCTTTTCTGTTTTTCCATCTCTCTCAACCAGTCTAATTAAAGGAATACCTCATCCTAAAAGTTATACATCTTTTAAATCTTTAGATCTCTGAGCTATAATACCACAACTACTGTGGCTTTTCAGAAGAGAGAAGATTGAATGAAAACGAAACTCAGGGGTTTTAAAAGCAGACATGGATCAGACACATAAAGACTAGAATATTGGTTGGGGGATATAATCTGGAACTGGACTAGCAGAACAGTTTGAATAAGCTATCTTTGCTTTACAGATTTCTGGTAATTAGACAAAGCAGAACAGCTGGCTAGTTAGAGTTGGGATGATGGAGCTGCATCCCTTGGAAAATGATACATTGTTTTTTAAGATTTTAAGTTTTAGTATTCTGGCAAATAATGAATTTTTCTAATGCTTTGATTCTGAATGTTTTCTTCAAGACAGCATTTTTTTTGCTAGCTTGATCCACGTCATCTTGAATGTGTGGAAAAATGGGTGATATTAATTGGGAGTAAAATTACAACAAAACAAATTCAAACAGTAACTCATTCAAGTGGCATCCTAAAGCAAAAGAATGTGATTTGAATGGTTTGAGAACACCACCATAACTGAGACTAAATTACAGCCTGCTTAATATGAGGTCTGTGAATACTAGATGTGTAAAACATTTTTATGTCTAAGGTTGAGCAGAATGAAAACCTGTCATCCAGGAGCACCCCTGTTGCATATATGGCACAGTAGAATGACAATAAAAATGTGGTTAGGAAGAGAACGGACAAGAATTTGGGATTCAGAATGGAGGATTATTTAAGGGCATGTGAACTAGGAAAATGATTGAAGGACATACGGTACAGAAGGAAAAGGATTACAGGACCTGGAACATTTGGAGGTCAGAGATTACTGGAACATAAATTATGAATCCTTGCACATGTTCTGCTTATACTTTAGCCAGAGGAATTCCATGGAGATCTGCCTATTACTAAGGCATTGCTGTCTTAATAGAACAGTCATTTCTGCTGAACTAGAAAGGAAGTGTGTAGTCTGCTAGCTAAGTATAAGTGATGCAAGTGTTATCATGCAATAACACACGGACACATGTCACCCTGGAGTGTTAAAATCTTGCACTTCAGAGTCGCAGTGAAGAAAATCCTTCCAATTACAATTTTAAATCTATATATGTGTATGCTCACAGACACACATGGAAACAAATTGTAGGTAAAATACAATCACTGCAAAATTGCTAGTTAATAGTATATTTTTAGCTTCTCCAGAGATTTGGAATATTTAGTGAGTGCTGATAATAACACATTTAATAGCATATTTATTTAATAACACAATTTAATAGCACATTTATACATAGTATAGTACAGCTATAGTGTCTTTCTCCTCACTTTCCTTTCTTACAGAGATTAGTGGATTAACAGAATGCTAAGGAAAAAGTAGGGTATAAGCATGCACTGTGAAATCTTCCCTTCACACACTGACAGTTTAGTTTTGCAATACCTTTTGTTCGTATCAACCAGAGGCTTGTCAGAATGAATACTACGGTGTGGTGGTTCACTGTAGGAGGCAAATTCAGACTGCAGACCATGAAATTTATGTTGGTGTGCAATTCCCTCAAGGTCTCAAGAGGTTAGATTAATGTACTAGGGTAATGCATTCTGTAAGCTCAATTCTAATTTAAGTGTGGTATCTAAAGGCCATGAAAAGAGTGCTGGGACCTGCCCTGTCTGCAAGTAAATGTGTCCTGAGTGCATTCTATCAGTGTACCATTGGGAAAGACAGAGCAGAATTCTTCATGGCACCAGTAACAGAGTTACTAGCCACAGAAATCTGTCTTAATGCTATAAACTTCAATGTAGCAAAGCATGTTAGCAGCACCTTCATGGCTGAATGTTAGCCTTATGTGCTTTGCAGCATTTGTCAAGAATCAAAGACAGACTATACATCAGTACGCATTTTTGGTATCTGTGTACTAGCAACTGACTTCATACATGGCAGAGAAAAGTGTAAGTAACCTGGGTGTTAACATGTGCCACTTTAAATACAGTTTTCATTTAACACAGGGACATATAACAACAACAATAATAATTTATTAGTTATTGTTTATTATTATAATTTTTCTTTAACTATACTTTTCAGTGCCATATACCCCTAATAGAAAAAAGTATTGCAGTGGATTCAGCAACAAAAATGTAATGCTAAAGGCTCAATTTTCAGGATTTAGTTTGCTTCTAATTCCTAGGATTTCAGTGTCTTCACAAGATATTACAACTTTGTCCCAATAGTCTTTTATAAAAGCAGGAACTGTAGTTTCCAGTTATGATCTATGCAATTATTAATGTTTACCAAATATAAGATACCAATTTATAGGAGTATGTTGGACATTAAACTAGATACTAGCTTTTAGGCATCTGGGCCTAATATTAAGTATTTTAAGCTGAGAAAATAGTACCAGAAGTTCCAGTCAGCAAGTTCTTATAGCCATTATGATTTTATTGCTTACTGTCATTCTTAAAATGTTAAGGGACCTCTGCAGTGCATAAAGCTGAGGCTGGGACTGTAAAATGCTCTTTTCTCTGTGACTTTTTGTAAGGAGGTGAAGCATGTTTTACTTCTGAGGCTGGGAAGGAATTTTTTGATCTTTCAGCAGAGTAAAACAAATCCTTATTTTTATGGCTTCCATCTTCTCTTATGTTTTTGCAGCTCTCAAAAAACTTTCTCAGTGTTGCTAAGATTAATACATATTCTGAGAATCTCCCCAAATCATATTTTACCTCCTACTTCGGTCTGGTTTTGATTTGTCTTTGAGATTTTTCTTCTACACAAGTTACTTGTCAGTCTGTTAAATATTCACGTGTTAAACATTCACGTTAAATATTCACATCCACAGTGGGCTGTGATTATTTCTCCCCCCTCCCCCAGGAGCTGGAATACACTTTTCAAGTCATTTGTGTATAAAGTGTGAGTAGTAGTCTGGAGTTGCTACAAAGCCTGTGAGAGTACCTCTTCCCTCTTAGATAACAATGAGGATCTGAACCAGCATTTACATTTGACAAACTGCCCAGCTTTTGGATCCTGAACATTCTCTTCTTAAGATGCTACTAAAGCCCATGCTAGCATTCCTATAATGGAGGCAGATGTTGGGCTGGGTTAGCATTGAGTAGCCTTTCTTTTGAACAGCATGTTGTTTAGACTGTAGAAAGCGTTGTAGAAATGTTCCTACAGGTTTTACCTTTCGTAATCACCTCTTCAGTAATTCCACATACCTTATGGCTGATCCACATCTCATTCTTATATATGGGTTTTACTCCTATAATCGTTTCAGTCTAGACTGAGCATTCAGGACTGTGACTTATGCCATTGTGTCCATGAAGTTACATCCAGGATTATATTCTTCAGCTGTTTTGCTTCTAAATTGATATACCAACAGCAATAGAAAACATGTTCCTAATTGCATCAGAAACTGGAAAATCTGCAAACCAGTTACGATAAACCGAGTCTTACACATTGAGCACATCATGTCTTTTGCTATTGACATGGAGGGGGGAATCTGAGCCAGCTCTGTGTGCTTTAGAAAGTAACTTGACACCTGCTTCTGCAGGAACAGGTCATTTCATAGAAAGATGTTTCTCATAATGCACAGTGCTCTGTATAGAGGATTGGGCATGCATGGCTGCAGAATATCATTGCAAGTTAGCCTGTGTACAGGTTAAAGAGTCACCATATATCAGTTTTTTTCAGGTATCTAGCTAATGTGAAGTTTTTCAGACTTAATCCTCTTACATTCAAAATCATTCAAACAATTTTCAGATTACCATTCAAATAATATTTTTTTTAATTGTAGCACCTAATAATTAGATATATGGATTAGATATATGGATATATTAGATATTATTTTCTGCATCAGGGTAACAATATCTTATTAATTGTGTGTGTTGGAAATGCTGAGAAGTTCCTTTTAGGAACGAAAACCTTTAACTAATGTTGGATTACTTAATTATTAACAGTCTTACTACCTAGGAATAGAACCTGGCTCAATGGATGCAGACCAACTTGGTGTAACATTTTGTGCCTTTAGGGGTCTGTAGAGACAGAAAACATCAGTAGTCACAGTCCCCTTTTTTTGTCTTAAGAACACATTTGGCTTTGTTTAAACTCAAGCTTTTGGTTCCAGAGGATTTTTTATGAAGACAAAATAGAGAATATAGTGGAAGTCTGTTTTTTATTAATAAGTGGAAAAACCTGGAACAAAGGGTCACTTCTGACCATTTCTAAGCAACTGTAAGGGATTTATCTGCTCAAATAAATTCTTAAATTAAATCTGCCTGTGTTATAATTTTGTCAATATATTCACTGTTCCAGATACACAGAGCCATTGTTAACACCGGTAAAACTGCAGAGCACATCCTATAGTGAATGGCAGTAGTCTCAGAAATTAAGGCAAAGTAAATGAAAATGTGGCTGCCTATTAAAATACTGGATCTAATTAACATAATCTTACAAACTCCACTTGTAACTGCATATCTAATGGTTCAAAAACAACCATGGAGAGCTGGTGCTTTGTTCATTATACCAGACAGTGTGCTGTACATAGACTGCTTTCAGAAAGGCAAGCATTCATAATAATGCATCTTATGTACAGTGTTATATAGACATAAATTTTAACCTCTGTTAAAGCAGCAATAGTCGTGAGTCACCAAATCTCCATCTGAATAGTTTTCTTTATATAATTCTTTTTTCCTTTTTTTTTTTTAAAGAATATTTCTACAAGGTGTGTGTAGCTATACAGAGAACAGCCAGTGAATTAGCAACTGTCTAATGATAAGGCTTTTTAATCTTATCCATGAGTCACTCATTTTCTGGACAAATCTATTGTTTGCCTAACATTGTAATCAGTCTAAAGCATAACCAATTATTTTTGTATTCAAATATCATAGCAGATACTAGTAACCAAGTGCAAAAATTGGTCATGCAATTGGCAGTTAGGCTTTCACACGAAACTGTGTGTGCATGGTTCAAAAAATGCCTTTTGTAAAGGGAAAATAAAACATTTTCTAGCTTTTGGAAATGCTTTAAATTATCAACATACTTGTGATATGTTAAATTATCCAGACTAATGTAATGTAATTTACCAGATATTGCTCTGCATACACGATCTATTGGTATTTCAGCAATGTTTGGGTAAAACAACCCTTCAAATCATTGTGGAGGGTATTCTTTTAAGAGAAAATGTTTTACTAATGTTAAATACACTTGAATTTCTGATATGTTGTTCTTTGAGAAAAATTAATTAGTCACTCTTTATGTAATCATCCTGCTGTCAGGGCACGGTTTGCCTTGGGGAGCCGGGCAGCGAGCCCCATGACTCGGCTGGCAGGGCAGGGGCCTCGCGGGCCAGGGCCTGTCCCATGGAGCCCAGGCAAGGCCAGCAGGGACGGCCTGGGGACCAGGAGTGAGCCCAGGCCATCAGCAAGTCTGCGGTGAGGAGGCAGGGCTGGCGTCAGGCCAATAACATGGCTCGGTGGGTCAGGGTGAGGGCCAGGTCTGGAGGGGTGAGCAGGGTAAAACAATTCCATGATCTCGGGGCAGGCCAGTAGTGACCAGAGGGTGCGAGGCTAGCCAGGTGGCTAGCGCATGGCTCACTGTCCGGGCGGCTCATGGTCTGGGCTGGGTGCCTGGCACAGGCATGGCTGTGATGCAGCAGGAGCTGTGGCTCAGGCCCAGGCTCCCACGGGAAGGGGGATCAGCCCTGGCTGAGGCCTCTCTGCAGTGCTGCCCCGGAGCCTCTCTCCAGAGTCAGTGAATGGAGGGCAGCCCTCAGCTGCGCCATGCTGAGGCCAGGCCGCCAAGCCTGGGGGCGAGGCAGAGAGTGCTTGCAGGGCCGTGGCACCTGCACTGCTTAGTCATGTGTGGTCCAAAAAGCTATGCCTAAGGCATGGACCTGAATTAGGGCAGAAAATGTCTTGCTCCGTGTCCAGTTTTTCGGTCTCTTTTTAAGAAAAAGAATGGTTTTATTTCAGATACGAAATGCAGAGGTGGGGTGGGGGGAACCACAGAAAATGTGTTGCAACAGCTTGCCAGTAAAGATAATTAATGCAATAATGACATCCAAAGACTTGTTAAGCAGACTGAGTAAAATTTTACTAATTCCCCAAGCTATGCAGGGAGATTTTCTGCATGTTTTTCTGTTTTCTCTTGTAAGCAGCTAATCATAGCTGGGTGCAGTTTCCAGGCCAGATTCTCACAGACTGGAGGGCTGAGGCTGGAGTTTCCAAAAGCCATGCATTAAATTACTAGCGACAATTTTTCCAGAGACTTTGTGCTACTTTGTAAGAATGTACTTTATAGATTTGTGCCCCTTTTCCCCCAGAATAAAGGACTGTGGGGGTGATTATTTGTATATTCTATTGAAAAACAAAGGTTGAGAGACAGTAGTTTGTTGAGTGAATCAGGATGTCTGGCTTGCAATTTTTAGAAATGATTGTAATTTCTTAACGTTATTCAAGGAAGCGAAACTTCATGTGTATACTTCTGTCAGTAGATTACACCAAGGAATACCCTTGTGTCACTTCTCTGGTTTTGAACTGACCAACACTACAAAGTTCTTACTCAAATGCTTTTACTCAAATGGAAGGGAAAACATAATTTGTAATGCTACTTCCAGTACTCTGTTTACATCTAAAAGAATTTTTGATTTTGCTAAATAAGTTGTAACTTGAAGGTACTGTATAGATGCTAATAGTTGTTTTCTAGTGGATACTTGTTAGTATAAAAAAAAATAGGCAATAAGAGCCAATTTTAAATCACTATTTGATCTCAGTTCTTAAGGGAACGTCTGTGAAAATCTATGAATTGTCTCCATTTTGAAGTAATTAATCGCATAGGACCAAGCTTCCATCTCACAGAAAATTATAGTCATTATCGAAGGTCAGAGTCCACTAGAGTGCTAAATATTAGGGGAATAAATTCTGTTAGTCCTAAAAATGTATTGTAGAGGAGTATTAATAGTCCAATTTCCCCTTAACAATAAATTACAACTTGTTCTAGAGCTGAAGGTTATCTTGCTTATTTTGTGCCTTCCCTTTGATTTCAGTATTAGGCTCATTTAATTTGTAGTGATGGAGTTTTTGTTGTTGTTGTCCGAAAAAACAGAAGATTCTTTTCAAATTCCTATGTTCACCTGTAGGAATACAGTTCCTCCTAAAAGTGGGGTCCTAGTTGTAAAAGTGAACTCACCAGTTGCTGAACGTGCTCAACAGGCACGTTGCCAGAGGGCTGCTGAAATGGAAGAGTAGTACACGTGTACTACACCAGGAACAGGGTAGTGCAACACCAGGAACGGAGTCTCCAAGACATGAAGAGCCAAAAAAGGGCGATAAAACTGAGGTAACTGTCTACAAAATTCGGATGTCTGAAATGTTGTTTTCAAGACACAAGCTGTATTTTAAAATGTTAAAAAAAAAAAAGGGCGGGGGGGAGAAGACAGGCTAGAACCTTATCTTACTGTTTTGCCTTCTGAGAACTGGATAAGTAATCATGACTGAAAAATTAAACATTAGTTACATTTGGAATTGTGGAACAGCAGGAGACACATGATAGCTATGTACATTTTATGTTGGACATTTTAACAAGATGTTACATTAGGATTTTTGATGTCTAATTTTCACAGAGAATGTTAGCTCACTAGACAAATTCAGCTAATCAAAACCAGGCAACCATTGGCCATTCTTCGTTTAAATCAGCAGCCATTAGAAAAGGCCTGGTACACAAAGGAGGACAGATCTTCAAAACTATGCGTTGCTGTTAAGGCTCTGGTTACTGCAGTTTCAAGATGGCTTTTGTGAATTAGACACTGGTTTATTCAGAAGGTTGTGGGTCTGACTGTCCCCTTGCTTGCAAAGTTATTGAATGCATTTGTACAAATAAAATAGTGGCAAATAGATGGTGTACACAAAGTCCAGAATAATCCAGCTTTTGTTTCCTCCACCTGACATTTTTGTATATGAAAAATGTGTATAATTGTACTTCCTTTCCCAGTAGAAACAGTGCAGTGGTTTAATTATTAATGGTAAATGCTGATAGATAATACCCTCCTTCTGAGGTTATGAAAGTGTTATTTTAATGTTATTTTAATGATTTCTAGAAATGGTATGATATCTGCATGCAGCATTTCACAGCGTAAGATAAACTAGAAAAGGTTGCAATGATATATAATGGTATAAAGCATTTGGGGCTAGAGACTCAGCTAGGAGAAAAAATCATTAGCTAGCATCTGTCGTCTTAGATCAACTGGAGTAAAGCAGCCTAGAAACGGAAATCTCTGGCATTTTCTGATCCTGGGTAGAAAGTATCTGATTCTTATTTCAAAACATCACTTTTTCCAGTTAAAGCATCACCAAAGACTGTATTTTAGATGTTTTTTTTCCCTAAAACATGAGAGTATGTTTCAAGACCAAGCACCCTTCCTAGCTGGATTAATAAATAAAAATGTTGGGAAAAGGAGATATTTAACAAAACAGTTACATCAAACATAACTGTATGACAACAGCTTGCTTTTCTCTAGAGTTCACTCAGTCTTCTGGGCCCAATCTCACTTTGGCAAAATGTCTCGTAGAATCGCAGAATAGTTGAGGTTGCAGAGAAGTACTCTTCCCACACACTTAGCTCCATTTTGGAAGCATCTTGGTAGCTGTGTCTTTGCTTGGAAATTCTACGGAACTTGTGGCTGCAATAGTCCCAGAACAAGAATATGAAATAGAAGCTGGGAGACAAAAGAACAGACATTATTTCGTCTCTAAAGAAGAATTTGCAATGCACCTAATAAGTACATTGAAATGGAAGCCTTAATGAAGCTGTGTAGATGATCCAAACTGCCGGAAAACTTATTGTTTGATGTTTAGAGAAATGTAAAACCTCCACTACCTATCGGTATTCTTGATCGCATGGCAGAATTGCAGTTTAGTGATCAGTTAAGTTGTAGTATACTAACTGTATACATTTTCAATCCCTTTTCTGTGGGTAGTTGTTTGACAACTGGTATATTTCAAAATCTGCCTAATAGCCTATGTTAGCACTAGTATCAGAATAATGTTAGGTGTGGACCTTTGAAATTTGATTGTATCATGCTGGTCAAACAGATTTTGATGTTTTGTCTAATCTTAAGTGAACATGGACAAGATGTTCTGGCACCACCTCAGGAAAAAACATTGCACAATTCTTGGAAAAACTGATAGTCATCTGGGTGTATGACGTGTTGTCATTCACTGTCTTGTGGCTATGACATGGAGAACATCATGTTTCTTCAGATACATGACTAATTAGAACAATGCAATAACATTAATTTTACAGGTTTGAACTCTTAAAGCCTAATTTAGTGCTTGGTTTTCTTACCACGGTGGAAAAAAAGATCAGCCTTTTCTGTTGGACTGTCACTGACCTCAGGATTCCCAGGCAATTCTCTTTATGGTATGTACATATGTAGTGCTTATGGCCTGGACTGCCTGGGAAGCAAAGGAGTCTGTATGATGGGTAAAACTGCTGCAGAAATACATAGTACTTTGGTCTTCTTGAAACCTCCTTAAACCCTTGTCTTTCACTCTGTTGTGTTTTGTCCCCCTCTTCTTTTATCATGGTCTTCAGTGAGACTTGTGGAGGTGATACTTGATTTGTGAGCAGTGCTGAATGCCCTCAGCTCCACTGTAGTCAGTGGCAGTCATTTTTGAAACTCGGACTGAATGGGGATGGAAAGCTGTGACTTGCATGTGAAGATTTGTGTGCCTGCAACTGTGTAAAGAAAAGGACACTTATGTGATGAGGCTGTTTGTCTCATCTGCCACCTCCTTTTCCCTCTTCACCCCTCAATTTTTTGCAAGAGATGAGCCAGTATCAGTAGTATAAAGGCAGTACTGGATTCAAATATCATTTGGATTTCAACACTTTGCCTAGTTCGTGAGTGCGCCCTGTATGACCATTGCCTCCCTAGTTAGCCCCTTGAACATTCTGAGTGGTGGCTGTCCATGGACAAATAACCTGAGCATAGTGGTCAGCCAGTGATCACAATGTAATTCCAGAACACCCATTGCATATGCTTTTGCCTTTCCAGAAAAACAGGGAATGTAGTGGAAAGCTGATGGAGAACTACAGGAGGAAAGGAATGTGCGACATGGAAATGAATTGGAAGAATTGTGTGGGAGTGGTTAGAGAATGTAGAAGACAGTATTTCAACTAGTGTCATTTGTTCTGCTATTGAACGGCAACTTTTTTCCCCATGGGTTAATCTTTCTGAAAATTCCAGAGAGGGAATGAATTCACAGTAGTCTAATGCAGTAGCAAGTATATAGCACCATGAAGAGTTGTTCCCTTGGGTGTGTAGCTCACTGGAGAATTTATTGCACTGTACATTAATAAAAATTTGCCTGTTCTGATTGCTATTGGTTACTGCAGTTCCTGTTTTGTGAGTTGATCAAAAACCTGTTGCAAAATGTTTTGCTTCAAAATCTGGATGATTGTCATATGATAGAGCAAATGGTTTTTTGTTACTGTTAATAACTTTCTTCGTTCATTACTATTACCAATGCAATCCAAGTTACCAGTTAGATCTTTTTGAAGCTTTGCATTGTGGGAATTTCTAATAAGATGAATGATAAGAGTACTTTTGGCATCTGGCAGAAAAAAACTAACTTCTGTTTAATAACATAATCAGAAATTTTTGGTTAAAACATTTAAAGGAAGGAAAAATGATTTTTTCATATTGGAAAGAAAGAACTTACTGGTTTGGCTGTATGTTACATATTAAATATTGGAGTAGGGACAGGATTCTTGGTTGGTCCACTATGAGCTACCCAAACGTATGCATAACTGTGTTCTCTCTGACAGTAACTCTTACAGCTGCATGGAGTACCTTTCTGTTCATGCATAAGGGAATGTCTTCCAGCCTGCTGTTCTGCAGTGTGGGTCTGAATTTAGATCTCTTGCATCTTGAGTTGGAGCAGTGTATTTGTTTAGTAGGAGACAGGCACCATCATCTCTTCTGGCATCTGTGTTTTTAAAGAAAGAATGCCTTGTCTGGTTTTTTGATAGAAACTCCAGGGAGGGATGCAGGACTGTGAATTTTGCCCAGAATTAGGTACCCAAGTACCTGTAGAGAACTGAGCTGAAGATGCACTTATTTATTCAGTGTTTTTCTACTGGCAAGTTAATCACCCCCTGCCTCAGCGTGCTGGATGCCGCTTTCCTGTTTTGATAGACTTCTATTTCGCTGCTGTTAGATGGCCTAAGTGACATAGAGCTGTGAATTCCACTGTAAGAACCCAGAGTCCCTCTTTAGCCCTGACTTTAATCACCTAATGTTGCCATTTCTTAAGTTATTTTATTGTCCCCAATAGCTTCTACTTGTACCATTTTGTTCAACCTAAATTAATGTTTCAAATCCGAAGGCAAATATTTTACTTAGGTTTTGGGTATTTACTTTATTAATTTGTAATGCTCGTGGTACCGGAGCTCATATGCGTGTGTGGACACATGAAGAAAAAACCAAGGGGATCTCTCCTGGCATGCAAGGTTTCCAGCAAACATGACGTACATAATCTAGCCTGTGATTTAATACAGGATCAAGACATTAAAACTCTAGTACAATTATTTAATGCAGTGATATTGCTCACTCACATTTCAATGTGTGGCATCCATTCATTGAGACTTCTATGCTGAATTTTCAACTTTTAAAAGATGAACACATTTAATTGTTCTTCTGGGAAAAAAAAATCTGTCTGCATGAATGGCTAATAGGAAGTAAAAAAAACCCAAACAAGCCCACAACCCAAAGTCAGAAAAGGTTGTCGTGTTTGGGATTTAAAAGTGGAATTTGGGGTGAGTTGTATTCATCCAGCTTTTCTGGCTGAAGGAGCAACAAACAGAAAGACTTGTACTGTCACAATAAAAGATATTTCAAAGGCAGCTACCATTTAGTATGATTTAATTACCCAAGAAAGGAATCATAAGTATGCTTTTATTATAATTAAAATTTATGTGTCTACCAGTGTGTGATCTCATAACAAACAAATTATACCTGAATCTCTCAAAGAGGAAAAAAAAACTGTATGCCTGTAAACCAGGTACAAGACTTACTGGAAGAGCTGTTTTTATACTAATGTCAACCTTTTGACTTAATAGACTGCTTCTACACATTTGTGTCCTACAGTAATAACGTATTATTTTATATTGCTAGGATCATTAGGCTGTTTCTGTATAAGGAACATTACATGTGACTTACAATGTAGCTTAAGATTGCCTAAAAAAAAATATCTTTAAGTAAAATTAAATTGTCTTCTACTAAACAGTAGTACATCTCAAACTTTTATTTGGATTCTTTGCAAAATTAGACTGTAAACCTTGCAAAGATTAGGCTTTCATATATGTTCAAGAAGTTTCTGCTTCTGAAAGGGATAGAGGAATTGTGCAAGAACTTGTGGGGTTTTTTTTTTCCTATTCCTACCCAGAATAGAAGGGCAGAAGCATCAAAATCTTCATATGATTTTTTAGAGAAACATCAACTGGGATGAATCTCATTCAGTCCTAATACATCCCGAGCATTTATTAAGAGCCTAATTTGTTGGCTTGTGCACTTGTATCTTTGAGCATTGAATTAGCAGATTGTGTACACTTGCCCTAAAGGAGGCATTACTATTGCCGATGCATATTATACAAATACTTTCAATTACTTGAACATACCTATTTACTCCAGTAGAGGGAAGCAGCATATGCACGCACAGCTCTAACGCCTTTCTAATAAAAATACTATTCGCTTAAAAAGCCACACCTATTCTAGCCACAGGCACATGTAATTGTTGACCAAACACCAAGGAAGAAACCTGAAGAAACTAAGAGTTATTAAAGTAGAAATAGCATTTTATTAGAGTTGGGTAATATATTGCTGGCCAAATGCCATGTTAGTTAGTGTACATCTGTGTTTAGCACTGTGTGTTGAGGGCCTTCTGTTACTGTACTATAATAAGATTTATTGAAGCAGCCTTTGACAGAAGTGCAAACTTGAGTAGGAGCATAGTAGAATCATAGTCACTTGGCTTCTCTGCTTTTCTTTTTTTTTGTATTTGCCTAAGGATAGCAGGAAGTCTTGGGAGGTAGTTAAGGATGAGAGTTCAGTCAATGGTTAATATTTTACAAAAGATCAGTCTACATCCTCATCATATTATTTCTACCTTAGTTTACTGGTACTGGTTATACTATCTATCTCATTCAGTAAACACTGGAACATTGCTGTTAAGTTCTGTAATAACAAAATGGGCTGTGACTTCATATGACAGGCATCATTTGTGAACTATGAGATCATTCTTCTTTATCATTGTGTACTACACAGTGACAGGGTTGACTTAAAAACATTAGTTTTGTTGTTCCTGCACGTAGTTCAGCCCTGTCTGTAAAATTATTGTAGGAATGCATATACAAGTGTATGTGTTTCGCATTACAGAATTCTACAATTTGTGTTTTAATCATATTCCACAGAGAATGAAAATTTCATACTGGGTCAGGATCACCACACGGGGATTCTGTTCTTTTGTGGCTAAAAGGAGAGGTTGCTAGCTTTTTTTTTTTTTTTTAAATGGCTTCAGGCTTTTGGATTCACACACTAACTACAATGCCTTGTACTTCCTTTCACTATATAGGCATTACAGTATCTAAACTAACAATGCTAAGACTTTCTAGCGCTAACTCTTCTGTTCTGCACTTTTGTGCTATGGAGAAATAAGACGTACATTTTATTAAGAAAATAATTTAGTCAGTTATGACTACTTCTACAGATAAATGTTCCACTTAACAAGAATGAAAATTTGATATACAGCAGACAGTCTACCTTTTAGACTTAAACATGTCAGAGTAAATCTTGTTTTTCCTACTTGCATGACTTGTACTTTGGGGGACCTAGTCACGTGTATAGAGGAAGAAAGATCTGGCCCGCTGTGACATGTGAAGACTATCTTCTCTCACCGTAGCACAGGCTACAAAAGCACAATAACTACTGACAGTGTGAGACCTTATCCTCAGTTAGCAAATCATCAGTAGTTTTTTTGGTTGTATTGACTTCCATAAGATTATTTCACAAATGGTATTCAGGTGCAGACATTTCCCTTTCTGCTTAAACGTTGTAGGTTAATACCAGCTGGTAAGAGTCATTCCTCTTCATTCATACTATCAGACTGGCTTGGAGTAGGTGGGCAAGGCACCGAGTGATATCTTTCTATTCACAGAAAGGCCTGCCTACTTTGTGAATTTCCATTCTGATTGGAGAAGTCCGTGACACTCAGCTTTATTTTAAAATCTATTTAAATAGTATTTTTGTGTATCTGTGCTTGCTGGGGAAAGTGTGCTAGCAACACAGGAGTCCACGATTAATATCTCACACAGCTTGCTAAAGTGATCCAGGTACAGTAACATGGATAGAGATGAAGAAAACTACTATGGAAAACACGGTAATTTACCTGCTTTCTTTCATAAGCACCTGATCTAAATCTCATTTATTTCAACTGGGTTATTTCAGTTGACTTTAATGTGCTTGCATCCAGCCCCAAATGATTTTCTATAACTTCTTCAATTATTAGCAGTATCCTAATTTTTTTCCAGCATGACATTTGCAAGTTTATTTAAATTGCAGATCAAAGGTAAACTTTATATATATATAGTCAATTTTTATTTTAGATAAGTAATTTAGATTTGTTGTTTTAAAATTATTACAGTAATAAAATGCAACAATTAAATTCATATGCTATTTGGAGTCAGAATTGGTAAATTAACTATCCTGTGAAATATTTCTTGTAGTGATATTATAATTCAACGTACAGAGGTTTTCTATTATAAAGCAGCCTGTGAAATAGATCTCTCTCATCTACAAAGAGTGAATATCATCTCAGTTTTTAATCCTAGCAAAAAAATGACAGTCATTATCCCACACCACTGCTTCTTCCCTATGCCTACCAAACTCCTGAAGCTTAGAATTTGCTTTCTAAATATGTTTGGGCTTTTATAGCTAAGGAAGTATTTTGCTTTTACCAGGAGCTACATAAATACTAATAACATAAATAATTCCCACCTCACCCCCAAAGAATCTTCTCGGTTTTTAAAGAATGGTAGTAATTAAGTAGGGAATTTGGTACCTAATTTGGAAAAATGAGAATGAAACAAACAGCATTTTTCTTTTTTCTGTTGTTCCATGAAACTACGATCACAGTTGCTGTGTCATATGTTTTGGTAAGGAACATTCCAGTAATGCTACAGACTACTTCTGTCACTGAATTTTAGTGTATTTTTAACTGAGAATATAGTTGCCTTTTCCTATGTAAACTGCTGTATTCTGTAATGGATTTATATCAAGAGCTAAGTGACAGAGGAAGAGAGTTTGAGCAGTGTTGCACTGCACCCTGCCATGATAAGCATACTGACTGCTGGCAGTGAGGAACAGTTCTTGGAAGAAGTTTGCAGTACTGCAATAATTTTACTGCTGTTAATGACTGTTACTATCTCACAGCATCCCTCTGCTTGCCTGATGGAGATGAAAGTCTCCATTTGTATCAGAGCTCGTTTTCTGGAGTGCTTTGTCTGTTTTTATTTTCTTGTCTATTAATTAGTGGATATTAGTTTTTATTGTAGCAGTATTGTGGAGTTCACCTACTACATTTGAATATGCTCCATGAATACATGTACCTTTTGACATGCATTTTCTTTGTTCCATTTCAGAAGCACACAGGTATGACATAAATAACAAAACTTGAGCTGTTTACAATGATGGACACTCTCTTAATAATGATCTTACTATGGAAAGGAGGACGCTTGTGGAAACACATTACATCTTCCCCAACTGGTTACATTATAAAACCGTTCTGCTTAATGGAGACGTTCTGGAAGCTCAGGAGATTGCCCCTGTCAACAGGCTTTCTCAGTGCAACACAGACTCACTGGAGAAACATCTACAAGCAAAATATAAGTGGGTGGCTTCCCTGCTGAGTCTACTGTGCTTTTGAAAATCTAGCTTGTTGCCATACCAAGGAGATCAGAAATCAATCCTTTCTATCTGGAAAGTGAACAATGCATAACGTGTGAGAAAAGATAAATACGAACAAGCACGTTAAAGTACATTTGGGGCGTGCTAGGTCTTAGCTGGCTGTAACCAGACAATTACAGCAATGGGCTAGATGGACTTCAAGAGATCCATTTGGCTGTCTCTGTGCTGAGACATGGCACACTTTCCTATTCCCTACCCAGCAGGTTTTTGTCTAATCCATTCTTAAATTCTTAGGGTGAGGAAAATTCAGAAGTATGCTTGGAAAGCCTGTTCCAGTGTATGTGTTCCAGCCCATGTGTTCTGAAAGGTTTCCTAATGCCTAATCTAAACTATCTTTGCTGTAAATGAAGTTAGCTTCTTTCTCTGATAGAGGAAGCTGGGAACAACTGATCACTGTTGTTTTTATACGGTATTTGAAGACCGTTGTTTTGTGCTCCTTCCCTTAATCACAGTCATTGAAGTTTGCATTCTTTTACAGCTTTTTGTAAACCTCTTAGTGTCGTCTTTTTAATCAGTCCTTCTACTCTCTCCAGTTTTTTTTTTATCTTCTGAAATTCTAGTGCCATGATCTAGAAATAGTTTTTCAGCTGAGGCCTTACATGTCCCAAGCACGAGGAACAGTGACTTCACCAGTACTCACACTTCTTGAATGAGTTGTGCTTTTTTTTGCAAAGACATTGCTTTGCTGACTCATTCTCAGTTCGTAGTCTACCATAATCCTTTAGGGTTCTTCTCGTCAGTGTTGTTGAAAGCAATTATTCTCTATGGATTTGTGAATAGTGTTTGTCTTTATAACTTTCGTCAGTTTACGAAAATCACTTTGAATTGTTAAATTGTTTATCAAAATCCCTTTGATTCTGTCTCCAGAAGTATTTTAACACTTGTCACCTGCACAGTTTCAAAGTGTACATTCTACTTCATTGTTCAAATTGTTAAGGAAAATATTGAATACCTTTGGAGAGCAGGTTCCTCCAGCAGTGGGATGGAGCTAGCTACTAACTTTCAAGAGTGAGAACTTGGGGTCTTAATGGATGATTCAGTGAAAGCGTTTGCCCCCAAAAGCAAGTAGACTGTAAGAAAGAATTAGTAGCAATGGTCTGAGATCAAATAGAAAAAGATATTATATGGTTGTATATATCACAGCCAATATTTGTGGTGAATATCCTGTGCAGTTCTAGCCCTTCCTTTTCCAGTGATATACAGTAGCACTGAAAAAGGTACAGAAAAGGAATATAAGCATGACCAAAAGTGTGGAATGGCTTATGTACGAGAAACAATTGAACAGACTAGGACTCTTGAAGGTAGACAAGTGAAGAAGAATATAATAACCTGTAAAATTATTAGTAGCATGCCATGCTGCCATACAGGTATGAGCTGACTGATGGCAAGCTTAAAACAGACAAAAGCAGGTAGTACTTCAATGTTTCATTAACCTGCAGTACTCTGTGATGTAGGGCATTGCAGATTGTTAAAGTGTATGCAAGTTAAATAGAGATTTATGAAATGAATGAGAAAGAAATTCACCTACAACTATTAAATACAAAGTCAGTACCTTTGGTTCAGAAAAGTGCAGTTGCAAATCTCTGTAATCTCAATTTTAGGGAAATACCACTACGTTTGCCTTGATTTTGCATTTCTCCTCAGGTATTCACTATGGCCCCTTGTTAGTTACAGGGTATGGGTTCAATGGATCTTTCTTGTGATCTGGCGTGGCTGTTCTTACATGCTAAACTTGGGTCCTCTATGAGCAATGAGCAAAGGCTCACTTCAGTATGCCTTATGGCCAGAACTTGTCAATGGGGAGTAACGTTACAGACTCTGAATTGTTCTGGAGATAAATTATTTTGTAGAAGTACTTATTCTGTAGAAATTGCTGTACAAAAATGTTCTTCAAAATACAGGTTTTGGCCCAGCATTAGGTATTGTGTATGGTACACTCGCTTTCTGGACCATAGCGGGTTCCCCTAGTGCCTGTGTAACAGCATAACTTACATCTTCCACTCCCTAGCATTACTGTCACACATCACTCCTTCAAAGTTTTACCTTTCCCAAGTTTTACCTGTTGTTTTAGGAGCTTGGTAAGGTGGACCTGAACACCTCAGATGAAGGGCAAATAGAATTTTATTATCTGCTGTGTTTATTGTACTGGTCAGTGTGTATTTTGATAAGGTTTTTCTGATATAAACCAAGAACAAAGTCTGGCATTTAGTTAATAAGTAAATTCTGCTTTTGAGAAGTTGCTGAATTCTTCTCTAATTGAAGAAAATAAGTATTTTTTCTGTGGGCGGGGGAAAACTTAGGCTGGTAACACCCTTTAATATCAGGTATATTCAGAAGCGGATATCCTTAAGAAGGCAGTGAGAAAGCACTCTGAAACAGTAATTTGTATTGCAGCGTTGACATTTGAATGAAGTAATTTTTCATTGCACAAAGTTTGGTTCAGTAAATCGCCATAATTACCGAACTTAAAAAAAATCGCATAAAGCTGAATAGCTAGCTTCAAAAGGAAAAATCCAAATCCTGGTCTGTTGAATGAGGGACTGCTTCTTTCTCTTCATACAGTAGCTTGAAACTTGAAAATTTAAATTCTACCATAAATATTTTTTACTCTTTTTTTTTTTTGTAATTCATCTTATTCAAGTCCACATTTGAAGCACAGATTGGTGTGTTAGTATTCGGCAGTTTCTTGATATAATTTGCTTATGTGTAGAATGAATCAATTGGAACTATGCTAACCAGGATAGCCATGTGAAAAAAATGTATCACGTTTGACTCCTTCCATCTGTAAACTCTGGCCAGATGTTACTGCTTGTTTCTAGGAGGGACCTGAATGTCAATGACTTGACCTTCTAGTCATGCTGAGATTCGTATAAAGCAACAACCACATTCAGGGATGTATGCATAACTATACCTTTCAAACCTGCTCTGCTTCCTACACTGGGATATGTGGTGGGTGCATGTACTTGAGAGTTAGAGAAGATACATGAAACACGTGCTCTTCTGCCTGCGTTGCAACGCTGTACCTCGTCTCCGGCTTTGGAGAAGCTAGTGCAGTTACACTGCCTGTGCAGGGTAGTGTAGAGCAAGGTCAGCACTTGAATTTCTGCAGTCTCCAGCCATGCTTTTTCATCTGATAAGCCCAATGCAAAAAGGGCAAACCTGCAACTCTGTGTCTATAAAGTCCTGTAACCACAGCAGTGGGAAGTAAGAATAACTCTGCAAGATTGTAAGTGTAACATTAAGTACAGACGTGACTCCAAACTGTTCTTTTAGAGAAAAATCAGAAGGGCTTAGCCTGTAGCTCCAGAGGGGTAGATTCACTCACTTGCTGCCAAACACACTTAGCATGTGACTGTGAGATGTAATCCTTATCTCTCAAATATCAGCAGCTTTCTACTGTGAACACTGTGCATAGGTGTAGTGATAGGATGTACATTAAAGGTAATTTATTGTGTGGTAAATGAGAGGCCGTCAAAATTTTTAAGCTAGAAGAAAAAAGCTTTGATCTCATCTACAAAAACTAGGTAATTGTATTGGTGAATTACTGATATTGCCTGCATGAAATGATTTTAACAGAACTGATTAAACAGGAATAGATGGAAGACATTCTTCAAAGACTGCTGTTAACACCCCCTCTCTATAGATTCTATTTTAAATAAGGGCATATTTTTATACTGTTTTATTTTAAATGCAGGTGAACCAAGGAAATTTGACCCAAAGTTCAGAGGACCTATTCATAACAGGTAAATATCTTAACTCATTCTATTTATTTCTTTTGGTTTTGCAGTGAACAGGGGATAAAAAATTTTGTTAACAGAACTTGTGATTTGATTCTGCAATACTTTTAAATCTAGAAGACAATCCTTACCACCCTTGAGGAAGTATGATTACTGGGGTATATTTAACTGTGTGCTCTTAAGTTCTTTCAATTTGAATGCCAATTCTGTATGCCTCATATTGTCTAGTACCTGCTGTCTTACCTTGTGCTGATATAAGTAGGACCATTTTGAGGTGTTGTAATGTTCTGGGGTGCCATGGCCATGTGATGCAGTCTGTCTTGTTTCCGTACAGCACAGGACTGGAACCCTGGCACACTCTATTCTTCAGTTTGCAGCTGGTTTTCCTGCTCCCGTAGTCACCACATCAAGGGATTTATTTAGTTCTCTCCAGAGTATGGCCTGGGTTGTACAAATGGGCCACATTTGTACTGTGGGTGGCCAGCAGGGTAAATCCCTGGCAGAAAATAGGTAGTGCTTGAACAGTAGTAAAGTACTGTCAGTGATGTGGCTGGCTGCTGGAGTGACAGCCCCGAAACCCTTACTTGAGTGAACAGTTTTTACATGTGTGAAAAATGTCTCTGAAGTGAGTGAGACTACCTATGGCACTGTGGACTGCAGAGTTGGATCCTAAAATGTTGCAATTTAATGGTATTTTTGAGCAGTCTATTACTGTACCTTTCCCTCGTGTGCACAAGGGGTGGTGAAACTCTGGTGATGGTATGCCAGGAGGACTTCTCTTGTTTTTACTGTTACTGTATGATACAGTTAGTAAAAACTGTTTTTGCATTGTGGCTTGCTGTTACATCTGTGTAGTTGCTGTGACAGCTTCTGCAATTCCAGGTATATATGTGCTATTCTAATTGCACATTCCACAGCAGCTTCTTAAAAACACAACCAAATGAATACAATGCAACACTATCATAGCACATACATTCAGTGCATTTTATAATGCTTTAGTGAGATAGTATTGTTGGAAACAATATAAAAAGATCAGTTCCCTAAACATTAAGGGTATGGTTTCATTGCACAGTAGACCATAAGGCAATGATAGCTGCATTGATGCTTATTGAGCATACTTTGCAATGAGGTGCACTTCGGTTTAGATTCAACCTATCCTTTCTGCAAGATACCCAAATGACTTGCCTGACCTTTTGGGGTCATCAGTGCAGCACTGTGCAGTACACTGTAGACATGCCCTTGAAGTAGTTTAAGATTATTATTAAATTTTTTTAAAGACAATGAATGAATTGGGTTTTTTTAATTCATTGTTCCAATTACTAAGATTAAATGATTAAGAAACCACAGTCTTTCAAGCAAATAAAGACTATATAGTTCCTATGAACAAAATGCCTTCTCAGAAGATATTCCAAAGAGTTCAACAGGAGGAAATGGGCACCTTCCCTGAATTTGTTTCTGACTTTGGGGCTTCCCACTTTTCTGTAGGAGAAGAGATACTAGAAAGCTGAAAGCATACATTTTTGTCCAGACAAATGAGTGCTAGTAATGAATGTGTGGGTGGGGACAGAGCTGTTTGTATGCCTTGCCGTAACTGGCATAACTCTGTGTACAGTGTGGGTGGGTGAAACACCTATCTTTGCTTTCTGCTGATAAAATAATTTGTCCTGCTCTTGATTTCATTTTCAGTTTTCATTGGTCAGGGAAGAAGTTTGTCTTCATTTCTGAAAAATGGAGAGGATGGGTTTCTAGGGAGATAGGCTGCGAATTGTACATATCTGCATGGAAAGGTACAGAGACAGCTGGAAAAAGTCACATCCCATCATCGTGACTGCTGAAGCTGATGCATTTTTGGAGGTGCTGTAGAGTAGAAATGATGTTTTTAAGTTGTTGAGCACCAAGCTATCCCCCAAACCACTAAAAGCCTGAAAAACTGAGAAACAGAAAGCCAAGTCTTAATAATGGTGTATTAATGTCTATTAAAGAATGGGTTACTCCCACACTTTTGTCAGATGGATCCTTTGCAAGGAGATTCAGTTATCTGAACTTTCTCCTTTTTTTTTTTTAATAGAATAGAGCTGTTGCCAGTGGTTAAAGTGTTGAACAGTGTTAAAGGGTAAAAGGAGTGTTCAACAAGGCAATGTGTATAATGCTTTGCTTGTACCATCATTCTCAAGGGGGTTGTGTGTGGAGTTTGGTATATTTCATGCAAACAGGGTTCTGTATTGGGACCAGTACTGTTTAATATCTTCATCAATGACATAGACAGTGGGATCGAGTGCACCCTCAGCAAGTTTGCAGATGACACCAAGCTGAGTGGTGCGGTTGACACGCCAGAGGGATGCCATCCAGAGGGACCTAGACAAGCTCAAGAAGTGGGTCTGTGTGAACCTCATGAGGTTTAACAGGGCCAAGTGCAAGGTCCTGCACCTGGGCCGGGGCAACCCCTGGTATCACTACAGGCTGGGGGATGATGGGATTGAGAGCAGCCCTGCTGAGAAGGACTTGGGGGTACTGGTGGATGAAAAGCTGGACA
>NW_008824411.1:2580531-2582687 GCF_000699105.1 Pygoscelis adeliae | reverse complement strand
GAGGTTGAGTCACCATCCCTGGAAGTATTTAAAAGACGGGTAGATGAGGCGCTTAGGGACATGGTTTAGTGGGCATGGTGTTGTTGGGTTGACGGTTGGACTCGATGATCTTGGAGGTCTCTTCCAACCTTAATGATTCTATGATTCTATGATTCTATAAGGGGGAATGGCTTTAAACTAAAAGGGGGTAGATTGAGACTAGATATAAGGAAGAAATTTTTTACGCTGAGGGTGGTGAAACACTGGCACAGGTTGCCCAGAGAGGTGGTGGATGCCCCATCCCTGGAAACATTCAAGGTCAGGCTGGACGGGGCTCTGAGCAACCTGATCTAGTTGAAGATGTCCCTGCCCACGGCAGGAGGGTTGGACTAGATGACTTTTAGAGGTCCCTTCCAACCCAAACTATTCTATGATTCTATGATTCTATTAAAAAGGATTAAAATGCAATGACTGTGTTGATTGACTCTGAGCCAACCAACTCATGAAAATCCAAAATGATGTTATCAAAACGATGTCTTTTATTGGTATGACTACATACTGCAGTCCTTTCAGTTTTTTCCATTCTCATTCTGCACCGTTCAAGATTGTCTGCCTTTGTTCTCCACAGGAACATTAGTGTACAGCGGAAATATGCATTGAAAAAGTGGATTGTATCTAACCTAAAAGTAGTTCTGAAACATACTTCTTTGTTACAAAGCCTCCTGCCAGAATAATCTGGCTTGACTTCACTTCATTTAATAGTCAGTGCTGCAGATGAAAGCATGTCTGTTACCTCTTAGAAGGTTCAGTAGTTTACAAGTAGATTGAAGTTGCTCAGAAAGCATGTAAGAAATCATGGGCAATTCATCAGTGTTTTTCCAGATGTAAGTGTAACATAGAGAATAAGTTGTAAACTAGCATTTACTATCCTTAGTGAGAAGAATAAATTAGAGAACCACAAGTTATTTATCAATTTTATATTTCTCAGCATAAAATTTATGACAGAGAAGGACACTGCAGCCTTGTGGTACTCTCACTTGAACCCACACACTGTTCTCACCAATGCAAGATTTATTTCTTCTTTTCCTTTCTGAAAACTAATAATTTTAGAAATAAATGGAAATGTTTGTTTAGGGAGTTGATCCTAATTTGAGAAGTATCTTTATGATACTGCCAGTGAGACTTTGTATGTGCTGTGTATAGAAATGAATTTAAGTGATACTTTAGGGATGTTGTTATGTTCATCTATATGCATTACTACCAGAAAATATGTGTAAGGCTTTATATATTGTAAGCTTACTCACTTGGATACAGGGTGAAGCAGTAGCTCTGCAATTTCTCAGCCTAAAATGATGTAGCAGGAGTTCTGGTAGACAACTTTCTAGAGGAAAATAGAAACTCCTGGTGTTCCCTGTCAGTCTGAGCTGGAGATGTATACCATCCTCACACCAGATCCGATGATCAGTGTAACTGAATTCATATGAGACAAAATCTAGCACTTCGTATTTTAAGTCTAAGCTATCTCTGACTCCTGAAAGGCAGAAATTTCCTCCAAGCCGTCTTTCCCTGCCCCCTAGGAACTCACCTAGAGGCTCACCCCTAGGAACTGAGTAAGTTGGGCACCTCTCAGTTTCTGAATGTACGAACAGTTGTCTAGTGTTACAACCTTAAAGCTGTTTGTCTCTCTGTCTCTCTCCCATTGGCATTGAAATGGTCTCTTATACTGGACTTCAGGAAGATTTGTCATGTGAGAGGGGGGCTCTTGAATGGTCTTAGTATTTCATGCCAATGCCAGATGAAGGGGGGAATGTTTTGGGGAAGGCTTGTGAAGTTAAGGATTCATAAGGAATTTAGATAGAATGTGTTATGTTTCTTTAAGAATAAAAAAGCATTTCTTCCACCAACGTCATCATAAGATATCTTAAATATGTTTCTGGATAAATCAGTCAGGTACCATCATACAGGTGGGGAAGTTCTTCTTTTTCTTAATGCAATTATACTACTTTGGGTATAAAATAAACTGTCTTCCTCCATTTAGATTTTCTCTGAATTCCAGTAAGGGAATTTATACAGTCAGTATAATCATAGCATATTTTTCTAAACTGCTTTGGCAAAATCAAATTAGTAAATCACACTTCTGACTTACCTCCAATTTCATGGAGTTTGTCTTAACTCTT
>NW_008824411.1:2551514-2580518 GCF_000699105.1 Pygoscelis adeliae | reverse complement strand
TGTTATTTTTGTTCCTCTTCTATGTAGTTTCTTGGGTTTTTCTCATATTCCTCTTGCTGGTTAGACACATTGTAGATTTTTTTGTCCTTGTTATGTTTTAAAAACTCCTGACACCTCCTGGACTATCTTTAGTTGTTCAACATCTTTCTAGAAATTCAGTGTTCTTGTTAAGACAAAGATCACCACCTCCTCTGTGATTAGAAAATGTAGTTAATGGGTTCTCACACAAATTGAATATCAGTAAATTTCCATAACCATTCTTTAAGAGTTTGAAAAAACCTAATAAAAATTCCTGACCTTAACTAGCAATACAAACTTCACCTTCTCACAAATATAGATGGTGTCACTCATAGATATCTGTGATATCTATGATGGCACATCACTTGATACTGTGGTCAATATTGAAATAATGTTGACATTTAAATTATCCTTTGTGCTTTTTAAATTAAATAGCCTGCCAAAGATGTTACTTAGGTTACACTAAGAGTCTACCATAGATAAATGTTGGTAGAATATTAAATTATTTTTCTTGCTACTGGTATTTTATTGGTCCATATATGTTTTATTATGTGTTGTTGTCTATATCAACATAATGTGCTGTGCACTCACTAATATGAGTGGGGAAGCCTACCTTTTTCTTTGTGTTCTTGTTTCGTATTTCTGGTTTGGGGCATACAGTGTCTACAGATGTTGCTCATTTGCAGATGTCGAAATTTGAGTTTTCCAGAATTAAACAATACTTCCTTAAGCATTGTGCCTGTAACTAAGACACATCAACTTAGTAAATCCATGCAGGTCAGCGCAGATCAGTCGTACTCATTAAGAAAATGCAGAATTTAAGTTAATGGAAAACAGCTTGTGGTGAAAACTTGTATAAATATCTTTTTTTGTGTAGTTTTGGCCTCCACAGTAGAAGTGGTAATTCATGGGGGATTTTGAAAGGAACTTTCTCTCCAAACATTTAGTTTATGGGCGCCTTGCACATTTATTCAGCTGTGCAGGATGATGCCCTCATGTGCTGATAGAAATAATACCCATTTGTACAGCAGATCTCGCTTCTCAGTTCAGCCCCAGTGAAGGAAGGGGTCTTCAGAGCTATTCATGGCATTGTATGGCATAGTATAACCTCACCTTGACACAACGTGATTTAGGGAAGTCTCAAAACACAAGCTGTTAGTCAAGCAGGGAGGAGGAACTCAGAAGTGAGGACATTAGTGGTCACCTTAATGTGTCAGCAGAGTTGAAAGTGGTAACCTGAAACTCACCCTGTGAACATCTTGAGCCTCGTTTTGCTCTGTGGTTGCACAGTGCTGGGCTCAAGACTATTTGTAGATGCTAATACACTGCTAGTGCTGTTTAACTAATAAACATCGTAGTTTCTTGCTCGTGCAGCATCTTGAGCGAAATTGCACTTGTGACAGATTGGGCATGAAACTGCCAAACACAGGGAGGTTCTAGTCAGTCATTAATGATTAAGTGCATGAACTGTCAGTGAATAAATGGCTTTTATGCGCTAATACTCTGTGTGGATGATTTTATCTTTGCATTCATTTATTTGCTAGGATGCCATTACACATGCATAAAGTATCGTTTGCATGCACTGCCACATGTAACACAGCAAGAGAAACCAAGAAGCCAGTATGTTTCTGAGAGATGGTGGAAAGCAAATCAGGCTCCATAAATTAAGCTAAATGACAG
Source organism: Pygoscelis adeliae (assembly GCF_000699105.1). Classification (NCBI taxonomy): domain Eukaryota; kingdom Metazoa; phylum Chordata; class Aves; order Sphenisciformes; family Spheniscidae; genus Pygoscelis; species Pygoscelis adeliae. Next base: position 2,578,820 of record NW_008824411.1, on the reverse strand, counting down.
CAGTAAGCAGTAAACTGTGATGTGGGAGCCTGAACTGTGCACTTAACCAAATGAAGGTCTTTTATTACGTCACCTGAAAATGATGAATCTGATGGTTTTATCAACAATTTATCTCTATGGAAACTCCTGTGTTCAAATACATGTACTCACTGTGTTTTGGTTCAGATTATGGAAGTTGGTTATCTAAAAAGTACCAGAAAATATCAAAATTTCCAATACTGGCTATTAGCAAAAGCATTTTTAATTTTTTCGTCATCTATACCATAAGAAATGTAAAGTGATTTTTCTCATTAATCTTTGAATGTTTACACATAATTATTATGTAAAAGTATGATAGTGCTATTTGTAAGAAAGATTATAAGGCCCGTATGATAAGCAGTGTTCTCAGTTCCTATTCTCATAATCATATTTCCATTAATCCATCTTCCTTAGGGTTCAGTTTAACAGTTCAGTCTCCTGAGTGATTTTGCTCTGCCTCATTAGCCTGAAACAAACTGAAAAAGCAGATTTGCGATAACAGATTGCCTTCTTAGTTCGAAAAAATCCATATCAAATCTGTTTTCAGTCAAAGCATGTCTGGATAATTTCTGATTAGGTTTCAGTAATAAGCATGGGCTTCCAATATCTCCTGTTTAAGAAGAAGTAATTCCCATCGTTCCAGTTCCTGCAACTTTGGAAACTTGCAGAATCTTCACATTGTATCTTTACAGAGTTATTTTAATTTATTCATTTAAGATGCTTTACATTTTTTTTCCTCTCCTGTGGAGCCTTGTATTTATGAGGTAATATTATGATCTCACTGAAAGTGAGCTACTTGAGCTAACAATGATGTTCAATGGAGCCAGGGTTTCACCCGTAGTATCTAGTAAAATAAGCAATTATTTTATATGAACAACAATTAGTCTGTATCAACTGTTTCAAAATTTTCTGAAGCCACCCAAAAGAGGATTTATGTACTTCTTATATATTTCTAAAATATTTATATAACAGCAATACTTGCCAACAGTGAGTTTTACTAGGTACTGTACAGAATTTTGTGTATTACAAAGAACAGAAAATCCTGCATTCTGGTAAAGTGTTTATGGATACTTCTTCGTGGTGGCTCTGCAAAACTTTAAAAGGAAGCTTTAGCACAAATGGGTGTAACCTTTAATTACATGTAGGTATCATAAAATGAGACCTGTGAGAATTGGACTGGAAGAGGTTTTTGAGACTTATAGGAGTTGTAATTAAAGTATTTATGGTACCATATTTCTCCTGAGACATCTTGAATTAAATACTGTACCTCTTAAAAACGGCTCTGATGGGGTGAGAGCCAAGCTTGAGCAGTGTCAGAACTGCTTCTGAATGGAGGCTGGGAAAATGAGCAGCATTGTTTTAGCATCGCTGCTTCTACTTTAAGCAGTTGTCCTTTCTTAGATTACTGTCATATTGACCTTGAATCCTGTACCACCTTGGCCTCACTAAAAATTTATTTCAGTGAGATGTTAAAACTGTGTCTCTCTAGAGAAGTGGACAGGATTTTTCATTCCTTTTCCACACCTGGAAACACTTTTCAAGTTCTCTTAAGACACCTTATTTTAAAAAAGTGTTTCTTTCTGTCCTTAGGCACTGTACAGACGTTATTTGCTGTGTGATCTTCATAGTCGTCATTCTGGGTTACATTGCATTAGGAATTGTGGGTAAGTAAATGCAGGACTGGTAGTGCTTTCTCATACACGGGGAAGCAACTTTGTGAATGTTAGAATTTTTAACTGAGGTGTCCCTTTTGCTCATATCTATGTAAAGCTTTCCAATCAATAGGCAATGCCTTGCCTAGAAACAAATAATCAATTAACATTCAGTGCCTATCGTAATTAGGGAGAAGTTCAAAACCATGTGTTTACTGATGAAAAACTCAAAATTAAGTATGTTCAAGTAAAAATGACATGGTTTGATAATTTTGCTATCATAAAGTAACTGTGGTAGGAAAAAAATCACTTATTTGTCATTAATCTGAGCAAAAGTTAGAGATAAACACTTTGGTTTTAAGAGGCTTTTTGTTCTGTAAAATATTACTGAAAGAACCTATGTAAGCAGTAAAAGGAGAAGTAAGAGAAATTACTTCATTTATTGTGGGATCCAGAGTTGTTTGCAAATCAGGATATTCATTAATAATAGCCATTTTATTTTGTTTGTGAGAGAGAATTGTATGAATGCCTGTGTGTGAAAGGACAAATGATGCTGTAAAAGTGTGTTTACTGTGTATCTGCCTGTCTGTCTGAGCTCTTTCAATTTCCTTGTAAAAGATTGTTTTGCCCTGCCTTACACAGAAGAAAAGCCATTAGTTTTCTTCATAATCCTGTAATACCATTTTCTGTTCTGTAGAGAGAAAAGGTTGTGCAATCTCCATCCTTGGGGATATTCAAAAGCTGTGTGGATGTGGTCCTCGGCAGCCTGTTTAGGTGACCCTGCCTGAGCAGGGGTTTTGAACAAGACGACCTCCAGAGGTCCCTTCCAAGCCCAACCATTATGTGAAAAGCTGCTGTCTGTAGCATGAAAAAATGACTGTAAGCAAGACTGCTTTAACCTAGGTGATTCCAATAACTGTCTGAGAGAATACTTTATCCTCCCACTAAATTGTAGGGTAACATAACATCCTCCAAGCCACAATGCTGAGCTGTCTCCTCTCACCTTGCCTGTAGTAGCTGAGCACTGAACACATTCTGAAAAGTCTGTTCTCTCTCTCAAGCACTGGGAATTCTCTGTGTGTATTTTTTCTTTCCCTTATTCACCTGCACTTACTGCCCCATCATGAACCTTTATGTCTTCAGGAAGACGGAGAAGTGAGGAAGCAAATGGTATATACCAGCAAGTGAGAGAGGCATGGAGGACCTTTGCAAGGAAGTGCAAAGCCCGCACTAGGAAGCAAACACCAGGGTAACAGATGGCTGATGATCCTTGCAGGTGGAAGAAATTATTTCTTTTCAAAACTCTCTGTTTTATTCCTTATCTAATCTCTTTGAGCCTCTGTTTCCCAAAATTGAATGATAACTTGAGATCGATGAATGTAAGAAAAATGGGCAGAGCAAAAAGTGAATTCAGAAGCTGTTCAAGCTGTACTTGATTTTATGCCATGCTTCTAGAGATTACAACAGCTATAGGATTCTCTTTGGGATTGGATCCGGGAAGACTGTGCCTAACTGTACTGCATGGCATGATTGTACAGTCAGCTTCAGACTGACTTGAAATGCAGTCCTCTGACAATTTTTTCACAAATGATGTGAAATGATGCTTAAGTTAACATCAGTGGTATCTGTGTGGAGACAAGTCCAGGATCTCTTTGTTTTGTAGCCACTACTGGATTCTGTGTATGCAGATCATGCATGTGCTCTCTCATCACAGTTCTGGCTATTGTTTGGATCCTGTGGGCCCTTTCCTTTGCTATGGAATGAAGCATTTTCTTTCCCTCATGGCATAATTGAATTGTTCTTACTTTGCTTAAATCCAAATCGACACTAATGTTCATTTGACTTGTGGAAGTATTTGGAACAGAAATATTCACGTGACTCCCAGTTACAGGAGATTGGAGAGGGACTTACCAGAATATACATGCAATATATATCTCTGGTTACTAAACCTGCTCTGGAATAGACTGAAGAAAAGGAGGTAAATTGTTAGTCCTAAGAAGCAACAGTAGCTGCTGGACTGTGCACAGCTGTTGCAGACCTGCCATGCCTCCCACTTGGTGCTGGGAGTATGCCGTGTCTGAAGGACATCACTCTAATGTCTGTGCTGTTGTCCTCCTCTTTCTACCTGATTGACTGATGATTCTTTGATGTTCTGCTCTGTCCTTCTGTCACTTCTCAAACACAAAGCCAGAACTGAAGAAGCTGGACTCAGATCAGAGGAACATTTGTTGTTTTCTTGAGCATACAAATGCTCTGGTGACTGGTGACCTGCCCCTGTGCAGACAGGCAGTATTCTGAAGTGCTGCTGCCTGGACAAAGGGAAAGGAGAGCATTGGCAGTTTCTAGCTGTATGGTATTCTTGTGCTGCCAGATCTTGGCTCTCTTTCCAGCACTATATAAATCTCCTTAATTTTTTGGCTAGAACTTTATGTCAACTTTCTATGTGCAGTTTCCAAAGAACCCCATATGGTAGATGTTGCAGAAGTAGATAGCAGCAGAAGAGGACTGGCCAGTTCCTCGCTTCTTCATGTCTGTGATCTCAGACAATGTAGTTACTGTGATGTGAGACAGTGAATTGGTCATATTCCCTGGTCTGCACATGCAGTGGTTTCCTACTGGACACAAGGCGTCTGAACAGCCTTCTCTTGCAAACCTTATGAAATATTGGTTAGAACTAGAACCTGTTCCTGGAACCAGGTACTGAATTTGTAGCTGGTGACTTTTTCTACCTTTCTTACAGAGAAGATTTGAATTTTCAATCTAGAAACATTTAGTTCAGCTCCAAATCCAGATGCACGTGGTCCCTGCTTTTCATCTTTCCTTGTACTGTACTTCAGCTATTCTTCTTACTCTAATTTATTTCTAAGTAAAAGATGAGATCAGCTTTGGTACAGTTCCAGGGGCCAGCCCTGTACAAAATACGTGAGAGTCAAAGAAGTTCACATTAAGAGAAAACAGATTATAAATCAATCCTTAGTCATGAATTACGTCTTATTATAGGAAAAAAACCCATAGATTTCCGCAGTTTCTTGAATATGTGTGAATACCGCTCTAGATCCCTGTTTAATTTGGCTTGAGAAGTAAGCAATAAATGCAGGTTCATCACACAACTGCTATGACTGAAAATCTGAGTCAAATTTTGCCCTCAGTATTGTATGTATAGCTCACATAGGCTTCAGCTATATATGTGTCTGTGTAACAGTGGGATAGAATTTTTTTATGTTTCAGGGGGGCTGAAATGCAGTCTGAGTAAAAGGTAATCAATTCTCCTTGAAAGATGAAACCAAATGATTTTTGATACTAGCCTTTCTTCGTTCTGCTTCAGTGATGGCTGCTGTTGAGTGACTGTACTGAATAGAAATAGCTATTCTATGTTTTACTTTCTTATCAATCTTTTAACTTTACAGATGAACTAATAGTGCTAATTTAACATTCCGTGTAGTTTTCCTTCCTATCAAACTGCCTTAACTCTTCATGTTTATTTCAGAGACACTGGGCTTATCTGGGCAATACTTTACAAGTGTTTAGCCTCTTAATTTAAGATCATTTTAATTCAGAGAAGTGCACATAAAAGGCAGCAAATAAGTTATCTTGGAAAAGAGCCTCACATTCCAAAGGACAGGTTAATTCAAAGTAATAACTCTTGTATTGCTCCAAGGGATGCTTATACAATACCAGTGTTATCAACATGGATTTACAAATTCTGTGTCATGTGTTCTATTACCTGTTTCAATACATTAGTAAATTGCTTGTGTTAAAAAGCCATAAGAACAATTTGGCAGGTCATTTTCTCCATACATAAAAACATTCAAAATATACCTTTAAGGGAAGCAAAATAATGATATGAAAGACTGCCCTTTCAAAAATACACAGCAGAGGGAATGAGACAGATAGAATATACACATTTGCAGTTCATTTTTAAGTATCATAGGATGCCATCGTTCTAATCATATTTTCTTCTTGACAATGAGCTTTCTAGCCTTTACAACCACTGACATAGCCCATAGAGCACAGAAAAAAAGGAGTGCATCTGATAGACATTTAGTGACAGACATTAGCTATTTTTGATGCTGTCCATGTGTGTTGGCTCCACATCAATAAAAGGACTGACATAACTGCAAGCCTCCCAAAAATGCTATACCGGTGTCATAGGATGTCACATTGCTGCTCTGAGGGTGAGTCAACTGTGTAATATGGTTCAGCTGTTCTTTAATTTTCTTTTTTAGCCCAGATGTTTGTGCCAGCACTCAGGCTGCAGCCTTATGAGCATCAGAGCATGCTGGAATAAAACTTTTATGTGACTGGATTCCTTTTCATTTAGTGCTTGATAGTGAGCCACCAATAGTGCAGCACAACATGCAAAACATGGTGCTGCTCTGTCAGGCTAGTTCTTGCAATAACCTTCTTCACTCAGTGAGAACTGTTGAATTAGGTACTTATTCTTCAGTGACTAGGCCAGAAAAATTGTGTATTTATCACATGGATTCTTTCACTGTCATGGCTCTAAGTTTGCAAAGAGGGTGACAGAGGATTAAGTTTATTAATCTTGATGGTTAGCCCTGGCACAGGCAATGAAAGGAGCTGTTTATTTTCTCTTCTGTTGGTCATTTCCCTTCTCTTTCTGCTGCAGAGTTAATTAAATGCTAAATGTGTATGTTGTAAATCAGACCCAATTATTTTTTGTTTCACTTTGGAATTTAGCTGAGAGGCATCTTCCTCCATCCACCCCAGCAGCTGATCCCAGTGATGGAATTTCACAGTGTGCTAAATCTACTTTTTAAAAGTAGATTCTTTATAATACTGTTCTATTAAAAACATGACTGAAGCCTTAGGCACACAGGACAACTACTGCCAAGCAGGAGTAGTTTTAGACAATTCAATAATGGCAAAGCACGTACAGTCTGAACAGAAATTCTATTCAGAAGTGAGCAGTGTGTTCCATTGTTTATACTCTGCTAATTTCTACTAATTATTGAGAAACACTGCAAAAGATGAGTGATTAAATTTGAGACCAAGGATTGATACAAACCTAGTGAAACCAAGGGAGCCTTTTGAAATATTTTAGCAGACTTTGTATTAGAACTAAAAAGAATGTGAGGAGAATACACTGCTGTGCCCATTTGATGAGCTGAGTGTTATTCTTGTTGGCTGTGTTAGTCCACCCAAACAGGCTGAAGGAAGTAAGCCTGGGTCACATGGGCCCTTCTTATGGAAAGATCCTTAATAAGACTAAGATAGCAGAAAAACCCCAACCAACATTACGTTGTAGTGTTTATCTCCTTTCTCCCAAGTTTGTCTGAGGAGTGAAAAATAATTCTAGGTTTAATATGCTACTTAGGAAAGGGATATTGTTGACAGCAGCAACTACTTCCAAATTATCTATATGAAGCAGATAGAAGTCTTGCTACAGAATTCTTGTCAGTACTTTGCATCTGCCATGGTAGCGCTTATCTCTACTGCTTCCTGTTTTGCTGGTGTTAAAGAAAAAATACAGTCAAGTGTGAAAAATGAGTCCTTTTAATAATGTGCCAAACTAATTTAAAAAAACTAATTTTGGGGCTGGGAAAACACCGATGTATTAGTGTCATCTAACATCATACAAGTAAGGCCTGAAAGGTCTTTCAGGTCTGTATGGGAACTTGATCCATTTGGGACCAGATTTTACCTGTATGAAAAGCAAGGTCATATTAAAGTAGAAAGAAAAACTCCCTCTTGTCAGAGTCATGATGGAAGAAAGTATACATGGCATAACCTACAGACTCATTGCAATCACCAGAGAGTTGTCTGCTTTCTAATGTCCTGTACACATATGAGTTACCAACTGACTATAGGAATTCCTAAGAGAGAGTTGATGCCTCCTAAATGTTTCTATTAAGTAATGCTACTGAAATAAGTAAGTGGGGGCTAAAAAATGAAAAAGTAAACGGGGTTTAGCACTGGTGAAGCACTTCAGCTTTCTCTGAGCATCAGAACACCATGGTTAATCTGAAATGCAGTTAATCTGAATGTTCAGAAGGTGTTTGATAGCAAGCAGCAGGTTAATTCGCGAACTCCAAAACACAGGAAAACTAACATAGGTTAAAAAGAACTAGCAGATTCATTTTTGTAACCTAAAACCATTCCAGCTGAAAGGTAGCATTACAGATTCTCTGAAACTATTTGCGTTGAAGATACATTGTGCATCTGTCCTGAACATTTCAATAAATTTGCAGTCTGCTGCTCTGAGATCTTACATAGGTTCTGTCTCTACTGTACGTATCATTATTGTTAAGCGCTGTCACCAAAGTGACCTTGAGGAAAATGACAGTTTCACAAATGACTAAATATAATGTCGCAAAGTTGAGAGAAAATGGGGTAATTACAGAGAAGCAAGTTCAAGGTGGTTTGCATAGATCAAAGCCTAAAATGTATGCTAAGTGGGCTCCTGACATGCAGTATATAGTGCAAAAGGGGGAAGGTTGGGACTAAAATCTTTGTAATACCTGTAATCTTTTCCACATAATACAAGCACAAGGAAATGTTTGGGAGAAGATCAATGGTCTTTTCTAACAGTTCTCTAGCAACCTGGTTTTAGGGTGTCAGCTCAGGGTAGTGATATGGAATTATATTCTGGCATTATATCTTACTTTCAGATGATACTTAAAAATAAATGAAATTTCTGTTATTTAGGGTCAAATCAGCAGTTAGTAGGACAGTTCAAAGGCTAGTCATTGGCTAGTCATGAGGGAAGCTTAGTCAGGTATGCATGCTACAGCTTAGAAATAATGATATGAATAGTGATAGCTGGTGTGTACTTGATCCTCAACGGGAAATAATGGTGCAGGTGAAAATGGCTTGGAAAAGAAATCTTGCTTCGAAGTGGAGAAAAATTTAAAAGTTCAATATAAACCTCTTTTCCCATTCAGTACTATGGTTCATGCTAGCATATAATACATAAGTTGCCAGGTACAGACCTAGTAACTGAAAAGTGGGACAATTGCCATGTGAGAGGTCAGGAAATGTTTTCATTTACAAAGTGAGAGTTTGTTCCCATTCTTAGTGCATATGGACTCCTAGCCTGGTTTCGGCTGGGATAGAGTTAATTTTCTTCCTAGTAGCTGGTACAGTGCTGTGTTTTGGATTTAGGATGAGAATAATGTTGGTAACACACCGATGTTCTAGTTCTTGCTAAGTAATGCTTACACTAGTCAAGGACTTTTCAGCTTCCCATGCCCTGCCAGCGAGAAGCTGGGAGGGGGCACAGCCAGGACAGCTGACCCAAACTGGCCAAAGGGATATGCCATACCATGTGACGTCATGCTCAGGACATAAACTGGGGGGAGTTGGCTGGGGGGCGATGACCACTGCTTGGGCACTGGCTGGGCATTGGTCCGTGGGTGGTGAGCAATTGCATTGTGCATCACTTATTTTGTATATTCTTTTATCATCATTATTATTATTATGATTATTTTCCCTTCCTTTTCTGTCCTATTAAACTGTCTTTATCTCAACCCACGAATTTTACTTTTTTTTTTCCCGATTCTCTCCCCCATCCCACTGGGGGAGGGGCGAGTGAGCACACGGCTCTGTGGTGTTTAGCTGCCTGCCGGGTTAAACCACAAGTCCATTAGATTCAGTCACACCCTGTGTATTTCTGTCACACACCCAGGTAATCCCATTAATTTCAGTGCCATTGTGGTTGTCTGTGAACACTCAGATTTGCCTACATAGTTAGCTCCTCTTCTTTCCCCTTTTAATAAGCATTATTTTTTAAGTCTATTACATCATATTTTGGATACAACCCAGATATATGTGCCCTGAAGGTAAAAAGTGAACTGTTTTTTTTTCTTACTGATTCATTCATATCTTTGTTCAGTTTAGTTTGTTTCATATTTTAGTTTTCATTAGGAAATTTACAAATCAGTACTCTTCAGTGGTGATCAACAAAGATTAAAGTGGTACATTAGAGGTGATACGTTTTCACGCTAGTCAGTTTCAACTATTAACTGTGTACACTTGACTAAAATGTTAAAAGATACGTGTGTATTTGCAGCTTGGGTGCACGGTGACCCCAGGAAAGTGATTTATCCAACTGACAGCTATGGGCAGTTCTGTGGTCAGAAAGATACCCTCAATGAGTGAGTACTAAATCTATTCACATACGTTTATTACTCATGCACTATGAATAAGATGTGAGGTTTCAAATCTCTCTGTCTGCTAGGGGTTTTTGTGGGAAGTTGAAGAGACAGCGACACTCTTACTGTATTTATTCCAAATAAAGTTTAGAAATAGATTAGTTGCTCAGTGCAAATCTAGACCCAAATTATTACTATAATGCAGTTGTTTTCATAATTCAGATAATATTTTTGGTAAAGTATCAATATAACTTAAAGATTGCATCACTAATTACCTAGAAAGTGAAGCTGGCACAGCTTCTAACCACCAAAGTTTGGATAGTTAATAACCCGTTGAGTAATTCTTCTGTCCACCTTGGGATAGGAGTAGTCCTAAAGCATTGTAGCCTGGTTCTCAGTTTTTCTCAACATGCACCAAATAACAGAAAGGACTATAAGGAAAAGGTCTTTGTTTTTCTGGTGCTTATCCAGTGCCAGTAGAGAGGAGACAAGAGAGAGTGGTCTGGGAGACAGGCAGCTGTAACCATACCTTCCTTGGGGATATCAGCCAAATGGCTCTACTTGTCTCAGTTTCCCAGTCTTTTTAAATTTTGAATTGTAAGAGTTTAATTAGTTGATATCAACAAAGTACTTCTACATGAAAATAGCTGCTCAGGAAAGAAAGATGTTGCGTCAATGTTTTCTCTGAAAATCTAAGTGTTTTGTGAAACAGAATTTAAAAAATAGTTTGCTTTTTCCCCTCACCTTCTCCCTTTTAAAAAGTAAGTAATAGGCCCCCTTTATACCCTTGTCACTGTCAAGAAGCTGGATGCTATGCAGGAAGAAAAACAGAAGCTAGCGTTTGATAAGAGCTCTTTGCTGCTTCTCTCTTTACCCATTTAGTTTTCTGGGAAAAAAATGAGGAAGCCACTGTCCAAAGGGCAGTTCAGAAGGGGAGGAGCAAGAGACAGGGAGTGGAACAGAGGTAGAACTAGGACTTCATATCCTCTCAAGTTTTTTTTACAGAGGAAACAGACTAGATAGTGTAAGAAGACCTGATCCACCCTCTGACTAAGATTCTTCGCATCAGTTGTTGGAGAGTCCAACTTCCTGAAAAGGAAAAACTAGGAGAAAAAGTTGTAGTGTTGTGTGTGTTACCCTCATTGCACCCCTTCCCTGCTCCCCACCCTCCTTATCCCCAATTTGTCCTTGTTCCTTCTCTGGTCGGTAGGAAGCAGCGGGCAAACGGGTTTGGGAGTCTCAGACACACAGCATCCATGCACTGTGTGGCGTGTAGCCAGATTCTTCTCTCTGATTCTTATCATCCACTCCCATTCCCTCTTTCTCTTTGTTACTCAAGCCTTCCCTTTAGTTATTTCTTACAATGTGATTTCCAGTTTGTATTCACAAATGTCCCTCCATATATATGTTTGCTGGAGAATAACACAGCTACTGAGACTGCATTTTGGCACTTACTTGCTACATTGAGGAGTTTCTTATAAAAATATAAGCCAAAAGATACATAATACAACCTACTGGAAAAGCAAGAGTGTTTACGGCAGTAGGTCAGGAGGCCCCTCTGAACAAGTCCCTCTAGTCCCTAGAGGGAGTGGAGGTGTCGGATGTGCTTGTCAGCCCTTCATTGATACCATTGTCAGATTTTTCAGATGCCCTAAAAGTAAGCAGTCTGAAAGGCTAATCCAGGACTACGGTTTTCCAAAGTCCCCAAGGGCTTAGTCTGAGACTTTTTTCTTGGAAAGTGATCACAGTCTCTGTGTTTTGAATCTTGTGCTTGGAACAAGCGTTCCCAGAAATCTCACTGAGGAGTAGAAAGAGAAGCTAAAAACCAAGCCAACACTCATAGCTCATGCAAAACCCCATTTGAACTCCAGTGAATTCCATGCAGTCAAATTAATTCTACCTTGTGTTGTCATGCGAGTCTCTTAGGCCTCTTTGTGTCTCCCTGTAATCCATCCATTAATCTCCATGTAATCTCTAAGCTTGTTTTGCCTTCTGCAGAGCACAGCATAATCACGGAATACAACACAATTTCATTATAAAGAATATAGACCTAGTTCTCGGTGGCTGTTTTCTTGTGTTAGGTATAGGTTTAGACTTTCTTTTCTGCTGTCAGTATCAGCAAGTGGGCTAAGACATAAGAAAAAAAAAAAAGATGTCATTAATGGCTTTGAGCAGCTCACAGATTATAAATAATGTCAAGAAACTATTGAAGAATGATGACATTCCAGTCCAAAATTTTATTCTATTGATTTGAAGAAATAACAACTAACGATAGTGAATTGTTTTTGCCAGGATGCTTGTTTTGTTAAACAGTGCATAGTAGAACATACCTCAGTGAAAACAATTTAACCTTGTAAAATGTCAGGCAGTTGAGCTAATCCCAGTTTTAAAGGGAACTTGAATGTGCAGTGATGCTATATAATGGCTTTGGAGGCATAGCCATATGCAGCAATTGGTGGAGCCACGTGCTGGTGGAGGATCAGAGGATATGTCCTGGACTGGGGGAAACAATGGAGAGATGTGGGAGCAGGACTTATGCCAAGTCCGCAGATAGAAGAGGGGCAGCCTTGTTAGCCCAAGCACACTTCATTGTTAATACTGCCATCCTGCTCCCAAGGCAGAGCTCCCTCTGTGCTACATTGCCACAGTGGGGGTCAGTGGTGGCTCAAACACCGCTTACTGTGTTTTCTTGTACATCATAGGCCACAGGGGGGCATATGCACCATTATTTCTTATGGGGACACTGTATAGTCCTGGCATGGCTAGCTGACTTTGAAGTCTTGTGTAAAAAGGACAGGATACTGCCGTACCATCTTCACTAGAGCTATCTGATAATTTTCTGACATAGCAAAGCTTAACAGCATATTTTGCTGTCTTCAAAACCCAGGTGTTTAAATCCAGAGATCTTGGAGTAGTCAGTTTTCAACAAATCCAAACTGAGGTGTCAGCTACCTCAAGGTCCCAAGTTCCAGAAGCTGTCACACCCCAGAAGTGTGTGGATTCTGGGGTGCAAGCCCCTCAGACTGTCCCTTATTTATATCAAAGGAGGTTTATCAGTGTTATTAGCAGATGCTATTATTCTGTTTCCTGGCCAGCTGCTTTCGGTTTCCAACCATAAAAAGCTTTTGACTGATTTTGGTGCCACCTTCTGATCAACAAAAAATAGGCAGCTTTTACAGCGTAGCATTTGCTGATAGTAATTTTGCGTGCAGTACATACACAATATGTTCAGTGTAAGCAAAGGGACCACAGTGTTTTTGCAGGGGTATTTTACAGACCTCACTTCTTAGAGGCAGGACTACAGATACCTGTAACAGTGCCTAGGGTTGTTTCAGCTTAAAACCTTGCTGTGGACAAAACTTCTCAAAATTAGCATTCAAATACTTCTGGTTTCAGAGATGTCTTGGCACAGAACGCTCAGGGTCTGCTTGGGATTTGTTTTTTTGTCTTGTGTTTGCAATATGACCATTCACAATAGTAGAATTTAAATATCGATGTATGCTATAAATTTTTGAATGGTAGGATGTATAAGCACCCATATTTATAACATTAATTATCTTATATCCACTTCCGTAGGAACAAGACCATTTTGTTTTACTTTAACATTCTGAAATGTGCCAGCCCTGTAGTGTTAATAAACCTACAGTGCCCTACAACACAGGTGAGTGAAATACAGAGATAATATGTTTTCCCTGCCTCTTAGTCATGGTGCTTAAGAACTAGACATACAGTGTTTGGATTTAAAAATTGCTGCTCATATCCTTCAAAATATAATATGATTGTTTTATAGATTACATGTGTAGCACACAGTCTCTGTAGCCTGTGATAGTCAGAAAAAATAAATAGAAATGCACAAGATTGTGTATATTGGATAAGAGTTGACAAAAAAAGTCTGTTTAGTTGAATACAGCAATTTGATACTTATGAATTCATCACAGGCAGCTATTCACTAGTAATCAGTGCATGCAGAAAATAATTTTGATTGACGTCTAGGGTTTTCCAAACTAGACATGTTCAAGAAAATGTGCATATCCTCAGTGACAGGAGTATCGGGGTGTGGTTAGAGCCTATGGCACTTTCAGAAGTGAAGATCTTGAAAGCTTGTTCTTGTCTAATGCCACAATTTGTACTCTCTTAGCTGTGCTGCAACTTCTCGTGAAGCTGTGAAATAAACGCAGTCACTGAACTTGTGTGGGTTAAGATTACCCTCCTGATCTTTTTTACATGAGACCATTTTACTGATCTGGTTTGCTGAATAATTGCACAACCAGTTATGTCAGTTCATCTTATGAGGCAACAACTTATGGCATGGGGTAGGTCAGAGGAATTAGGTGCAGGACTGCTCTGATCCAACTTTGCTGCCAAAGTAATTGTACTGTGTAATTAAACTGCAGGTGACAGAGTATGGTCTCAGCCATCCTGACAACATTCAGTGAAGTCCAGTATTAATTTGGATGAGGGTTGTTATATGGTAACCAATTTACTGATTACAAATGTTAATTGTCTATTTATTTGACTATCATTTTAAAATGTTTCCCATTCCAGCTTGCCCTTACTCCTGATCCCTATCCTTGATAGATGTTTCTGGCCTATCAGTTAGTGTGACCGTATGGACTATTTGACACAGCTGAAGAGATGGAAATCTCCAGCAAGGAAGAGCAAGAACCCTCTTAACACTGACCAGTTGCTGTCAGAATGGAAACTTTCTCTATCAGCAGCAGATTTGCTTCAGGAATCCCCATCTGTCCACATGCAGACACCGACACTGTTACCCTGCAGTCTTTAGACTCTGTTACTGGAACAAGTCAGCCTGTTCAGAAATACTGAGGTCATTGTGTGGGATTTGACTGGTGCTGTGGTCAAGTTGGCAGTGGTCATGAATCAAGTAAGGTGAAATACTTGTTGAAGGAGAGTTTGGGGGAGCAGAGTAGTTATTTTGTTTATTTTCAAACATACATCATCTCCAAAACTGAGAATGTTTTTGAATGCTGTTTGCTACTGCAGATGGTTCATTCTCTGGTCTTTTGTGAAAATGCTGAAGAAACGTTTGTTTGATAATTCCTCTTTTGAACTGCAGACAGGGTCTTTCATTCCTGTCCCATTCATATCAAATAGCAGGAGAAAAAAAACCCAAGAATTGGCATGGGAGGAGCTTCAATTCTTGAGTAAGACTGGATTTGCAAACTGTTATTACAGTTCACTGGATCCATAGACAGCACGTTTCATTGCCTGTTTCATAGGTGGGAAACTGAGGTTATAGTAAAATGTATACTTCTTAGTCACCCGTTGTCCCAGAAAGGACAAAACTCTTCTTTCTTTGTTCCTTGGCCTGTGAGTAGTCCATAGGACTGTAGTACTCATCTAGAAAGACCCTCTTGCAGCATCTGCCATGTTCTAAGGATTAGTACAAGATCTTTTCCCAAAATCCCTTTACGTGAATCATATATGGTGGAATGCCCTTGAGGTGAAATACAGTTTCATGCACGATGTCTCTCTGGTGCTTGGATAGCAGAGCTTTGCAGAGGGTGTTTGGATAGCACAGCTTTAGAAACAGAGAACAGCCTTCTAGAAAAGGCTGAAACTTGCTAAAAAGATGGACTTCAAACTACCTCACAGTATTTAGGAACACTGAGGAGTCAGAACGGCTGTACACTTGCATGATTCCAGTGACCAGCAGAGCCTTCAGAGTCTGTGTATTGGAGCAGCTGCTTCTCCATTACGTAAATGTAAATCATGACTTCTGAGTAGATGCATTCATCAAACCCCAGTCCTCACCTGATTTCTCACATAAATCTGGTTTATAATGGCTGTACCTTGAGTGGTGTGAATTTCAGTCCTGGCATGTGCACCCCCTTGCTTTGTAACTAGAGGAGGTTCATCGTTAGTCAGTAGTAAAAAGCCACCTTTGAGTGATTTACACCTAAATTGACTTGAACGATATCTGTGGAGATGTATTTGACTGAAGAGACTGTGTAGAAGGGTGGAACAATTTTAGCTGCATGAGACTTTTTTTTTAATAAAGTTCTCCTTATAAATGTAATAGAAAGAAACGACGTGTGTCCTGTGAAAGTAGCTACTGCACCACCTTGCTCATATACACTGTTGCTGATGGAAGTAGAGGAGGACCCGACAGACTTTTTCCTGGTGTTCAAAAAAAAATAATATTTTTTTCGACAGACTGAAAGCTCTGCATATCTACCAGAATGTGTAGAACCTAAGAAGATACAGAGAGTGGCTTGATGTGCCATATATGAGGAGAGACTTTGAAAGTGTATTCTATCAAAGAATTTTAGAAGCATTCATCTAGGGAATCAAAAGGAAAACATATGTCCCTTTCTAAATACTGCAGTAAACATTACTGAAGGCAATTCCATAAGAACAATGCACTTTTATAGGTGGCCTTTTTCTTGCTTTTTAATTGTACTGACTTCCCTTACCCTCCTCTACCCCCAGTGTATTTTTACTCATTTTTTTTTTCTTTTCTTGCAGCTTTGTGTCTCAAAGTGCCCAGACAGGTTTGCAACCTACATTGATGTTCAGGCTTCCTACAGATATAAACCAGATCAGTGGAATTACTTCAGGCAGTTCTGCAAACCTGGTTTTAACAATCCTCGCAAGGTGTGTATGTATCAGTAGGTGATGGAATAATTTTTTTCTTCAAGCAATATGTAATATGCATGATTTTACTGAGCTACATCAAAGCTTTGAATTATTCTGATTTCACCATATGGAGTTGTCCCATATATATGGTTTGACAGTGATTTAATCAGGGGTGAAGGTCTTGTATGCACACCAAATCCCCCACTCTTTAAATGATTACTGTTTGCTTAAAAGAATATCTGCAGCTACCCATGTAGTTGCAGTACTGTGGCAAGCAGTATCCTTTAGTACTTAGGTACTTCACGGCAGTAAAGCAGAGTATCTCAAACCAGTTCCTAAGGCTCCTGAGTCATCTATAGCTACTTAGTAATTTAGCTAGGAAAATTAATCTATCCTTCATGTAACTGATTTTGCACTTAAATGTACTGCATTATTTCTCCCATCTTTAAAACACCTTGCAATTCAGCTGTATTAATTGTGCTAAATTCTTAGTCGTCTTTAAGAGAAAAGGTGAAGGGGAGGCAAGGAACAATTGCCCAGTCACTTCTGGCTTAGATGCTGATCCAAAGTGAACAGGTCTTTTCTTTTTTGTCACTAGAAAAGGAAAGCAGAATAGTCTTTTCCCAAGTCACAATGACAGTTTGGATTCTCACTTACATCATGCAAGTGTCTTGCAGCTCCACAGTCAAGTTCGGGGAGGAGGCTACAAAGCCTAGTTTGGGGCATTTTCTCAGACTGGGTGAGAAACAAAAAACACGTAGTTATTCTGCTATGTATTCAGCATTCCTATTTTTCCCCTTTTTAGTCTGTTGCTCAAGTCCTACGTGATGAAGATTGTCCTTCGATGATCATTCCAAGCAGGCCTTGTAAGTGGTTCTACTTCTTACACACATCTTAGCAGATTATAAGTGTTCACATTAAAGCACAACTCCAGTCTGAAAAGTGTTTTGTTGCAAGGTCACTAGGAGCTGTCTGTTATCTGACAGTGACGTCCATTCAATTTTAAACAGTTTGAAAGTATAAAGATTTATTATTATTTTTTCTAACTGCCATCTGTGAACATTCAGCGTGTGATCGGGTCAAGCTGAGCTGTTTCTTGCTCTTGAATCATCACTGGTAACAAAAGCTTTACAGTTCAAATTGTGCCTTCCAAAACATGTGAGCAAGCAATCCCATTGGCATCAAGAAAATGCCACGAATGTAGGAAGGAACACATGGCCAGCTGTTGAAGTTCAGATGATACTTGAGCCCCGTTACAATGCAGCTTGCTTTTCAGTTGCAGTGCTGGCTGTGCAGGGCATACAGAGGAATTAAGGGGCCAAAAAATGGTTTTGTCACTGTGGTCAGCAGGCATTTCTGAGTAGATAATCACAGGTCCCAGAGCTCATCTCAGCTGCAGAAGCATAATACCAAGAGTATCTGTCACTGACCCAGAAGTTCATGCAAATAAGAAATTGCTGTTTATTTTTCCATGGTTTAAAATAGTCATAATGTAAACCAGGGACAGGTTATCAAAAAGAGAAAATATGGATTAAATTTTTTTTAAAATTAAGAATTTGTATGAAAACTGAGGAACTGACCCAAAAGACAGAAAATAATTTGCAAAGAAGCTATTATCTTCTTTTAGACTACAACAAGGGGCAAAGATTACAGAGGGAGGAAGAGAGACATGTTACTTAATTATTTCCTCAGAATAATTGGTGGGGTAGATATTCTAGACTGAATATTGAACCCTGGCATCAGTATTGGTTGGAACCTGATAAGGAAAGCACAGAATTGTTATATAAAGTACAGCTGTGTAGGAGGTCTGACCTGCTCTTCCCTTTGGAATGAAAACCAGGACTTACTGCAGCAAAGAGCAGGGCAACATAAATGAGTATGTAAACATCTCTCCTTTTCTCTCTCTTTTATAATCTCCTCCTCCCTCTGTCTAACTAATAGTTTCTGTCTTTTTTCCATTGCTTCCTCTCCAAGAATATCTAGTGATAGTGGCTGGTCCTGCAGCTCATCTGGCATATAAGGAACAACTTGACACTTGCTGTTATGTGTTATTTTGAGTGCTAATACCATTTGTGACCAGTCATGTTGAGTCTGTCCCTGGGGGCTGGTTTGATTATTACCATGAAATGACATATTTGAGAAGCTGCAGTTTCTGTAAGCTGCCCAGATACTGACAGAGAGTAAGTTCCGCATTTATTACAAATTCTTAAACTGCTACAGATACTACTGTTGTTATTTGGTAGCACCTAGAATCTCCAGATGAAACCTATGATCCCACCATGCCTGAGCTTGGACAAAAAGCCCCAGAGCATAAAAATCATAATCTTGAATATAATGGCTCTTCCAAGATTTGTCAGAGTCAACATATCTTTAGATAATCAGTTGAAAAACAATTGACAGTGAATCTGAAATGATTTAAATATGTTGCAAAAGACAAGTGATAGAAGCGGAGCTCGACATGAAATGTAATATGCATGCTGTGTTTTCATATTTTGAATAGTTCTTAAGAGATGCTTCCCAGACTTCTCCACGAAGAATGGTGTGCTAACTGTGGCAAATCAGACTACGTTCAAAGATGGAAGAGGGAAAACAAGAAATGTAACTGATCTCAGGGAAGCTGCAAAGTAGGTTTTACCCTTGTTAAGTGCTCGTTTGTTGGATTCTGAGATTGTGAAATAATTTAGGAATTGAAAAAATAATCATAATCTGTTGTAGCAAGTGGCTGAGGGTACCCAAGGAAAACTTGCTAGTAAATGGTCTCTCTGTGCCTGGGCACTTGCAAAGTTCCAGTAAGGAAAACCAGCACTGTGGTATGCAGAAATGAGCACAGAGCCAAAAGTTTTAGTCTGATTGTCTCGGAGTGACTGTCAGTTTTTAAATAATTCTTGTTTTTCCTAGCAAAAATTAGTATTAAAGAAAGCTAAAGGAGGTTCAAAATGAAATCCTCATGCTGCAGGACTCAGGCCAGCCAGTAATGGCCTCAGCGATTCCTTCCTATGATGGCCTTTCCATTAACATGGACTGTCCTAGTACTTTGGGCATCTCACCTCGTCAGAGTGCTCCTGTTTTTAGTACATGTCTAAAGATCAAAAAGCAATGTACTGGGCTCTGATGCATTACAACACCTCCCTTGCAGATGGACAGCAAGTATCTCCAATCCTGGGCATCAACCAGGATGAGAGAAAACTGCTGCAATAGCCTCACTTTGCCAGCTGCTGTCAGTCCTCAGCCCGTCTGGAGCACAGGCTTACCTCTCAATCCAAGGCTACCACATTCTAGCACCTTGCCAACACTGATAACACCTGCACCTTATTAAGTTCCATTCTTCTGGCATCTAAAACGACATTGTCTGTTCTTCGATAAGATGATCCTTCATTTCTTCTTAGGAAAACATAAATATGGGCAAGCACTTTGCAGGATAGGAAAACAATTCCATAAAGTTAACCTTTTGCTTCACTGAGCTGTTTTCTGCTTCTCTGCTATTAGCAGTTCTAAAGTCACAACTGTTTGGCTCTTGGTACATTGCAGATCTTAATAGTATACACTTTTCTTGTGGCATAATAAGCAATTCTATCTGGCGATAGTTGGTATTCATAAAGCTTTTTCAGGAGCTGTATAGACATTTTTACACAGTTTTTTTTCTTTGGCGTAACTGTGATTGATGTTGGCTTGGTTACAGAACTGGAGCTGGAGGATAGTAATATACTCTTATCACTAGCAAAGATATTTCAAATTCTTTCACTGAGCCTATCTGTTGTTTAAATAAATTCTGCTTTTCTACCTAAAGTAACCTTTTCTTTGGTTTGTCTTTTCTCAGCGGCATCAATAATGTCCTGGATGCAAGATCAGTTGGAATGAAAATTTTTGAAGACTATGCCATTTCTTGGTATTGGATTTTAATGTAAGATTTTCATGGGTATTTTTAATTTTTCCAAACTCACTTTGGAGCATGCAGGGAATTAAAAAATAGATCATGTATGTGTTTGTTACCAATCCTACTTTTAAACTCAAGGAGCAACTGTAATTTCCTTTCATCACATGATAATAACGTTGTTATGGTTCTGTACATGAGGTAAGGATAGCACAGCATACATACATAGAGTGTCAGTTGATCTGGGGTAGCTTTTTAATATCCTACCAGGCAAAAAAACAGGAGGTGGTGTCTTCTGTTGCAGGACTCATCTGCGTGGTAATTCTAAAACTGAAAAATCTTAATTAAGAAACTTTCAAACCAATTGCAGTTGCTAAGTGTCATTACTATATATAAAACCCACATAATTTCTAAATTCATACTAGCAATATGTTAAATCCATTATAATCCATAAATCCAGTATAAATCCATAAATCCAATGCAGCAGGCAAAGCAACATCAAGAACAAAAAGTATTGAACAGTATTAACTTTATCTTGCAATTAATACTAATCACCAATTAGTAAAAATGCAGCACTGAAACAAAAGAAGTAGCTGTTTTGCTGAAGCAAATATATAAGCATATGTGCATTCTTAGCCCATTAATACTGGTTTTGATGGACCAGGGTGTTGATCAATTTAAACAGGAGCAGAAGTCTTTGCCAGGTGAGAGCCTATAACATGCACATATTAAGCATACGTTATTTGAGCCTGAATGCAAATCCACAACAATAAATACATAAACTTTAGATAATAAACTTAATATGGAGAATTAGTCAGTTCAGTAACATAAGTTGTCAGCTTTTAAAGGTGTTCAATCACTGGTGGGAGGACAGCTTTCTCACAGTCTGATACTGTGCTCACAATAGTCAGTGGCAAGAAACTCACTGGTATTCAGCAAGCTCAGTTCTCTCTAGATCTCTTACTGAAATCAGGCTTATGGTGCAGATTCTTTCAAAGGAGATAGCACTGAACAGATAGGCTGGAGAGAGAATTGACCATTTTTTGAACAGAAATTCTAAATACTGAAGCCAGTTTCCACATTTCAAATATGATATTTTTATAAGGAATTGTTGCTACTTTTAAAGTATTTGGATAGAATTTTCTTCACACTTTTCATCAAATGATAGCATACATGAAATGATTTCTGGACAAACATATTTAAGTGCCAGAGTTTGGGTGATGACAATGAAGGCCTGATAGTGAAAGGAGGCTGGATTAAAAATTAAATATGGAATTGCTCTAGTCTTTTTAGCATACCCAAAAAGAACTGCTGCTTTCAAGCCTCAGTTTAAGGGAACCAGTCTATTGAGGACAGTTGTTACCACATACTCAGTTTTGGTGTTACTAGGACTCGTGTATATCTAAAGATAACTTTAGATAAAGGTAACTTACTACTTTCAAGAATAGAGTCATAAGCTCCAAAACGACAACTTTTTTTGAGGAATACATTCTGAATTTCAAACAAGCCATTCAGAAAGGGAAAATACATCATGCTAGGAAGCCTTTAAAGGGCTAGGACTTAAGACCAGCTTACAAAGGTTTAACTAAATAAGCTGATGTTCTTTTTCTTGTCCCTGTGCCCATCTGGCTTAGTTTGCCCAAAACATCTGGTTTTGATTGTTTATGATCAGGCTGACCCATTTTTTATCTTTGGTAACTGGCTAAATAAGCTGGGAACGTTCAGAAGAGAAGTTACTGAACACGAGAAAGAAGAGGTTTTAACTTTTTTTGAGTCTGTACTAATACAAAATTCTGATGTAGCACCTACTAAAAATTCTGAGAAATGAAATGTTGTGTGAAGCATCTGAGCTGGATGTTTGTTGGATGGGATTATTATTCACATTGCTTTATTCACATTGCTTTATTCACATTGCTTTATTCACATTGCTTTATTCACATTGCTTTAGAATGATGCCTCACTGAGTAAAAAGGCCTTTTGCAGTCATTTTTTCCTTCCTGACTTGCTTTCTGGGAGTGAAATGAAGACAAATATTTGCTTACCACAGTCTTGATAAAGAGAAGACACTCTGCAGATGTCTTTCCTAGGGGCCCCATTGATAGCTCTTAACAGTTTCTTTTTATGCATCACAATGCCGTGATCATTTCCTCTTCTGATGGGTAGAAAGAGTCACTGGTTTTCCTCCTAAATTTAATTCTTTTTTCCTAGGAAAGCTCCTAGAACTTTACTTTACTAACATTGTTTCTTTGCAAGTAGGGATTTTTAATGGAGGACATAAACCAGCAGCCTCCCCACACGTAGGTATTCCTCCAATTTAACTTCCTGTTCTGTAGACTAGACCATGGCCTGAAAAAGGCAGTGAGTTGTTCAGCTGGTGTAAATGACCAAAAAGGCATTGTACTAGTCCCATTTCAGCCAACCTGAGAACCTAGTGTATACAAACATTTCTGGCTCTGCCCTGTGAGATCATCATATATAAGCTATTTGTTTCTAATAGCAGATAATAGCCATGAGGATGTATTTCATAAGGAAGATTTTGAAATACATTTTTACAAATCATTCTCTTATGTGAGGTGAAGTGACCCTCATTTGGAGTAACAGGCATGCCAGGAGGTGAAGATTCTCACACTTGTTTTCCCTGTGTTTCTGTTTCTTGTCTTTCTAGTGGGCTGTTCATTGCAATGATTGTGAGTCTGCTCTTCCTTGTGTTATTGAGGTTCACGGCTGGGGTTCTCTTCTGGATTTTCATCTTTGGTGTGATTGGAATTATAGGTTATGGTAGGTGTAATCTTCTAGCCTCTGAGGCTATTTTTCTTTATTGCTTAAGTTTGGGCAAGGAAAATCAGTAATTACATCAATAAAATGGTACAATTGGGAGAATTAATGCCTAGTTTTAGACACAGTTAAGTGAGAAGGGCTTAAATGGCAGCGAAATTTAGTAAGATCCAGCTGTGCTGATACTCAGCACCAGATGTAGTAACCTGGATTATTTACCCACAGTATGCTTAGTCTGTATTCACTTGTACTGATATTTCTTTTCTATGTATGTGGTGTTATAATTGACTAGTCTCACAGTAATGCATTTTTGGTTTTTGCTTACCTGACATGCTGAAGACAAAACACTTGGCTTGTAAAAGACTTTTTTAAAAAACTTGTCTTTGCACTCTTCGGAAACACTCATTTTATACTGATTGCTTTTTAAAAGGCATCTGGCATTGTTACTGGGAGTATGACCATCTTAAAGGAATACCTGGATCTGACCTCACTGTTTACGATATTGGATTCCAGACAGACTTCAGAGTGTACCTGCAACTGAGGCAAACATGGTTAGCATTTAGTAAGTGCCCTTTAAACTTGGTATCTGTTAATGGATATTCAGGAGAATCAATCACTGTCTTGCCACAGTTTCTGCCTTGTTAAATCTCCTCCTCTACGTATGTCGCTCAGAGAAGTAAGCAGAATTCTCTTTCTTTGTATCATGCAAAAGTCTACTTTTTTTGCAAGGAGACTAGTATATTTGTAAGGGGAGATAATGCAATTGCACTAGTGATAGTGAAAAATGCCCGTTACTAGCATTCCATTTCCTGTGTGTTCAGTCTTCGTAATGGGGAAGTAGAAGGCAATAACTAAGTTAGTCTTGATGAAGTTGCATAAGGAGGAGCATTTTTCTCTCCCAGTCTGTTTATTCTCCCTCTTTAAGGGCCCCAGAAATGAGATTAATAACTCTACACATCTTTGTAGAACTGTTTAGATTCAGGTCACTGAATTTTCTTGGAGGTTGATCTAAGACTGTGGAATGAACCATCACAAATTTCATCACCTTTATTTTCAAAAGTGTTTCATTGCCTTCTCTTACAAGGGCAGTGTATTTAAAAGAAAATTCTACTGGAACAAGACAGCCTGCAGCATATACATCCCTCCCCGGGGAAGGAGGGGCAGAAGAGAGGACAAATACCTGTCAAATATTACTTGCACTGCTGTTACTGCTCTGTTAGAAGGCACACAGACACAAACTGATGATGAATGGAACATAATCTAAAACACTGCCTCTCCCTATTGGTAGCTAAATTAATAGAGCAGTAGTTTACTGCTTACGTCTCCTTTCTCTGCTTTGTGTCTGCATTTAACTCTGTGTTGGATCATTGAGCTCATGAGCCATCTTCTACATATTGTTGAGGCAGACCTTTTTAGTATGCTATCCCTAGAGAATATTAGGACTTTATTATGTTTTTCCTTGTAACTCTCCAAGCCATTCCCCTGCCTGATTCTTAGCAGCCAATGTATAGTTTATCTAGAGGTCAGTGTCACATTCAGTGAGTAAATTGAGGTACTCAGGAATTAAATTACTTTTCCAAAGTCACCCAGCAAAGCAGTTAAATATCCTTGAAGAAAACGTAGGTCCTCTTAGTCCTGGTCTAGAACTCATCATGTACTGACATTGCTTTACTTTTTTACAATGTTTGGGACAAGCTACATTAACTTAACAGAGCTGAACTGGAATGTGACCAATTTTAAAGAAACCTGATCATGTATTCCTTCATGGGGAACCGTATCAAAAGTAGGTGCTGAAACACATGTAACAAAAACCTTGTTCTGAACAAAGTCTGTGGCTCTGAGGACCACAGCGGTCACTTGCCACCTGCAGTTCTGATGGCTAGGGATACTGATAATACTTGGGATTGCAATTTAATGTCATCTGTGACTATCTGGGTCTGGATTCTGAGACTGTCTGAGCTGTGGGACCTGAAGCCAATTCCCATGTCCCTTTGCAAACCTCCAGACAAGCCAAGGCTTAGGGATAATATCCCTTCTGTCTTCCTCTCCCTCCACAAACTTCTTGGTTTCAGCTGGAGGAGACAGGTCCTGCTGCATGCAACCATCCACAACTGCTGGGCTGGTTTAATTATTGTCTAACTGTCCGAAGCACCCAGAATTAATGGATATGTCTGAGAGTCAGAGGAGATGTGCTTCAGGCGTTAAAGACTCTGTCTTCTCTAGATGAAGCCCAGAGAATTTTTTTACTTTCTACTGCAGAAGTAGGTTTTGAACTGACACAAATATAAATCAGACTGAAGCAGACTCTTTAAACCGGATCTGGGTTATGATTCAAACACTGTTCATAACTAAGAGAGGAAATGTTCTGGGACATGGTGCTCTCAGCTCTTTGACCTCAGAGCAAGTTTGTATGATTCCAGCAGCACAACTGGAAGGTGAAAGTAATTTGTCCAAAACTGTCCTATCTTAGCCTCCTCTTTTTTTTCACTCAAATGAGGTGAAAGGAGGTCATGCCAGGTTAATACTCAAACAAACCTATTGATTTCAGTACATCTAAATGTTAGAAAAATATATATCAGAAAAATGCACTCATGAAAATTGTTGACTCTTCATTGCCTTTTTATTTATTTTATTGTATCTAAATACTACGAATTAGCAGCATTAGAGTATGAACATGCAAAATGCTTGTTTATGAAAAGTAGAATTTGGTAAGGGTGAACTGTATCTAAGGCCAAATGCTAGTCACATTTAAGTAAATTATTATCTTTGAGAATGAAATGTTCCATTTTTATTCTAAAATTATAAATGCTAATGTCAGGGTCCTACACATTCTGACTAACTCTCTGCATGTAAATTTCCCTACGCTGGAACTTACAAAACTATGAAATAGGATTGAAGATTAGTAGGTGCAGTGAGAGAAAGAAAGAATGCTTTAGCAGAGAATTTTATGGAGTTCGTGAACAATATTGTATAATACAAGGAAAAAAAAACAATTTACAGAGGCAGCATATTGGTTCGATTCTTGATAAACCTAACTTTTTTGTTTGTTTACAGTGATTATACTTTGTGCTGTTGAGGTCATAATCATACTGATGCTGATCTTCCTAAGGAATCGGATCCGGATTGCTATTGCACTGTTGAAGGAAGGTAGTAGGTATGTTTGTCTGATTTTAATATATTTTGAATTTTATTAAATGAGCTCTAGAGTACACTCTTCTTGAGCTTCATCTTGCACTACCAAGGGCAGAAAGTTGGGGTTAAAGTACAACACTGGATTTGTTGAGCTGAACAGGTAGTATAAGGAATGCCAGTTCTGTTTTAATGAGGCTGTGCTTATAAGAGCTTTCTCTTTTGCAGTAAGACTTTTCTTCTCTCTCAGCTCCCTGCCTTAAGAGTACATATACTGTTAGTGGTATGACGTATCCTCAGTGCAAGAAGGTGTATCAGCAGAAATGCCAAGTGTGGTACACTGTTAATAGGAGCCTGGGACCTATAGCTGCCAACTTTGCTCTGTCATTGGATTGTCTCTGGAGTGACATACTAGTGGTAGAGGATTGGTGTTGTTTTGGCTGGGGCTTTTATTTAGGAAAGACTGGATTCTTCTGGCTCCAATCAAACTTTGTGGGGACATGCATAAATCTGCAGAGAGAAAAGGAGACTTCCATGACCAGACGTTGTCATATGCTGCAGTCCAAGACACTTCTTTTCAGCTCTGAGTACAGAAGAAAGCAGAGCAGGATATGAGAGTTGAAGGCCTAGGAGACCTCTTTGTTTTGTGTTTCCTGAAATCTGTGACTTTGTTCACAGTGGTTCCTGTTTTACACAGTGCCAACACTTAGTTCTTTTTTTTTTTTTTTTTTGGAAAATGGGAGTGTAACAAAAGAGAAATGGACTTAAAACATCAGGCCATTGGATTTCATTGCAAATAGGCTAAGGTCTCATAGGCCTTGGAAGTAGAGCTCTGTTGTTATTTGCTCTGCGTTTATGTACACTTGCTTGTAGTTTTCTGCCACCTCCGTTGACATTGTGGCTCTCAGGAATCAGGATTTGGGATTTTTGTAATGGGATTAAGAAATACTGAAGTTCTGTATTCAGCCAGGTACCTGTTTCCTGTCTTATGCTACTGTGCAATTAGAGCATAGCAATTAATTTTGGCAGCACTAAATTATACTCTTTAATTCCTGCTCATTAAAATCCAGGAACACTTTTAGCACTCTGCAACACTTTTGTTCACAACCTTGACAGGTAGAAAGATTTCAGAAAGTTCATAAACTTC
>NW_008824411.1:2532982-2551504 GCF_000699105.1 Pygoscelis adeliae | reverse complement strand
AAGTAATAACATTCTGTAGTTTTTCAGCAGCATGGAAAGGTCACTTGAGGGTGACGTTTTTACTCTCATGCATAATGCATGAGGTGAAACACTGTATGTAATTACTGTAAACCTAACAGACCATGCTCTGTATTCAGGAAGATCAAAAATACGCTGCTAATGACTGGAAATCAAATTACATTTTTCAATACCTTTTAACTACACTTTCAAAAATATTACAATTCTAATACTAATAATTGACTTGAAATCCATAGTTAGAAACAATTAACAGTTGTTACTCAGTTTGTTGGAGTAACTGTCCATGGTCTTAGTGGTAACTAAGAGGCCTGCCATTAACTGCTGAACACTGCTAATATGTAGTGATTATTTCTCAGACAGCATAAGACTGTGTGACTCTTAATGGGCTTTTACATCTCCAGACTCAGACAGAAATTGATGTGTTGCTCTTAACCTCTTGATTGCCCATGACAGTTCCCTTGCATTCCCCCCAGCATTTACTAGTTTAGCAGCAGGAACTGAGTAAATTTGTCTCCTTTTACACTCTGGAAACTGCCTCCTATAAAACAAATAGCATCGGAAGTGCCACAAGTCATAGGAGAAATACTATAGGACATAATAAGAGACAAAAAGGCTTGTGATAAGCTTACAGGGTCACTGGAAAGAAAATTTAGAGTAATGGGAAGAGGTAGAGAACAACCTGTAAGCTTCAGTGAACAAAACACACGCTCTCTGAAATCACATCCAGTGAGATACCC
The DNA here is from genome assembly GCF_000699105.1 of Pygoscelis adeliae. Taxonomy (NCBI): domain Eukaryota; kingdom Metazoa; phylum Chordata; class Aves; order Sphenisciformes; family Spheniscidae; genus Pygoscelis; species Pygoscelis adeliae. Next base: position 2,550,749 of record NW_008824411.1, on the reverse strand, counting down.
AGCTGGAGGTGTTTGCCTCTGAGATAGCTGCAGCCAGTTTACCCAGAGGGGCTGTATCAACTCACTCTTTTCCAGAGGAGTCGTCCCTGGCAGAGTAGGAACTGGCATGCTCAAGTTCCTGCTCACTAGTCGCATTCTAGCCACAAGAAGTATGAGTAGAATGTCAGCCTCTAAAACATCAGCCTTGATGTTAAAAGGAGCTCTCTAAGCTGTCAACAGCAAAAGGCAAGCACCACTCATTTATGGCACATGCAAGGAAAGTCACATAGTCACAGGAAGGTGTTAGCATGTCCCAGCATTACAAAGACAAGTTGAATGTCCCTGCCCCAAAATAGTTAGTACTTAAAGCAGGAAAGGGGCTGGGAACAGAATCCTCAAATACAAAGTAGCAAGAGGTAATTTCAAGTGTGTAGGAGCTGAAGGAAGGGCATAGGAACTGAGCGGAGTGGGATGAGGAAATAAAGGGTAATGTCTGCAGCAGTCAGCAGAGAGATGTGATTGAAATGGGTTTGTGACCTGGAAAGAGCTGGATCTCTGAAGCAGTAATGGAGAAGGAGGAAGTAGAAGGCAAGCTTGAACATAGCAAATTGATAAAGTTGGCTGTAGTGCTGCCAATAAAAGTGGAGCGGTAGAAATGACAAAGTGAAGATGTGAAGACATTTGAAGAAAGAACCTGCAGTATTCTGAGATCCCAGCACTAGATTATGCTACCACTATCAACAAGGAGCTCAAAGTAAAAAGGATGATGCTAGAAGAGGACTGATAAAAAGCTTGTTTCTTAAATTGTTGTGGCTTACTAATATGTTTTGTTTCTTTCATAGGGCTATTGGCTATATAATGTCTACATTGTTCTACCCAATCGTCACCTTCATACTCATTGCAATTTGTATTTCCTACTGGGCTGTGACAGCTGTGTATCCTTCTGTCTGTGTACCTCTCTGGAGGAACAGTCGTCTGGTCTGCAAGACCAGATAATTCTCTGCTTTCGCCTTAACCAAACAAGCATTAAGAGGGTTATTTGGTCACTTAGCATTTGCTGCACTGATGCACTCTTCCTCACTGCACTTTGCATGTGATGTACAAATCGGACAATGAATTTAATTTCACTAAAAATAACTGGACTAAAATTCATGCCAAGGCAGGGGGATCATACAAGGCCTTGTGTACTACATAAGGTTGACTTCAAGGGGTAAAAAAGGGCCCTCAGCAAAGAGTGAATATGGTCTTTAATGTGCTGCATGCTCTGTAGGCCTGATGTTAATGGTCTTTTAGTTAGCTGGGGGTGGGGTGGGCTCCAAGTGTGTTTTGTTCAGAAAAGTATAGGAAAGGAGTGAGAGAATACAGAGTGCATACAGTACACTGAGTCCTCTCTAAATTGCATAACAGCAACCACTGTCTGTCTGTTCCCAGAACAGCAAGGGTTTGCAAGGTATCCGAAAGGGGAAAGTTGGTTTTTGAAAACAAATTGTTCTTTCACATGCAAAGAGGGTCAGTTGTTGCTGTTCAGGACAATGTTAATTTATCCTTATGCTCTGTGTCTACTTCCACCAAAATACGAACTGTCAAAGAACTACTGCATAATCTGCCTTGTCAAAAGTAGATGTGCAGGAGAGACTGAGTCAACTTTCAAGGTTATTTCCCTTGCCCACTCTGGTCAGGAGTTATTACAGCTCTGGGATGGAGTTTGCCTTAGTTCTCTAAGTAATGAGAGTATTCAGTCTTGTCTATCAACCCTTCATATACATTGCTGCATAGCAAGAGCAGTTTTTCTGTTATCTGCACAAGTTCTTTAGAGCTAGTGGTTACCCACTGCAGAATCTGAAGTTGCTCAAAGTCTACAATTCTGTGATTCCTCCTTAAAATATTTCATTCAGTTTTCTGGCTACATCAGGAGAACCTGTGTATAAAGTAATGGCTAATCAAACACTGTGCAAATACGCAAACCTGACTTGTGACCCAGAGGTAAGTGTAACAAATACTTACCTATAGTGAGAGCTATACTAATTGCATTTCTTAATCACTACTAAATGCAATGCTCGTAGAAAATACGTATATTCTAAGTAACGTTTCCTCATGTTAAATGTGAAAATAGTACTTAGTGTTCAGATAACACTTCTTTGTTCAAAGCAATTTACAGACATAAACTAATTTTTCTGCTAAACTGTCCTGTGAGGCAGGTAAATATTAACTGTTCTAATTTACAGGGTGAGAAAGGAAGACACAGAAATACAGGTTTATTTGGAAAGGTGTTCTTGAATTCATGAGGATTCTATTTCATGGTCCTCAAAAGGCAATGTGAGACTTTGAAAGCTGTGCCTCAAACTTGCCCAAGGACTAGCCATGTTTTGAAGCAGAGGCTTGGCTAAATATTGGGGTTCTTATGGCACAGCAATGACCTTTATGAAGCTCCAAAAATATTTGTCTTTTTTTGTTTGTTTTGTCTTCAGTCAAATGTTTTGACTTGACTGTGGGGCTGAATTTAAGTATTTTTTGAAAACTAGAAATATTTATCAAATGTTACAGCAGGGTTATTTTCAGGTGTTTAAATTTCAATGTACTGCTGTGGTTATGTATATCCCAAACAATTCCCCACCCTGCTGATGTCTGAACGCTAAAAAGAAAGGGACGAGAAATTGACTGGTTTTATTTCATGCCCAAACTGAGCAAATACATGAAATGAACAATAAAAATAGGGAAAAGTAATTAAATGTAAAGACTGCTCCTGTTTTAATACTCTGAGATAGGTAAAGGAAATTGTGACTACATCCACAGCTTGTATAAAATGGCATAGCTCAGCTGATTTCAGTTCAACTGTGGTGATTTACCCAAACTGAGATTTGGCCTCTGGTTTTCAAATAATTTTTTTTTTTTTTTAATGTGAGCAGGTTTTCTTTAATGAAACTGAAGTGCTTATGTATCTTAAAAGTAGATTTCTGAAATTCAGATTCCATTTATGTAGGTTTCAGGCATGTGGTAAACAGCCCTGTTTGCTAACTGCATAAAGTTAAGCACCTGCATAAGACATTAATATGAATCCTTAAATATGTAAATATGTTACATAGTATTGGAGTGCGGTGTTGAATGAGCTAATGAAACATCAAGCAGAATTATGTTATTTGTATTAAGCTGCTAAACTTCAGAGACTGTGTACACAGAATTCATTGCTTACCATTGTGTTGTTTATTTTTCCTTCTATACAGACTTTTAACACAACCAATGTGACTAAATTGTGTCCGGGTGCTCAGTGTACTTTTGCTTTTTATGGAGGAGAAAGCCTGTATCATAAGTACATCTTCATCTTCCAGTTAGCCAATGCCTTTGTCTTTCTCTGGCTGGTGAACTTTGCAATTGCACTGGGTCAGTGTACCCTTGCTGGTGCCTTTGCCTCTTATTACTGGGCCTCTCGAAAACCAGCTGATATTCCACTGTGGCCACTCTTCTCTTCATTTGGACGAGCAATACGGTAAGACTGTGGAGCTGGATGTGAGCCTTGTCATGTATCCAACAAGTGCTCTTTTTGCATCTAGGGAAGCCAGACTTAGAATATTGAATGGAAATGATTAATCAGCATTGTGGTTTAATCCCAGTAGTCAGCCAAGCCCCACGCAGCCGCTCGCTCACTCCCCACAGTGGGATGGGGGAGAGAATTGGAAGGGTGAAAGCGCGAAAATGCGTGGGCTGAGATAAAGACAGTTTAATAGGTAAAGCAAAGCTGTGTGTGCAAGCAAAGCAAACCAAGGAATTCATTCACTACTTCCCATCAGCAGGCAGGTGTTCAGCCATCTCCAGGACAGCAGGGCTTCATCATGTGTAGCGGTGACTTGGGAAGACAAACTCCATAGCTTCAAACATCCCCCTCTTCCTCCTCCTTCCCCCCAGCTGTTGTTGCTGAGCACGACACCATATGGTATGGAATATCCCTTTGGTCAGTTGGGGTCAGCTGTCCCAGCTGTGTCCCCTCCCAACTTCTTGTGCACCCCCAGCCTGCTTGCTGGCAGGGCAGGGTGAGGAGCAGAAAAGGCCTTGACGCTGCTCAGCAATAGCTAAAACATCAGTGTGTTATCAATGCTGTTTTCATCACAAATCCAAAACATACACCGTACAAACTAGTATGAAGAAAACTAACTCTGTTCCATCCAAAACCAGTACAGTCAGGAAAATGTAGTTGTTAGGAGGAGACTGAATCCTGTAGCCCAATAGCAGCAAGGCTGCTGCAGCTCCACGCCGCCAGGTCCAACCAATTACAAGGCTGAGCAGGTATTCCCAGTAGGCGCACATGTATACAACACATATATACACAGCTGGCCACACAGATTGACAGACAGACAGACACAGCACTCACACAAACACCAACAGCACCAATGGCTTCATCCTGTTCCTCTCTCTGGTGGATCAGAATGAAGGTCCATTAGTATATGTAATTCCCACTAATGGACCTTCCTCCAGTTAGAATTTTATTTATATATATGTACACACGCATACGCATATATGTATATAATTGTACATATACACGTATGTGCAATATAACAGTCATTTATTTTGTTTAGATACCATACAGGTTCGTTGGCATTTGGAGCCTTAATTCTTGCAATTGTCCAGCTTATTAGAGTAATACTGGAGTACTTGGATCACAAACTGAAAGGTGAGATTTATGAATCTGCTCTGTGTTATTAAGACCTCCTTTGGTAAATTACTTCCTTATTTTCTCAAGATGTTTCTTCAGCAATGAAAAGAGATTAATTCCACATTATTTTTAGCCACTGTAGTTCCCTTTGAAGCCAGTGAATGTGTGCTGATTTACTCAAATTGAGTCTATATCCTTGGGAACTTAATGCAAAGTTCATGCGGGATGTGGATCTGATCTAATTGAAAGCTAGTGAGCTAAATTTCATTGAGAAAGAGAGTCCATACCTAGAAGACAATAAATAATGTTTCTGCTTTTGTCACAATTTAAGATTTTCTTCTGAATAGCTTTCTATGTTCTGAAGAGTGTTCGTGAGTTCTACGTATGATGTACTCTCCCCTTTTTTTCAGGTACACAGAACTCCTTCACTAGATTTCTACTCTGCTGCCTCAAATGCTGTTTCTGGTGTTTGGAAAAATTCTTAAAATTTATAAACAGAAATGCCTACATCATGGTATGTGCTGTCTCTGCATGTGGTCTCCCCTATCTGGGACACTAAAATACCATAGCCACTACTAGTTGGTTGACAACCAGCAGTACTAGAATCTGCTGAATAAATAATGGGATTTATGGGAGTTTTCAGGAAATGCATGTGGTCCTACCGTGAAAAAGTAAGATCTTTTTTTTTTCTTCTTCTAAACTCAGCCTCTTTTCATGCCTGTCCTTGTCCATTCCCCTCAGCCCCCCAAAGTAAGTGGGAAGGGATGGCATAACTGGTTAACTCCCCCTCTGATTCAGCAATTGAAGTCCTGATTTCAACAGGAATATTAGCTTGTTTCATACTGCATGTTGATGACACTTCTGTTTGGAGGCAGTGTTTGAATAAGGAATTCAACAGGAATATTAGCTTGTTTCAGACTGCATCTTGATGACACTTCTGTTTGGAGGTAGTGTTTGAATAAGGAGGTCAGAAGGCATGTGGTATCTGTATTTCCTCCTGGAAGTTAAAAGCACAAATTCTACTAGCAGCAGCAGCGATATTACTCTAAAATAACCCTCCTTATCTTCCAGAAGAGAAATTCCAGATTTTCACCTAAATAAACATACAGATTTCAGCCTTGGATGTTCTGACTTGAAGCAATTTCAGTGATTGAATGGTACAGTCATGGACCTGTTATCCCAAAGGAGGTAGCTCTGATAGGTCCATTATAACCCATGTTCATGCAATTGATGTTTCAAATTAATGGCATCTTGAAGAGGAAGTATTCTTTTTGACTGTCTTGTTTACAGTTGGTAAACTGACTGCACTAAGAGCTGTTCTAGTATATCTTACCCTTGTGGACACTATTCCAGGAAGAAGAAATGGTTTTGTTCCTGAAAACTTTAGCTGCTTTACTTTATGCTGATGTAAATCCACCGACTTTGATACTGGTATTGCTGATTTCTTCTTAAGTGAGAGGAGCATCAGGTCCAAGGAGATACCTACAGGCGTCAACTCATTTTTGCTCTATGAGTGCCTGTTCCTTTCCACTGACTATAAATCTAGTGTAGGTAACTAGCAAAGTGAGAAGAATCCCTCAGCAAGTACCTTATTTGCTCTACTTGGCAAACTAAGTACTGAGTCTGCTTCCTGCAAGATCACAAGGGGTGGCATGCTCATCACCAGGTGATTTGAAGGGGAAAGATGGATAATATTCTGTCCCAACCTGGTGGGAAGCATTGAGGGGTAGCAGATGACTGGGGGAAGTGCTTTATGTTAATCTGAGTTTCAAGGCCACATATTACAGAGAACTATGCATTACACGCAGTAAGATTCTGGCATACAAGGAGGTATCCTAATTATTTAAAATACTTAACAGCTACTATTATTTTGCAGATTGCCATATATGGTAAAAACTTCTGCACCTCGGCAAAGGAAGCATTCTTTTTGCTCATGCGGAATGTGGTGAGGTAAGGGGCCATCTCCCAGTCCTTGGAAACGTCAGGATTTCCTGCTATTGCACTCTGAAGACATACTTCTTTCCTGTCCCACATCTCCTCCAAATATTATTGTAAACAGCTTCTGTCCTCAGACATGGCCCTCACTTCTAACACTCAGTGTGTAACAGCAGGCTGTCCAGTACAGTAACCTATGCAAAGTTGATATAATCTAATAGTTTTGTTGCTCTTTTAAATTCATAAGCACCCAGTAGATTGTAACGGTGCCTCCAAGGAACCAATGGAGCCCCTGAGAGGAGATCTAGGGATATACAGGAATGGGGTGCTCATCATCTGCTGTATGTGTGTTTCTTGAGCTTTGGTCTGCTCACCGTTCGTGAAAAGGAAAGCAGAAAGACCTAAGTCTTCAGATTCATCCAGAAAGCTTATGGGGTGTCAGAGAGTGGCAGTAAAGAAGAGAGAGTACTTTGCTTTCAAAACCAGTATCTTTAACATAACCAGATGTCCCCTGGTGCTGGGAACTCCCCTGGCCCTTTTCCCCACTACCAAGACTCCTGCCAAACTCCCTGTTCTCATCAGTACTTTTCTTCATTTCTCATGGCTCTTCCTGTACTACTGTGAGATAAAAAAATAATGGGAGAATAACTTAGAAGCAGGCCATGTTGATGCAATAGCAGACAATCTAATTACCGAGCAAGAGACACAGTAAAACTGGTTAGGTGGTTTAAATTATTAAGCAAAGGACTGGGAGGAGGAGAGGAATGGAGGGGGAGGCTGAAAGACAGGAAAATGGAAACAATGCTTAAGAAAGAAGAGGAAAGGATTGGAGGTGGGAGAATGGAGTTCATTCATTCTGTTATCCTGTGTTAATATCGGTACGGTGGTGTCCACACCATGTAGTGCCTGTGCAATAGGAAAGAGAAGCTGCCTTCGTTTCCTTTCAGAACATCACCTCACTGTCCTTTGTGCTTTTGCTCTTAATCAGTAAGAGCAATAGCTAAAAGCCAGGCATATAATTTTATTGTTTCAAACAGAGATTTTTTTGATCTTGTGTATTTTGCTAATTCTGAATTATGACAGGTTAATGATGATTTGTTCTCTTTAATATTTCTTAACGTTTATCTTTCATGGTAGTCAGTGCTGTATATTACCATCTCCATAGCCTTCAGCGCTGTTAAGAGGCTGATGATAACAAAGTTCATTTTCCATCCCATTATTTACCTGCAGTTTCTGATAAGAGAGACTGGCAGGATTTCGAGCAGAAACTCCCTGCTGTTGCTTTCAATGAGGGCTGCAGATTTACTGTCAATTTTTCTGTCTACCTTCATTCATTTATCTGTGATTGTCTCCCTGCTTTGAGGCCTCCTGCCTTCAGTGTTGTACCATGATATCTTAAAATAGTAGCTTTGGCATGTTATGGGGACATGAAATGTGGCCAGATAGGACCAAGTGAAAAGACAACCTACCAGCAATCTACACAAACATTGCTTTTTGTTTTGGTGTGTACTTTGCCTCTTCTGGGCTGGCTTATCTGTGACACTAGTAGAAAGGCTGAAATAAAAGTATTTTGATGTTTTGTTTTGGTTTTTTTAAGCAGCAAGAGCAATAAACAGTCTTCAAGTGCTGTAGCAGTATTGCCACATTAAGGCCTAACTCAACAAGAGGCTCAGTGCTTTTTTGCCTCATGGGATTAGGCTGTAACAAAGCCCATCTCAGTGTTGTGCTTCTGCATTGTTGTATTGTCAGCCTGTGAAACCAGCAGAAGACAGCTTCTTGGTTGTGTTTTGTCAATTATCCATAGTTTTAAGGAGAAAGAATACAAATGTCTGGTTTGTGATGATTATGTATCATTTGTCCTTTGCTGAACAGAGTTGCAGTTCTGGACAAAGTTACAGACTTTCTTTTATTCCTGGGGAAAATTCTTGTTGCCGGTGGTGTAGGTAAGCTAATCGATTTTTTCCAAATGGTATGTTCTATTTTCTGGTACCTACAAGTATGCCTGCCGTATTCGTATATGCGTAGTTAACAACTGGAGGTTCTTATTCGTCTGATTATTTGGGAAGCTGTTCCTGTGTTTCCAGGATTTGCAAGATTGAACTAAAATATATTTTTCTTTTTTTCCCCCCTTCCCCACTGTTTTGTTGACAGCATCTTTTCCATAATTGCTTTTACTGCTCTTGAATGTGTGGCTGGTGCAAGGACTTCTGTGGCCAAAGCATCATAGCTGGATCAAACCAAATTCACATCCAATAAGTCAGCCACAATCAGTTCTCCTTTCGTAAGAACTGAATAAAATTGCAAATGAGATTCACCTGGTAGTAGACAGCATGCATACAAGAGGAGGTGGTGCAGGTCTGCAGGAGGTGGGCCTGAAGCTCTGCTGTATTCAAGCCCATTATAGCTATAAGCTATAGTAAAAGAAATAGAATATTTCTAACATCCTTATAGGGTTTTCTTAGTTATCAGTAAATATCAAGATATATTATTTATCACAGAAAAGTGATTTTTTTTTTTTTAAATGAAGCACTTTCAGAAATTCAAGTTGGCAATATTCCCTTATGGTTTTTCTAAATTGTCACAGCAGTTTCAAAACATTATTTTACAAATAACCGTATTTGGTATTCTGTATACTTTAAAAGATTAGTAATTAATTATATTTTAATCAAAAGTTGAAAATTAGTACCAAGAACAGATCTGAAATATTTTGTCATTACTGTAGAATGACTTTCAAACTGGGGTGGCAAATTTGATTTGAAACATATTCTCTGAAATGTAAGCCATGAAATACTGAAATTAATTCATGTCTCTGTCCTCCTTGAGAATAAATTCTTTGGGCAATTCCTGTTGTGGATGGTCTGTTCTAAACTTATTGTCGTGCTTATCACTAGCACCGTCATTTCTCCTTTTAATCTGAAATACTTAAGTATTTCTTCAAGCAATAAAATTTAAAGCAGCAGAATTTTGCTCACTCTTTTTTTATTTTAGAAAAGATCCACCCAAAGGTCTTTGTTATCCCATGTCATTGCCTTGTTTATAATTATTTATTAATTTTGCTATTAAATACAGTAGAATGATGAAACAACAATTCATTAAAGTCTTTCTGGGCCCATGAATATCTTTATGGTAATTGATTCATTTACATATCTCTTCTGTCAGAATACAGATTCAGCAGATAATTAGTATTGAGGAATTTATTGTTTACAAACTCTTACTTAAATGAGCCTTGGATCTGTTGTCTGTTTGTTTTGTCTCATCCATTCTTTAGGTGTTAGGAAATCAGAGTTAGCATAGGAATCACTAATCTTCTGTGCTTCTTGCAGGTGTCCTTGCGTTCTTTTTCTTCACACAGAGAATACCAGTCTTTGCACAGGAAGCACCAACGTTAAATTACTACTGGGTACCATTGTTGGTAAGGCAACCTTCTGATCTCCTGACCACTGAGGGCAGTTTGAGGTGCTCAGACTACTCAGGGCATGGTCTGGTAACAGCTCCTGTTGTCATCCTCTCAGTGGCATACTATCCACTGACGTGAGGACTGATCTGCCACACTCTAGTCCTCTGGATCTGTCAGGCAGAAGTGGCACTGCAGTGACCCTGCACCTTCAGAAAAATTAGGTTTCACATCTGCTTTGCTCAGACTTCCCAGACACAAAGGCTGGTGGTGAGGCACCAATGACAGTGTGGCTTCTAGTGGAAGGGACTTGTGATGCATCTCTTTCTCCTTTTGTAGCCCCCGTAGACTCTGGAACATCTCTAGCATGAGTGGGTCTTGAGAATAGTCTTGAAGGAGTTCAGAATGTTCTTGGCATGTATTCTCTTTGGGGGTTGAAATGGCTCCAATTTGGCAGCTGGAAAACTAGCAGCTACTGCATGTTAGGATACAGTGTCTTGAACCTGTGATCCCTTTCCACAGCAGTAGTAACCTTGGGCAGAATTACAGGGCTGCCATTAAATCCTTCCAAATTTGCTCAGCAGACTAGGCTTCTGACTTGTGTTAACACTGCCACATCAGTGCCAAACTAAATTTGGGGTTTTACTGTGGTTTGTTTTTTGTAGACGGTCATTATTGGCTCCTACCTAGTTGCACACGGGTTCTTCAGCGTCTATGCAATGTGTGTCGACACGCTTTTCCTCTGCTTTTGTAAGTACTACATTTTCTTTCACTAATACCTGCAAGTCATGGGAAGAGGAGTAGAAAACTACCTTATCCGTTCCTTACAGAATTCTGGTGACATGCTAGCAGACTGTGTGAAAAACGAACTGCTTCTGCTTTTCAGACTGGCTCCTTGATGCATTCTTCAATGCAGAAGTGTTTTAGTATTCAAAGTTAATTAGTTTAGTTTATGTAATGGAAGGTAGCTATATGGCTCATGGGGATATCTGGCTTTTGTTTTTCAGATGTTCCTTAACTTTCATTAACAGTTTGCTACTGGGTGCTTTGTAAAGAGCCCTGTACAGCAATGATTCACTCAAACCTCTTGTTAATAACAAAGTTATTCTTTGGTATATAGGTGGTCCTTTGTTTTCAGCTTAATAGCCCTGAACAAAGTATTATGCTGAATATCCTTCAAATTTGAGTGAAATACCTTTTTAAAAACTATCTGTCCCTTGGACTCCCCAATGGCAAGCAATCATGGGCACTTTCAAAGGGACTGCTGTTCAATGTGTCCAGTCAGAGAATACTGAAATCACAAAAGAAATCTGTTGGTCTCAAATTAGGACATGATTGTAAGAAGAGGATGTACTTATTACAAAATACATTCCATTTGCTAGATTTACTGAATTAAAGAAATAAAGATACAGTTTTTCTATAATGAAAGTCATTCTGGTAGGTCCAAGTAGAAGTTACATGGCAGTGATTGTTCTTGCAGTTGGTGAATTATTTGAGAATATTAAGGGAATACTGAAATAGTCATAGGCTTGATCTATCATTTGCACAGTGGATCACTGAGGCAAGATGAACATGGTAATACTGATTCTCCTCTTGCAATAGCATAAATTCTTTCTTTTCTTTAAAGGCTCACCTTCTTAACCCTGCTTCCCTAGGAACTAAGGTTAGCAGTGATTCTGGAAATACTGGGCTGCCAAAGAATCACAGGAACAAAATCAGTCAGAAAACTGAAAATTGATGTCTAGTTGAGAGCTACATCCTATTTATCTCGAGTTATGGACTTTGGTTCTAAACAAACATGATCACAGGCAGACATAGCACTAATAACACTCCAAGAGATAAGCGAAACCATAAAATAAATACATAAATAAATGATTACTATTATTTAGAATTACATGGAAATTGATCAAACTAATAAAATTTAGAAAGTTTTTTGGTGCACTAAAAAAATTAACAGATTTTCTTTTTAATTTATTCCAAAGACACATGGTATATACTGCCATGGAGGTACATGAAGATTTGCTTCCTCTAACCAATTTGGCCATTCCTTACAACTAGTGCTCTCTTTTTGGCTTTGCAGATACAGCTGTCTGCCTCTGCAGGGTTGCAGTTGCAATGACTGTGCTTCACTGCACACGCCTTCCAGATTGCCCATCAGTGTGAAATTGTTTCACTGGTCTGTGACTGCTGCATGGCATAAACACAGGGCTGAACCCAGACCAGTGATTTAGTCATGACCTTCTGTAGGAAAAAAAGTAATACGTCTGCCTCGTTATTTTAAATTCATATTCTGCTTTGCTTCCCATGCTTCCATTCAGTAATGGACAGCAGGAGATGATATAGAATATTGTGCACTTGTGGCATCAGGTTTTCAAAAGACCTTTATCTTAGGCAGTGAAAAAGGGTCCAGTTTTAAAAAGTGCTTAAATCCACAGCTCTCTTTGGGACGAATTTTCTAGCAAGAAGTAGCCAAAATGCCAGGCTTCAGTGGAGGCATGAGTGTTTCTGAAAATTTCCACCTATACTGCCAAACCAAAGAACTGGAGAATAAAAAGGATATATTGCTGTCATTTGAAAATGGCTAGATGTTTGTCTCTGCTTTGTGTAAAACCTCTTCTGGTTTGAGAAAATAGAAATTTTATAGTGTCCTTCATCAACTTAACAACACAGCTAAATTGCCTTGATTGAGATTTTTTTTTAATGTTGGGTCTTCTGCTCTCTCCTTTCTTCAATTCTCTCTCGCTGTGTCTGTGTGTGTGTGGTTGTACTGCTGTTTGCTCTTTTGGCTGCTTTTGCTGTGTAAATTCAGGTGAAGACCTGGAAAGAAATGATGGATCTACAGCAAAACCCTACTTCATGTCAGCTAGCCTTCACCGAATTCTAGGGAAGAAGGAACTAAGCCCTAAGAAGGCAGTGGGATAACATACACTAAACCTCAACATCAAAACAGTGTCACTTTTAAGCAAAACGTGTATAAAGTAGGCAAAAGTAAAAACTGTAAATTATGCTTCTGGTTAATGGGTGATTCTTTTTTCCTTTTGCTTATATCTAAAAAAATGAGCAACATTGGTAACATTTAACAAGTTTAAATGCTTAAACTAACAGCTGTGAAAATAAGGCCACGTTTTAGTTTATAGAGTGCCTATGAAAAGGAAAATGTAAATTTGAAGCTTTTTTAAGTCTATAATGATGTTTTAATAATTTTTGTAACACAAGTTGCTGCCTTAGATGACAGCAGTTTTGATAATGTTTCTTTTTATAAGTGTATATTTGTAAAAGAAATTCAGGCAATTTTTTGAAAGCACTACCATATAACCTAATTAGCCATAAAAAGATAGTTCAAGACTCTCTAGTTAACTGGGAGATGGTACTAAATTTGTAAATATGGTGCTATGATTGTATTTTTCTGTAAAAGCTGGTTCACAGCTATTTAAACTGTGATTATACATGCATTAATGATTCCCTTATATTTTAATCACATCCACCACTGCGTCTTTTAAGAAATGATGGTACCCTGCAGGTCCCAAAGAAGGTAGTCAGAGAAGACTATAGTTGATACTGCTTAAAGTGAAGTTTTCTGTGAGTTGTGCTTAAAAGATGGTATAACTGAGAGAAGGTCCCACTGCACTGGAAGTGATTTGTGGTTCACACAAATGAGGTTTCATCTGGTACAAGATGGCGAATGTATCATTTTTAGCTGATGTCTAAGAGAGATGCACTTGTGTTAATATCCCTCTATCTCTAACGAGTCTCTGATTGTGTTCTACATTATGAGGAAGTTGAGCTTCACTGAAAGGAAAACCAAATGCAGTCTTTTTTTCCTTGGAAGAAAGTCCTGGCCCATATATGTGCACAAGGAATTCCATTGCCTCTGCCTAGCTCAGAAGGGCTTCTTAACAAGACATTGTAATGACTGTACGGCTGCTGAGAGCCAGGTGTGCTCTTTCTGCAGGTCTCCAGGCTCTCAGTGGCTCACGCAGTAAGGTATTAAGACATTGAACTCGGCTCTTCTCATGACACAGGATGAATTATTTAGCTACCGAAAGATGCTCCAAAAGATTTAGTTTGCTTTTTGATTATTAAATTTGTCTGGTCAGTAGTACAAAACCTGTTGGTAGAAAGCACATTAACATTCTGTTCGGTTCTATGACCCTCCCATTAGTAGAACTGTCACTGAGGTTAGTAACAGCTCTGCTCATGGAAAAAGTCTTACACTGGCGTACTTCTCAAGTCTGTTAGTGCCATGAGCTGAGCTGAAAAGGTTTTCATTTATTAGTCTCATGGATGCCCAAGGACCCAACCGTACTGAGGCCTGCCCCTAGTTTTCATGGATTCCACCGTATTCCATTACTGTCCGCAGTGGCGTGTGCCATACCTCTGCCAGATCTGTTACAGGAGTTCAGCGCCTGGAAATACTTTTCTAGCCCCAGGAGTCCATTGGTGTCACAAAGAGAAAGGCAAATTCCTTTCCAGGTGATTTGAATGCAAGTTTCTGGGGAAAATTTACTGATGATCCACATCCCAAAGTGGTTTTGCTCTCTAACTTATGGCTCCAGTTTGTGATGACTGTCATCGCTACAAAGGCAGAAATACTGTCCTTCACGCAACAGGTCTGGGGTCACGTTGGTGCACAAGTGGTTACCACCCACACACTTGCAGTCATGGGCATGGCAGGATCTTGAAATCCTGTCAGCTGAGGTGCAAGTGACAGGATACCCGTATGCATTCTCTGTGATCCATTGGGCACCGCAGCCCTTTCCCCTGAAGCAGAAATGAGTGGTTCAGTTTAGGACTCAAATAATGTGAAATAAAGGCGTACAGTTTCAGATGTAACTACTGATTGTGGGCACCTTCAGTTTTTGATAACCCCTCTTGAGATACCCTAGAGTAAACCTGACTTTCAGAAAGGGCTGAGAAACCTACCTTCATCAGTCAAGAGTCTGATTTTTTCTGAAGTCTTTCATCATCGTCATCATTCCTTTCTCATTATGTGCGTGGCATTGAATATACAAACCCCCATTATTCTAATTTCTTCTGAGAATTAAGTCAGTAACTTTTGGGGGTATGTGTCACCATTCTGTGATTACAAAAGCTGCTGGTCTGATTACAGTCCACGTGCTAAAGCTTTTTTTTTTTTTTTTTTTAATACTACTGTGTGATCGGTTTGCAGCTAAAGAAACTGCATTAAGTAATCTATATTTCTACTGGACTTGAGTGTCTTACTGGGAGCTCAACTGAAAAAGTGTATTTCTGAATACAGCGTGCTTTTTTTATCATATGAATGTAACCATAGAGTTTACTAGGAATAAAACATAATAGAAATAGTATACAGTTATTTGATTAGAAGACTTTTTTAATAAACCTATGCATTTACTAAAGGAATTTCTAAAACTTAAAGTTTTAAAATGTATTATTATTTATATACAGTAAAAATATATATGTATAAATTTGCTCCGCTCACTATTTTGTGAAATTATTTAGAATGTAAGTGATCATCATTTCTGAGAAGAAAATTTAAAAGCCATTTTCTTAACGATATAATTATGAGAACTGTGAAAATACAAAGCAATACCATGTAGATTTTGTAATCAATAAATTGAATAAATAAATAATAATGATTTAATATTAAAATTGGCTTTTTAAAAATAAATTGCTATTAATGAATTAAGTAGAAATTAATGCAAGTATTTACTTGGGAAAGAATCACTTAAAATATTTTAAGACTAGCTTATTGTAATGGTTCCTAACTAATCCTGTGGGCCAGAGTCTGCAGACTGACACCACAGAGGAGGTACTAGTAGTGACTTTTATGGGTTTGGACATTTACTTTGTTGCTTGATTTGGTATAAAATTTAAAATTCCATCCTTCACCTTAGAGAGTGGAACACGTGGCTATCTGTAACACGGTAAAATATGTCATACATGCTTTGCTCCTGAGCCCACGGGAGTCGGTGACAAAATGTCCACCCGTTCCATGAGGCACGGGCCAGCCCTGTGACACAAGTGACAAAAGGCTGGTTGTTCTGTGCGCACAGCACAGCAGAGGAGGAGATGTTAGAACTGAGAACCCGGCGGGCGCCCGTCGTACTGCCGCTCACGAGGGGCTCAGCCCCTCGGCTGGGCGCCTCCTCTCCTGTGAGAAGCTTTGGAAAGGCAGGGTGGCTCTGCAGAAAGACCCTTTTACTCGAGTAGAAAGAACTCTCTTGAAGGTCTCGAACAAGCAGAATAGAAACCAAGAGACAGTAGAAAACACCCGCTATCGTATCCATGCAGTCATGTTTGGTTTAGTTCCGGCTGGATTCATTGTGTCTCCCTATGACATATTAGTGGATGGCTTTCATTTACATGTTTTAGACCAAAGTTTTGATGTCAAGCCTTCAAATTTTGTTTAAAAAAAAGGAAAAAAGTGACCCCTGAAACAAAACAAAGAAACAAGAAAGATGAGATCATTCCTTATGCTGAGGGTTTTTTTTCCAAGTATTATTCAGCAGCTGATTCTTGGGTGCTACCAGGATGCTGAATAGCCTTTTAAACATTAGTATTTAACAGCACGAAATATTTTGCTGTTGCATGTTCTGCTGTAGAACAGGAAAAAGATTTTGGCGGACGCAATGTCAAGCCAATTCTGGGACAGTCAGTAAGTATTCTTCTAAAAATGGGTTGTCAGAGAAGTGATTATGAAGAATAGACTGACTGTGTTCGGTAACGTAGAATGTCTCCCTTTGACCAGTTGCTCAGCCTGGACAGCTGTGTCCTCTCTGACAAAGTGCCTTACTGGCTATTATTTTACCTGGCGTATATTTTGAAGTTTTATTCACACCATGTAGACTACAAAACAGAAAAGGCTAGTTAGGAAAAACAATGCTATCTTTACTTCAAATTAACTGATATAAAATGAGTTGTAGAAAAGATGTCAGATGTATTTGAACTGCGTAATGCAGCACGCACAATTTCCCCGTTGCTGGTGTCGGATCGTGGAAGTAGGCTGTGCGGTCTGGGAGGAAACCCATGACAATTGTGGTGTTGCAAATAATTCAATAAAAACAATGCAAGACTGTAGATGTTTTTTATAGCTTTAATTTACGGTACAGTGAACTTCTGGGTAGGGCCTATTCTGCTTTCAGTTACAGTGGTCATACGTGTTGTACCTGTGCAACCGCGGGGAGAACTGGGCTCTTCCTACTTCAAATAGAAGGAAAAAAAGCTAGCAAATACATAGTACGTTACTGTGATACATCTGTTTGCGTGTTCATTAAGTTCATTCTCCATTTCAAGATGGATAATTTGCTATTCTGGAAGTGTTTTATAAATTATTCTAAATTTTTTAACTTTTGATACAGGCGATGATTTTTGAGGTAATACATAATTTGTACTGCACTGTAATCAAATTAGAAAGATAACTGTTTCTTCATGTTTAAGAGTGCTACTAATATTAAAATTGTCTGTTACTCTATGCTACAAAAAGTCCACGTGTTTGTCCCAAACGATGAGTTGTAAAATCGCAAAAAAGGCTCTTTAAGGTTTAAGAAATGGGAGGTTACCGTTTCATTAACGTGATTATTAGGGTTGTATTATTCTCTTGCCGAAACCAAATTAACATGAGCATGACAGTTTGAGCTCTAAAACCTGTTTGCTTCTGCTATGCAGAAATAGGAACGTATTGTTTAAATATCTTTGATAACGGAAGTGTTTAATATTTAATTTTGTTGCTACTTCACTGTTTTACAGCTCTTGGGGATTGTTCTAATAAAGATTTAGATACAAAACAGAGTCCGCGCGTTTGTGCTGAGCGCGGCCGCGCCCCGCGTGCAACC
>NW_008824411.1:2507093-2532432 GCF_000699105.1 Pygoscelis adeliae | reverse complement strand
TGAAATTCTTACTTTTTATAAAGGCTTGAGGATTGTTTGTTACTTTTCTGTTTAAATGTTTTGAACCATGTAATGGGTTTTTTGGCCGAACCTGTTTTGAGACCTTCTTACACCAGACAAGGTGTATTTTAAATCAGCCAGATTCATACCTTGTAATTCCGTAGAAATCTCTTTTTGGTTTTAGGAGACTCGCTAAAAGTCATATTTTTCTCCTGCATTTGTGTGAGGTCAACAAGAGTTTTACTGCGCACCATGGGTTGACTCAGCCGCCTTAGCTTTCCCGGGAAATGCTGCTGGAGGTGTTGAACTCACGGATGGAGCCGTAGCAGGCCAGAGTCCCAGCCTGGCCAGTGGCCCGCTGCTACAAGCAGGGGAAATGGGGCGGTATCTCTGCCTGCAGTACATCTGCCTGGCTGACAGGGGGGAAATAAACCCCCAAAACAACTCAAAACAATGCAAAAGCTTTTCAGAGATGAGGATGGATTTCAGCAGAAGCAGCGCTGGAGCAGTTATTTGGAGGCAGGACAAAGGGAGAATTTGGGCTCGAGGTTAATATCTAAGGCATGCATTATAAGTCGTTCCATATGTGGGGAGCCTTGTTTGAGGATGCTTCTGGCATTCAGCGATCACTGCAATGAAACCTTGAGATGAAGCTTTTGAACTAGCACCGAAAGCTATGCTGCTGGCAGCCATGGCCAGCTGGGCATTGCTGCCATCTTGGGCAGAGTGGCAACCGCAGCGGGAGGAGACATTAGCTAGAAATGCTTCAGTGGGGAGAGTATGGCTCTATGTTTGGGATTCAGTGACTGAATAGCAAATAGATGCATTCAAGCTCACAGGGTACACAGAAGCTTTAAATTCAGAGTTGCAGCATATATCATTTAAGACAAAAAGATCGGTGTATTAGGCTTACACTGTAGGATACTATTTCTTAGAGAGAGTTAAATACTGTCAGTTTTGGTGGGGAGGTTGGTGGGTTTGTGTTGTCCAGTCAGCCGTATCGTCGGTCAGTGGCCATGGCACCCATGAGCGGTGGTACTTGTGCAGCACAGCTCTGCTGTGCAGCGGTCGTGAGCCGTCTGTGCCTCGGGGGTGTGGGGTGGTGGATGACAGCTGCTGGAAAAGTAAAGGTGTGACAAGGCAAATGCATACAGAGAGGAGAACGGCTCAGCCCAGAAGGTTTAGACGTGGGCAATTTCAGCCCAAACTAAACAGTGAAAGGTGAACTGTGAAAGTGATCTTCAGAGGGATACTGGTGTTCCCTGAGCCCAGTTTAGCAGCTAGGCTGACTGAGGCCACGCAACACAGGAAGAGGTACAAGCCTGGCAGAGAACAGTTGCTTGGAAGAGCTAAAAGACACTGCTGTTTTACAGTAAATCTTCATGAAAGCATACTTTTTTTTTCTTCCTTTTTTTTTTTTAACATTTGATCAGACACCAATTTGGCAAGCAAAGCCCGCATTCTTTTTGTTCTGTAAAGCATCACTGTAAAGCTCAGTTCTGACCATGGCAATAAACAACAACAATAATAGAAAAGTACTGAGTATGTTAAAGCACAATATCACTGTTTGAATTCAGGTGATCATGTATAGCCCTGCAGAATCTATCATAGTGTACCCAGACGCTGGAAGATACATTTGTAATATAAAGTAATATAAACGTTATTGTAAGGGGATTTTTGGAGCATAGAGGACCTTTACTATGTGTCTCATATGTACATAGTTATTTCAATTAAATCTAGATTTAGTTTTTTTAAACTACACCAGTATCTCCTGTTAACACACGTGGTCTGTTGGAACTGACTGCAGCTATTAGTTATATTGTCCTCCTTCAGAAAATTTCAGGCTTACTAACAAAATTGCTTTCCTGCCTTCTTTTAAATGTGTTTTCAGACTGATGTGTTTTATATCTCACATGGTTTTCTTGCCATTCATATTGTGTTTAAATCTAACACTGGCTGCATGCCATAGAAACTTTAATCCACATCCAGATGAATTCAAACCCTAGCCTGAGATTTCTCTCGTGTACCAGCAGTCTGATCTCCAGTCTTTTCTAGGGCTCCTACTTCTTTTGCAAGGTTTGTTCTTTCTATTTGCCTGTTACCCAAGGGCAACGTCATACCGCCCACGTCTCCCCTGCAGGCCTGTGGTGCGGATCAATGACCCGTGTCACCACTTGACAGGGTGCAGCATGGCTACTCATTTTTAGTCGATAGGTTTGCTGCAGGAAGCACCTAGCTTCTGTGCACCTTACTCGGTGAGCTCTCCTTCCCGGCATCAGTGCCTACTGCACAGGGAAAGGGGAGAAGAGGCCGCTTTACTGTCCGCTCTGGCACCGTTTGTCATAATTGTGCGACAGTTACGCTGGAACAGAATAGTGGTGCAGTCAGCAGTGGTCTGGTCTGCCTGAAATTTCCACTGAAGAAGGAAACGATAAAGTAACTGACCTGTTATAATGAAACAGACCCTGGTCATAAATACGGGATGAAAATGCTTCTGCTTTTGTCTTGGCCAGTGTTTGATGTATACCACCTGTGACATCTTTGCAGTTTGGCTTTGCAGATGAACGTTGCCATTCGTGCATTTTCTTCTAAGAACTGGCATGCTACTTTGCAAAGCCACACAGCTGCAGATGGCTTGGAGAGAGAAAGGAAGGGATTGTTTTATACAGAGCTTCATAATGTAGTTTCTGGTTGCCATCATTTTCAACACATCTGACCAACTCAATTTCCTGTCTTGAATCAACTTTCATTTCATCAAGTCCCAAGTTCTCATTTCTGTTGGTTTGGCTGGGCTCTGCAGGCGATCTATTTTAATTTTGCAGTCTGAAAGAGCCCAAGTTTGGAAAAGAATCGAAGTAGTCTCAGGAGAAAGTTGCGTGCTTAATTTGCTCCAAATTATAATGTCAGAAGGGGTTTTTTTTGTAGTTTGTTTTTATTTTACTTGGGTTTTTATTTTTTTAGTTTGTGCAGTTCCAGTTTCTTACAGAAATACTAAGTACTTAAATAGCATCATCATATTGGTATGACTAAGCTCACAAGTGGGTGATTTTGGGAGAACACTAGCAATGGTCCAAACCAGTTTAACAAATCATAGTATAATACTCAGCTGTAGTGGTTTTGGGTCACTGGAGCTTAAAAAAGTAGATGCTATCTTTGTGAGTTTAATATTAGTGGCTCTTGGTGTGCAGCGGTGGCAACTCTTTCAGAACTGATGTCACGACAAGAAACTCGCAACTGCGTGTTTGAACACACCCTGTGGAGTATGTCTTACCATTTCAGTCCACTACCAAGACGCCTGTACAAATTCCCACAGAGACACTGAAGATCAAAATGTATATTCAAAGGTAACATTTCTATGAATTTAACTATGCATAACATACATCCGCAATATTTTTTTGTCTTAAAATCATATTTTGGGTAAGTGCCTGTATCCATGTTATAGAAATGCTAGTATTTCTGCTGATTATTCCTGAAAATAGTAAAAAAAGGTGGCTGTTAGTTGTTCCTGCATTCAGCGAATTACAGTTTATATCCTATTTAAATGATATTTTTATGGTTAGCTTTCTTGGATGACGTGCTAACTCACATAGAAAAAAAATCAAACATTTCCTTCTGTGACTTTTTTTTAATGGAGTAGCTGTCTTTCAAATGCAATGGCTTAATTTTAAAATAAGAAAATGTGTAACTTTTTTACATACTGGTGTACTGTTACTTGTTCTAGGTTTCACATATTTCAGTAATAAACTTTGTTTGTAGGAGATTTGGAGCAGGAGACAGCTTTCTCCCATGAGGTCAACTTGGGAAATAATATTGGTGCAGTTTGTGATGGCAGCTGTTATAAGATATCATTTGGGGGGGGTGGGGAGATTGGTTCATGTTGAGATGTGGGAGGGCTTTAAGAAACAAAAAAAACCCCCACAACAACCCCCCCCACACAAGACAGCAATGTCCGAAAGAGAGCTGATACATAGTCATGTGCGTGCCCAACAGGGAAAAGCTCTTTATGAGAGGGGTGGGAAGAAGTCCAGGGAGAGTTGTGTGAAGAGAGGAATGTGCAGTTTGCAGGCAGAAAAGGAAGTTGTGAGGTCTTTTCCCTGGACTACTGTTGATTTGCTGTATGCTTATTTGTGTAGGGGAAAAAAGAAATGAGAGGGAGTAGAAAAGAAAAGATGAGCGCTGGAAGGGAGACAAACGATGGATGGAGAGTCAAACATTTGACTTTGGTTTTGGTTACTCCACCTGTAAAACACAGTGCTGCTAATCCTGGTAATGATTAAATACTGTAAAGCTCACATGCCTTATAGCACACTTCAAACAGTCAACTGTTTCAACCAAAGGAGTAAATGCTGACTTCATTATTCTTTTTTTTAACTTAAGACCTTCACAGCCATAGGTAACATATGAAGTGAGTATACTTTAAAGCACAAACCAAATGAAAACAAAACAAAACAAACAAACACACACACAGACATACACACATGTCTAAAGCATTTGTCTAAAGAACAAACTGATCTGAGCTATGCCCTAATTTTTTTTTTTCCTGATAGATTTTACCCTGTTCAATACCCATTTGCCAATACATCCTGGTACAGTCTCTTCTGAGGATGTAAATACCCTTTTATAACAATGACATGTTTGGATAGTTTTTTGTCACCTCACTATTTGCATGAATAATTGCTCCCACATAAGATCATTGTATATTGACATAAAAGCAGTCACCATGGGAGTGTAGCTGGGCTGGAGCAGGTAGCATGACAAAGAAGCAAAATCTTTGTCCTTGTTCTATTGGATGCTTCAAAAGCATGTTCCCAGAAGTTGCTTTTTTGCACACGCAGAAGTCACCAAAACCTTCTGCACATTTCCATTAATATAAAATGAGAGAGAAACCGAACAGGATCAGGAAAAGGTATGTCTTTATAGCTCAGTGTTTAAATTAGATTGGGGGGTGTGGGTGTGGCTCTTTTTCTTGCAGAAGTAGTATTGTTTCCTTATTGGTTTTGGTCTGTTTTGAGCCACTTTATCAAAATTTACTCTCAAGATTTTCTCTATACAGATTTGTTTCTTCACTGCTTGCTTTGCTGAGTTCAAGACTTCAAAGTGGTAGACCAGAATATTTACTGAAAAAGCCCAGGTGAACTGATTTAAGACTAGTCTGTAGCAGTGCCAGACATAGCTTAGAGGTTGTTTTTTTTTCCCTAGCCCTGATCCTACTCCTGAAATAAGCTGTAATTCTCTCATGCTGCAAGTACCTGTAATGTTAATAGACTGACTGTGGGTGTCCTCATCAAATTGATTTACCCAGTTTTTAACAAGAAGGGAGGCATCAATGTATGTGTGAAGGTACTGTATCGCACCAGCAGCCTGGTGAGAAGAAAGATGTTAGACCTCAGAAGACTTATGTTGTGTCACCTCATTTGATGACAGCAAGTCAGCAGGTTAGGAGTCAGCACAGATTCTAAAATCACTGTCATTCTTCATCTCAGGGGAGTATATTTGGAAAATACAGGGTAGACTGCACGACTTAAACTACTAGAAAAAACCATAACTGCCAGACAACTTATCCCTCAAATCCAAGATGTTCTGAATAGACAAAGAATGGATTTTTGGTTCTAGGGCAAGTTTACATTTGAAACCTCCTGACCTTTACCACCCTTATTACTCCACAGAAGCTGTATGGCCAGGCTGGAGTCCCAGGCAGTTTAACAAATACATAATCTCCGCTATGCATCTCTGGGGAAGAGCATGTATTGCATTTCTGGATGATGTCCTTAGGCACAGAGCCATATTTGTAAAATGCTTAGAAACTGTATGGACATTATTGCAGCAGCTTAGAACAAAGAATTCAGCCCTGAGCTTCTAAGCCTGAGCGCAGAAAGAGAGTTGCTTCCTTTTTATGAATACTCTGTCTGGTATCTTGGACTTTGTGGTTTTGCAACAAGGCCTTTAAGCAGCATGGGAGAACGAAGCAAAGCATCAGGAGGTATATTCAACGCTTTTCGCAAAACAGCAAAGATGCCACATTCTTCTTAATCTCCCCGCTGAACTAGCAAAATACAGACTTAGAAAAAAAACACATCCAGGTGAAGAGGAAAAGTGACTGCACAGGCATTATAACTGGTCTAAGAAACAACAGAACAATGCGAAACTACCTGTTGTATCTATCAACATAATCATGCTTTTTTCACCTTACACTTTATTCTGTCTGTGTAGGAGAAGATGAATTCTTTTCTTCTTGGATACAGTAAGGCATTAGCTATGGAACAACAATACTAAATAACATCTTCATCCAGAAAAGTTTGCATTTTTAGCTCTGAAGGAGCTGGTATTTGTATATTCTATAATCACCTCATATTCTAGGTTACCATAATAATTTTCCAACACTAAAAGGGCTGAATACTGCAGCACAGCGATACAATACAAAATTAGCTGCCTTTTAGCTTTACTATTACTTAGGAACATCTAATGTCAAGCTACGTGCTTTATCCAAGATGGTCTGTTCTATACTAGCAGAGTAGTAAGTGTCCCACAGCTGCTGGCTGGTGGCAAAATAGCTCAGTGAGGAGACAGAACCATCAGCTCTTAAGAAGTCTTCTGTGTGACTGAAGCCTTGGTGTTTCACCTTATTACATGAGAGCAAATTCTTGGCAGTCCAGAAGCAAGGTATCCAGGGCATGCTTGTCATAACCAGCAAATATAGTGAAAACATAAGAGTTACATTTAGACAAAGATATTGAAAAGGCCAAATCAACTACAGAAGAATCTTTATGCAAGAGACCTGTCCAGAAGCTAAAGATAAAGGGTGTCATTCTGCATTACTGCTGGCATTCATCCACATCAAAAGAAGAGTCACTAGTGCTGGACTATTGCTTACAGTACAACCGTGTCGGGTTGTATCAACAGACTCCCGCATCTAGAAATATCAAAGCAGTCTCCTCTGCTGCTAGTTGGTCAGAGGACATAGTGATAAACAAGTTCAATTGCTCTGCTCACCTTACAAGGATCTCTTCTGATTGAAATGCAGATTTTGAAACTAATTGAAAATAGAAAGGGAAAATAAATGTTTGGGTCAAAACACTCTTCCAGAAACTGAGAGGAAGCACTGTACCGCTTTCTATACCTAAAAATAAGCAGGGATCAAACTCTGCTAGTCCTGCATCAGAAAACAGAAGTCAAAGGAGTTTACTTTGTCACGTGCCACGTAAAGTATTTTGTTTATAGCTTAACTTATATTCTATTCAAGGCTTCACCAACTACAGCCATCTATATCAGAATAGAAGATTGTCTAAATCAAAGATTTGGATAGCTTTCAAATAAACAGAAAAAAGCACTACTTATACTTCAATGTTTTAAATACTTTTTCATATGCAGTGATTTTCAATTTCATCTTTTTATTCTCGATCCAACTCCATAAGACACAAATATCTTGGGGAGTCTGCCAAATATCAGAACTGCATTTAATAGAATTTCTGTAGAACTTGGGATAAATGCAAGCAATGCAGAAGCCGCTGCCCTCAGTACCAGGAAAATAGAAAGGTGGGGGTTCAAAACAAATTGTAAATATGCAACTCTTACAGACCATTGCTACTATGATCAATCACGTTATATTTTGTCAATAAAAATGTTAGCTGAAACTGCTGATTTTCCAGGATGAGGAAATAAATGTATTTCAGCTACTTCCTTGTGAATACTTATTTTGATCCTCTCAAGGGTTGCTAGAGAAGGGGAAAAGTGAAGGAGAGGGTGCCATAGAAGAGGATGCAGTTGTAACAGGTAAGTTTGGTGTATCCCGGGAAGATTTTACACATTGAAAAAGCTCCTCTGCTAAGAGGTTCTTTTTTTTTTTCTTCCCTGGCATCCATTTCATAGATGATCAGATTTAAAGCCATTTGATTCTGAGAGTTTAAGTTTGCCTAAATCAGGATCAAGTGTGGAATATGAAAACACCATCCTTAAAGAGAATGAGAAAAACTAAGTGTTGATGATGAGCCAGCTGGGGATAATGATGGATGCCAGGATAGAGAATGAATGCAGATAAGAGTTAAGATTTATTTTTCTCTTGGAGACTACTCACAATGTGTAATTTCTTTAAAATAGAATGCAGAAAACATTTGATAGGGAGTTGTTTTAACATATATAGAAGAACTAGGAATGACTCAATAAGTCTTTTCCTTTGACTTCAGTTTATACAGCATATTAGTCAATAATATAAGAATGTTTTTCCCCACAGGAGAGAAAAATGGCTATGTTACATTTGTATTGCAGTTATTACTACCAGACTTATTGGAAAAATCTGTAAACAATTTTAAAGTGGTGGTTTTATAGCAAATGTAGACCTCCACAGTTTGAGATTATATTGTTCTAAGTGACATAATCCCAAACACACCTGCTTTTTCAAATGTAAGTGGTTGATGAAAGCACACACTGAGTACCTGCAGTATTCCCATTTCTTTTAACCTCCAGGAATAGAGAGGCCGCATGAACGTCACCCTGCTCGGAACGCGTTCTGGACTCAGAATTTCTTAATGGGGTGAGCGTTAGTTACAACCTTCCCTGTAACTGAAAAGGCATCCTTTTATAACTTAAAGGCAAAACTATTCTGCTTTAAACCAGGATAGCTACATAAGACAACAGGAGGTCAGTCTCCAAAATTAATGTTAGAATTGCATTCCATTACTGTGTATTAAAGCTGGTTAAAAGTACACACTAGTGCAGTAGATACCCACTACAGCATCTTGTTCTCTCATGTTCTACCCAAGAACACGTGGAAGAGGGAGTTAACAGATCAGTATGTTTTCAGTAACTATTCATTTTATTTTAAAAGGAAATAGGAGAGTTAAGAAGTGCAAACATATACTTCAGTGTAAATCAATTTATTAACAACTTAGAGGCAGTTCGTGTTTCGTTACTAATCTTGTACTATCTTTCTCTGTCCCTAGATGTCACTATTCTGGAGACTCATCCACACAACTAAGCTGTGGATTTTCAGAAATTAACTAAACCAGTTCAGGTTTTTCTGGTCTTCATTTAAACTAATGATAAATTGTTTTCATTTTTTGAAAAAGCTTGGTTATCATGCTGTTAGTGACTTGTATGACAAGTCTAGTTGCTTAATTTTCAATTCTAGAATAAGCAGGAGTTAAAAGTTAACTAGCAGCAACAGTAATAAACAGAATTAAATTGACAGAAGTTAAATTTTTGAACTTGCAAAATTTTTTCTGCTGCAGGTGCACACATTTTTCCCCAAGTAGTTGTCTAGGGACTGCATATGGAGTAGCTGGATATTTGGAGTTTAAATGTATGTTACTGTATTAATGAAAGCCATGGGTGAAATCAGCAGTACGGAATCAAGTAAACCCTTAGCCAGGGTTTGCAGGGCTATGGGCAGCAGGCCACCTTCTAGCCCTGCACAGGGCGACCAGAGGGGTGGCCTTCTGTGAATTTCTAGCTTGGTATTCATGTCACTAGCATAGCAGAGAAAGGGGATGATCACCTCAGCTGTTACAGCAGGTTACACATGCGTTTGTGGAGAAAGCTTGCAACTTCTACTTTAATAATATATACTTCCATCATAAACCAGCTGTCATTCTGAATTGAGGATAGAATAAATTTTATCTGTCAGAGACTATTGTGACTTTTGAATCAGTAGTGATTTTAAGTGCAATGTAATTTTACAAAGAGACAAGGAAAAGGAAAGCAAAAGCACAGACGCATGTGTTAAAATATTTCTGGAAACAGCGTCTGTTGTGAAGACGTTATTCCTCATACACCTATTTGACTATACATCCTTGTAACATCACTAACTTTCCACGTCCTAAGGAGTATTGCAAGACGAAAACGTAGGGGTTCAAGAAGGCATACCACAAATCCAGAGCTGAGCTGTAAAATTTCACTGGGGGAGAAGACAAGAATCATCAGTTTCTTCAGAAGTGAAAACCACTCATAAGTTATCTATACTTACAAAAAAAGAATGAATAAAGGAAAGGTGGAAGTGTAATAAGATCAACTTGCCTAAACTTTAAGCAACTCTTCAACTTCAGATGTAATCATAGAAAGGATGCAGAAAGTAGTTATGGTTACCATAATGCAAATATAAAAAACAACGTGAACTTCTAGCCAAAAAGCCAACTCACAAAA
This sequence comes from Pygoscelis adeliae, assembly GCF_000699105.1. Taxonomy (NCBI): domain Eukaryota; kingdom Metazoa; phylum Chordata; class Aves; order Sphenisciformes; family Spheniscidae; genus Pygoscelis; species Pygoscelis adeliae. Next base: position 2,522,298 of record NW_008824411.1, on the reverse strand, counting down.
TCAGGCAGCATTAGCAAATGTCAGCAAGGGTAAAGAAAACAGCATTGCATACATTTATTAATAAATCTAATCAAAAGTATGGCTAGTGCCGATCTGTTACTCAGAGTCAAAACTATTCTGGCAATGAATACCAGAAGGCCAAAGTAGTCCTTCACTTGTATCAGTTTTGACCCAAAAAACCCAACCAAACATAAGAAATGCATGAATAAGTCACTAGTATAGTTAGTACCAAGGCCAACAAAAGCAAGCTCTCTAGATGATTTCAAACTAAATGTTTTCGGGTAGCTTGGGCCTGCTGCATTTTGTCCTAGGACAGTTGAGCCAGATAGCAACCTCTCCAAATGATTAATTCTTATTTTTGAGAGACACGAGGAGAAAGAAGAATTGATACAGTGCCTAGAGCCTGGGAAATGGGCAGAGAAAAGCCAGACAATCAAATAATGCAGTTTCATTTCTGTCTATTTTACTCGAGAATTTTAAAATCTTAACCACACCAGCAATAGCAAGAATACAAACAATGAGACTGTCAAATCAGCTCAACTTCCTTTTAGCAAGGGTAACAGCTGTGTGGGTGGTCAAGAAGTTGTACATGTCACAACCTGACATAAGCAAGATAGGGAAATAACCTAGGACAGACAAATTGGAAAATAAGTCGTCGTAAACAGTTCGCACAATACATACTCCTGTTTAAAAAATGGAATTACCAAAGGATCAGGTTCTAGTCAGTATTTTAGTCAATTACCTGGGTGACAGAATAAAGAGATTCTTAGTGAATTTTTGGCAAGGCAAAAGAGGCAGTACTGGGAAGCTCAGAACTGGAATTCAAAATTATTTTGAAAACTTTGAGGAATAGTAAGAAAGAAGTGGGGTGAAATTCAGTGTGGTAAAACAGAAGCTGCTTACCTAGGTTGCAGTAATCTATAGAGAATGCTAAACAGGAGACAAGATAACAGCTGGTCACAAACAGAAGGTGGAGGATAATGTTATTAGAAGAAAAGCAGTCATCATCCTGGAACACACAGCAATGAGCAACTTATGTGCCCTAATCCTCCTGCTGAGCATCAGTGAGGGCTTGGCTACAACTGAGTTTCGTGCTTCAAAAAGATGGACAAAGAAAACAGCACGGAAACAATTAGACATTTAGAAAACATGACTTGGTATGAAAAACTCGATGAATTGGATTTGTTTGGCAGGGAGGAGAAGACTGGGGATTTTCTTTTGTTGGATTTTTTTTTCCCCCCCCTAAGAAAGTGCCAGATTTCCTGTGGAGTCTGTAAAAATTTCCACTATTAGAGACATTTAAAAACAGATTAGTCAAACATCTCCACTAGCAGTAGCTAAGATATTTCATTGTGCCTTGGGGGGAAAAGTGGACTAGAGAATGCCCAAGTACTTTTCAGATTTATCTTTATATGAACACAAATCCATATTTCCAGTGAGTAGCTGGAATTTCAAAACATCTAGATTCACAGTATTTCATTTAATTGCAGAGTCTGAAATATTTCTAAAAGACCTTGAAGATGCTGTAGCAACAGACTTCCTTTACTCTGCAAACTGAAATACTACCAACTTCTAATAATAAATGGATATCCTTTAGAGATTCTATGAAGTTTGCACTAGGAGGATATTTTTCATCTACATTTCTCCCTCCTCCTACAGCAGGTCAAATATAATAAATTTTAAGTTTTATTTTGCAACGTAGTTACTTGTTCCAGCACACAATACTATGTGACAGCCCCAAGTTGCATTGGTTAGACAGGTCAGGGAAAGAAGGGGGAAAGGAATGGAACTCGATAGACGGCCTTCTCGCAGTACTTTTGAGACACATCTTTAACTCTTTTTTAGTGATACTTCTTCCTTTGAGAACCTCTTGATGCAAAACATTTAGCATCATTAATTCCATTTTGGCTTTCTTAAGATAAGTTGCATTGAAACTATTAGCAAGTGCCATGTGATCGTCCCACCTTGTAGGCTAAACACTTTAGGATCAGAGAGAATATATTACAAATGCAGTTCTCTGCAAAAGCATCCACAGAGCAGAGCACTAGGCAGAGCTCTGTGTTGTTCTCTGTTCAAGATAGGTCACTTTTAAGCAAGATGTTAAGACCAATTTATTTCATACGCTAATTTCATACATTTCAGTTTTAAATTGAACCTGTGCAGTCTAAAAGGTGCTGATTCAGCATACTACGTGTTCCTGCTGTAGCTATAGCTGCATTTCTTTTTCTGTGAAGAGATCCCATGAATTTCCTCAGCACAGCAATATCCAACTTACTCTTTTAAACAACAAGAAGCAATAAGAATGGCTCCAGGGTCAGAAGAGCTCAGCAGCAAAGTCACAAATGCAAGCCAGCGCACAACCAGTAGAAAAAGACAAGCATTCAAACTTGCAAGTCAGGCTACAGCAACAGCTTCAGTTCAGAGCACCAGACTAAAACTGTCCTCAGTTTTCCATATGCTTTGTCAGCCCCACACAGCCTAATACCATCTGCAGACAACTGCAGTCAGCCAGCGGCGTAGGTCTGACATTCTCAAAGAGAAGACTCAAAAGTCCAGATCCTCTGCGGGAGCTTCCTATTTTCAACTCCACATTTTCCCAGCCACACTTACAAATAGCTGCTCAAGCATTCACAGTAACAAAAGATGAATTCTCCTGCTTCCTACTTTCATAGGGAAATGGGAAAATTGCTCCCCATTTACTTTAATCCTGCACTGACTTTGGAACTGAACAGAAGGAGGTGTTTCATAAATAAGTTTAGACTTACTTTGTTTCAGGCAAACCTGAAGCTGCTTAGTCCTTCAAATTAGGGTGAATAATTACTTTTCTTTAAAGAGACTTGATCTAAGTCAAGTTGCATTTTAAAATAAGACAACTGAATAGTATTTTAAATTGCCAAGTTATGTTAAGATCTAAGTTAGCATTATTCAGTGTTTAATGCCAAAACTTCAGCAGTAAGGTTGTCCTACTTGCATATCAGACCCAACAAATGAACAAAACCAGTTTGTCTACTGCCATGCATGCAGTTTTGTGTCATGCAGATATATGGAGCTAGCTTAGGTACTGAAAACGACATACGGAATTCAGTATTCCACCCAGAGTATTTCACTAGAAGTTATGTATGTTAGAATAAAATGTAAAGTCACAGTCAAGTTCCACAACACCCCATGTCTTTAGAGTTTTTTTGTGAAACAAATGTGGCAGAATAACATTAGCCTAGACAAACCACTGTGCCAGTGCAAATAGATTGCTTTTGCTACTCAGATTAGCTCGGACATCTCTGAGTAGCACTTGAAACAGTGCCAACATTTAACTTACAGAACTTGAATAATTCAGAGCTTGCCATTAAAGTTATGCTCTCAAAAGCCATTGTCTTTTCATGGTGGCAGAGAGAATACTACCTTTTCCATGTTGAAATGGTTTGACAAGGACAGCTAAGAAATTTCATGAAGTAGAGACACTAACTCATAGTTGGGAGAGAAAAAAGGACATGGACACACACACCTTCAAAAGTACGATTTCCTTCTGATGCAAGTAAAGTTTAGGTGTGCAGATGGGATCTACCCGTCTTAAATCCTTGAAAGAAACTAGTCTGTGAAGACAAAAACCAGTTGAATTGATAGTATACACTAGCCTTTGTCCATCAAATCAGCGTATCAAAACATGTTTTGCAATTAAGTCTTAGCACATCAACACTTTAAAATACAGTAGACTTGTGCATTTGCCTTAATTCCAATCTCTGTTTATATGCAGTTTGATACAGGTCAGTTAAAATACTGAACTAGATTGTACTTTAAAAATGCGGACTCTGAGTATTGCATATTAGTTACTATCCTGCTTAACAAAATTGCAAGATAAAACCACTAAAAAAACCAGAAGCTGAAGTCGTAAAAATTTGAAATGTTAAAGCAGATGCAAATTTAGGTTCTCCACTTGCCGACTTAAATTACAGTTAAAAAAAAAATCTGCCTTATACATCCACCATTTCCCTCACCCTGCAGGTGTGCACTCTCACCCTCAGGAGCAGCACTGTTTTGCATATACTTACTTTAAAAGAAGTACCTATTTGGGGTGTTTCAAGACCCATCTAAGCCCATTAAAGGATTTTTAAAATCAATTGAGACAGATATGAACACTCCTGAGTTTGGTGTAGTGTAGCCAAGTATACCAGGGACCTTCTCTTAAAATTGAAGATTCAAGTCGAGCACTTCACAAATGATCACAGTTCAGCCATAAACACAGCAACATTTTCGCTTAGCATGCTACAGCAGAAACTTTATTCAGTTCATTTTGAAAATATTTGCAACCAAAATTTATTTTTGTAAACTCACAGAAATAAGCTTTAACATATAGGCTGTATACAACTCAAATACAGGTAATACTTTTAGCAATAACTTACAGATACAAACTAATGATAAACTACAATTTCACAAAGAATTGTAAACATTTTGCACAATTGTCAGTCCTTTCTTTTAGGCAAAGTGCTCTTTTGATGACAAATAAATTAACACACACATAACTAGAGTGGACTACTTCCAGACAATACAAAAAAGTGTTTAATAAGGCTTGTAAACAGTGTAATAGTTATTTATGCGGAATCCATAAAAGTGTCTTGCAGGCTAAACATACTTACATACCTGGGCAGCAAAAATGATCTTGAAAATGCTTCAGATGTTAAATAAAAAGTTAACATTAATATCTTTCCAATGATATTTTTAATACACAATAAATGACTTAAGGTTACATCCTTAATAGTTTATATCCCTGACAGAAAGGAATTAGGTGTGACTTATTGGCAGCTGTGTCATTGAATGGGGTAGCAAAGGCTGGAGTCCAAGAGCTGTAGGTGAATGAGCTACAAAAACAGAAACATTTACTGGTCAACTTCATCGGAGGTAGACACAGATTATAAGCTAGTAAATCTCCCTGGGTAATAACAGTTCACTGGTCCCAGCCACCACAGCATGCTCTGTTATCTCTAGCCCAGCATTCACACTCCTCCACCCACAGCCCACCTTACACCACTGCTTTGGAGAAAAAATAAGCTCAGGCCACACGTGTGGCTTAAAGGGACACAAAACCCAAAAAGTTCTCCCAAAACCTTCACGGTTTCTCCTAATCACAAATATGAGCCAAAGCTTTCGACTTGCTGGGTCATAAGACATGCAATGACTGAAACATACTTTTGACCACCAGGGTCCCCCCACCGTGTGTTACTGCGAGGGAAGCTTAAGTTTTCAGTGAAGTTGCTGGATTGAGTATATACCTACAATCCATAGGGTAAGAGTCAGGGAGTGCGTGGCAAACAGTTTTCATCAAAATTACATATTATTAAAAACGTGGCACGGGTGTTTAAAAAAAGTGTTTGATTTCTTGTTACTAGTATTCATAGTTTGGAGGAAGCACAAAAAGTGGTCTTCATACCCAGCTCTTCAGCTATGCTCTTACAGTGAATGGCTACTGCTTGAAGAGGCACACTTCTTAATGAGGTGTAGATAGCAAGCACAGTATTAAGATATTCTATAAAGAATACTACAAATTAAAAATCCATTAAGTTTCTTTAATCGGTACTTGGTAAACTGTTCTTGCTACAGTCAATAATGATTTTACTTGGATATGCAAAGTTGTTATACCTACCATCCATATAGCTGTGTAGAGCAGTTAACATCGTCCCATCCTGGGGTACATATGCAGAGTATGCCATTTCTTCTAACATGGGTGGAGACAGCCTGGAGGGCTGAACTGCTGTGACAGGAGCAGTAGATGAATGATTAGGACTAACATGTTTCTTATGGCGTGCTCTGCAATTTTGAAACCACACCTGAAAAGGGGGAAAAATTTACATGATGTTGATAGATTGCATTTTGTTTCAACACTAGCATAAATAAAAACGTCAGAGTTCTAACTTCAGCTGAATTCAGTTAGTTAGTTGGGCCTTTAACATAACACTGACAGTCCAAACAAAGTATTCATTCTAAGCCTACATGGTGCCTCAAACAAGCGTGGTCAAGTCAGGAAAGCTTCTGCAGTGACCAGCGGCCCACAAAGGACAGGCACTGCGAGGGGCTGCACAGCTCCCGGGGCAGGCGTCCCACCACGCTGAGCAACAGCGCCCACAGCCCCGCACCGCTGCTTAGACTGCTGCCCCGAGGCATGTAATGGGACACAGCCGTCTCCGTGCCTGAACGCTACTGACAGCGAGGCAGGTTTTTCACAGGATAACCATTTTCCTTTTCACATTGAGAAGTGTGCAAGCTTCCACTTTTTTTTTAAGGCTTGATTGCAGCTGCCAGATACCTCGTTTCTATGGAAACACCCTGTCAATCTTCCAAGCTAGAATGAGCCAAAGGAACTACAAACTTACTTTTATTTATATAAACTTATAAATGTATAGTTTACATTATATAAAAAAAATCATATTTATGTATAAAAAGAGCATGCATATAATGTTTGCTGAGAGGCATCTTCAAGCAAAGATCCTAAGTTTGTGTTTCTCTCAGTTTTGGATGGCATGCGTACGTATTTTAGCTCTGCTCTATAGAACAGATCACTAGGTATTCACTTACTCCTAATGTGCCATACCACAAGCTGTTTTCAAAAAGAGTGCAGGTCTTCAGAACAGGCTATTAAAGTCAGAAATTTATATTTAGAAGAGTGCCAATTTCTATACTATTTAGGTTGAGAAGTTTCGTCCTGGAAGATTATTAATCCTCCACACAAAGTGCAAGAGGAATACGGCAAGTTTTCCAAGTTAACATGTTTGTTCTAGACCTATTCCTGACTAAGGATATTGTCTGAAGTTTTAACATAACTGCCAGATTAGACCTTTTTCCACCTCAGAATAACTACATAGAGAAAATTGTCATTAAGCATTTCCAATGGATGAGTACCAGACTTTGTTACTCAAGTAACTTAGCACAGTTACCTGTATAACACGCCTGCTCAAGCCTGTTCTTTCTGCCAGTTTCTGAAGCGTTTGTGCATCTGGATTGTTGTCCTGAGCAAACTGTGCTTGCATAACCTGAAAAGGCACCATAAGAGATTGCAGTTTTTTATGTGCAGTCCTGAGAGCAGCATTAGAGACTCCTCTCAGACCGTGGTCCTACTCCTCGCCTGTTTTTAGTAAACTGTTGTAATCACTAGTCCCCAGACAGTCCCCAATACATTAAGGGGGGGAAAAAAAAAAATCCCCCAAAGCCAAAATACAAGCCCCTTATTATGCTTAACTGAACTGAGACATTTACCAGAAATGAAAGAAATGAATTCTGCTTGGCAGTAGTAAAAAATGCAGGAGGTGCTCAGTTATGATTGCATTAAAAGGACTGTGGGACAAAATTCCTTGCAAAGCAACTCAAACATGCTTGATAAAGAAAACATTTACAGCAGCAGATCACAGCGCACAGCATAAAGGAAGGAATGAACTTTGATCCACCTCTCTGAACTTGTCAATCGCTATCTACATCTTGCATTATATGGAGCAACTTAACCCTCTTTTCAGCTGCATGGAGGATGCAGGCAGCTGGGAAGCACTTTGTGCCTCTTTTACCTTTAATTGACCTGAGGAACACAGAGGCTCCACCTTGGCTGACCTGCACTAAGTAATTGTTTGGTTACACTTATCTTTTTACAGAAAACTGAAGTGAACACTTGTCACTAGAATATGAATCACATTTTTTTGAGGAAGTAGATGGCAACTTGGCCTGCATCCTGAACAGTTTTAGAGCCTAAGAGTTTACCTTGTTTAAGGAAGTAAGGTTTCATGGATTTCTGCAGGGTATCTTCAGCAACTTAGTAAACTGTAGTTTCTCATTTCTGGATTTTGTCGCTTGATGGCCTGCAAATTTTGCCTGGCTTCATCTTTGAAGATTCAGACTACTTCTCTCCACATTCAGAAACGTTGAAATTATTTATTTTCCTACTGTTTCATACAAAGACATAAAAAGCGTGGATATCCTTTTGTACAAGTACTTCACGAGGTGTGTTACTACATGCTGCCACTCTATATATCACTTATCCCTCTGATGCCTCTCTTGCTGGACGTAAAGTCTTATACCAGCATCAAGAACAGGTATATTGATGGCAAACGGGAAGAAGCCCTGAATACAGTTCCTACTCTGACAGCTGGGCCTGTCTCCCGTTCAGCTACTGCCGGAAAAGAAAGTTCTGTTTCACAGAAGTTCGAGCTTGATGTCCAGAGCCCTTGCCCTGTGCCCTTGTCAAATTATTGCTAACATGCTTGTTTTGTATTAACAACACATTCTGTCTCCAGTCATGGCTGAAATAGCAAACCAAGCTTTGAACAGCCACATGCCATGTTATATAGCACTGCTTAAATGCTTCACATGTGTTAGTTATTACACCTCAGCTTCAGTTTTTCTCAACTGCTTTCACCACGAACAAGAGGAGAACAGGCCAACAAAACAGAACTCAGACTGACACAGTAGAAAACGAATGGCGTAGTGGCCACGTGTGACCAGAAATTCAGAGACGTTATAAACTGAAAGCAGGGATGCGTAGCTAGGATTCAATAGAAAGCCACAATCTTCCTTCCCACTACAGGTTGAAACCTCTAAAGCTAGTCTCACCACTACCCCTTTCATGGGGAGCCGGCCCTAGTCATGGTGTTTTTCCCTAGAAATCTAATTTAAGTGGAGTAGTGATCCAGAGGGTGAACTAACTCATATTTGAGGCAGTCCAGAGCTAACTCCTGCCAAGGTAGCAACAAGAGAAGAAGTCTTGAAAGCAGAGCAGAAGCAGGCAATCCCCCTCCCCCGCCCCTTCAGGGCAGGCTTGACCCTACAGGAGGGATTTCAATTTGGTACTTCCAGACTTCCTAGCTCCCACTTCCCTTAGTCTTGACCATGGAAAGGAATAGAACTAGTGGCTGAGCTAATATAAAGGGATATTGGAAAAACATACTTCAATAACGCATGTTCAAGAACAAATTGGACAGTACAAGAATTGCTGCCAAGTACTTCAAATGCAGTTTCCCCATATTTCACTCCACCCCGCTCTATGAAAAAAATGGATTTTTTTCACCTAAAATGTGCAGCATTAAATAGTGAAGCTAGGTCTTGAAATATGACACCAAGACTGTAATGACTTCAGTGTATTTTTAACAGGCAAAGCTCAAAGACACTAAGGAAATCAGCACGTGAAGCATTTTGGAAGGGCTAGGAGAAGAAGAGAAGGAAGGAAAGATGAGTCCCTGTTGAGGGGGGTCTGTCTTCCTGGTGTACAGAAGCATAGCCAAGACTATAACATATGATCTAAAAAGCAAGTATTGAGGAGAACCATCTTAGGAGGGAAAAGGGCAATCAAGAAATAAATGCGCAACTATTCCCTGTCTTCTCTATAAGCCAAAGCAAAAGAAGAAACAGTCATTGACGGGAGTCAACCTCTGTTCACGTGAATATAAACCGGAACCCACAATACTTACCTGGTTTGAGAACAGTCTTTTGCAGCCCTTATTGTTCATTACAACAAAATTCAAACTGCCATCCTATTAGTGTCTTGAAGTCATGTACAGTACCCAATCTTTAGTACAACTCTTCACATTACATAATTCTAAAAATATTTTGTCTTTATTATGTGTAGCGATGTAAATGCCTGATTAAATAGATTTCATCGAGCAATCAAAATAGAACAACCTTTTTGTTTCCAGTCTGCAGAATTACTGGCTGCCCCCAGGGAAATAAAAAGCTTGAAGAGTAACTATTTCATATTAAACTGCTGAAGCTAACAAACAATTCCAGAAACATGCTGTGTCTTGATAGTTTATGAAATAGTTTAAAGCATGTAGGCTTTTTCTTTCCCCCCATATGCATCCGATTTCCTACCGGTTTAGCACCTATGTCCTGCATAAAGCTGAACTATGCAAGTTTTTAGCACTGCCTCTACCTGGAGTTGATCTGCTGTGAAGCTGGTCCGAGCTCTTTTTGCTGGTTTTGGATGATTAACATCTTGTTCTGTTAGTAATGCTCCTTCCACACTAATCCCATTACCTGAAGCATTAAAAAGAAAACAACACTGTCTGCTAAACATTCAAAACAATGTTATTCATAGGTCAGACTGTCCTCCAACAATAACCAACGGTACTTGGCCAGCTGAATTTCAACTTTAAAAAAGCCATATTCTATTCAAAGTTAAATTGATCTGGCACCATTACCCATTACACCCCAACCGACTCCCTTGCAAGCAAGGGAAGGAATAGATCCAGCATGATATTCTATCAACTAGATATGCTCTTGCTTTCTTTTCCTTAGGATAGAAAACAAGTTATACAAACTTTAAAAAAATTAAAACATCAAGTAATTTACACATTATTTTAATTCAAGAACCTGTGCTTCCAGCCCTAGTAAAGCTAAGTAATTACCTCTTAATAAGGAAGATGAAGTAAAACTCAACAATTTAATTAAAACTAGACCACAAACATAGTTCTTAACAAAAGCAGTATGTTACCGTTTTCAACTTCTCTTTTCAGATTGTCCAACATGCAGTCGTAATGTACTCTACAAAGGACTTTCTCTTCAACCAAAGCGAACTCCTCTCCAGTAGAAAGCTGTCTTTTGCAGGAGAAGCATGCAAAGCATGCCAAGTGGTACACGTTTCCTTTCGCCCTTCGGACCCAGTCAGTAGAATGAATGTGCCTCCCACAGCGGGAACAGCGGGTGCCATACCGCCTGCAAAAACAAAGGCAACGGGGGGGTGAAGGCACAGACACGAACAGTCTTGGGCAAAAGGGTGACTCTGGGAGCGTTAGAGGCGACCAGGATATGGCAGTGCAGCTGAGACCTGCAGCAAGTAGGCTGACCACAAGGGATGAGGGGACAGCTTAATTGTGCTTTTATTGCAACAAAATCAGCAAGTTTGTCTGGTAGCTTAAGGCAAGACCACTACTGAACTACAGAAGTTAATATGTTCATAGGGCAGAGTAAAATTGAAACTTGTTAACTGCTACATGAATTCACAACTCTTCATCTTTCCTTTCATAAAGATAATTACTCTTTAAAAAGCTGTGAGTGGGAGATGGAAACAGCTGACTTTGCATTCAAAATTCTCCCAATTATTCAAATATATTTCACATTACTCTAGTGGTAGTCTGAATTATTATATTTAGCTACATCATCCTTCACTAATTGTTCAGTCCCCTTCAGCAGAAGAAGGGGGAAAACCTGTATCTTCATAGTTATTTCCTTAATTACCTACCATCACATTATGATTTTAAAAGAAATTCAAATATCTGCAGGTATTTACAGTACTACAGTAGAATATTTCTCTTCTTTGAAGAGGAAACCAGCCACCAAGATCTGTTGTTTATGCAGATAAGAATTTGTCCTGAAAATCTTTGCAGGCTTATAAGGGTTTTTTTTTTTGTTTGGTGGTTTTTGGTTTGGTTGTTTGGTGGGTTTTTTTTTTTGCCCCACAAAACTTTGTTTTTCCAGAAGTTCACAGTATTCCGCCTGCCCCCTCCCTCTCTTTCAGTGTCAAAACTGAATAGCTGGACATAATCCATTCACTGCACAGGTGAGAAACCCATAAATAGTTTGGTCTGGGGAAGTACTGGCAATCACACCAAAATTAATAGCAAAATTTTTTGCTATTTCTGAACCAAAAATTTTTTATCATGAGTACTTTCAATGCCAGCACGAATAAATAATATTCTTCCTTACAGGATTAGACCTTAATCTCAAAGAATACTTCACGTTCTAAATCAAATTGATCACAGAAAGGTATAACTGCTGAAAGCTTCTTTTAAAGATCACAGGATTTATTCTGGGTTGTTTTTGTACTTCCATGTGATACCCTAAGTCTCGTACCAGTGCAGTGCTAGTCCAGACAGAATATCATCTCAACTCTACCTTGTATCCTCAATCGGCATTACCTAAAGATGATTTTTTGCACATAGGATAGCTTTACACCCTTACTGTGGCAGGGACTCTGACTTACTTCCTCCCCCCCCCATGCATACAGAAGTAAGTTATTGTATAAATGCAGTAGTATAAATGCAGTAGCTATGCATAACAATGGAGGGGCAGAGGGGAGACTTAATAGGTAGTTACATTAGACAGGCTTGGGGTTTCCCAAGTCCCTCTGCAAGGAATGTCAGAGTTTAGCTACTGAAAATAAACCTAGCAAATAAAAACCAAAGAGCCTAAAGGTGCATTTTAGTTGCGGCTTAAGTGAAAAGTAACAGGCAAGTGTAACATGTTATCTAATAGAATTTTATTCCTGTATGAGATACCTGAAATAATCAAGTTTGCAGAAGATATCTTTATCTTTGATGTAACAGCTGGTATGCCTTCCTAGAGATGTTCTGCAAACACTGCATGAGAGACAGCGCACATGCCAGCAGAGGTCGTTTACCTGCAAAAACACAAAAGAAAAATACCTCTCAACGTTTATGCTGTTACGTTTATGCTACCAATATTAGATTTCATATTTACAAAAACTATTTTTTCCATCCATACAGACAAGGCCAAAAATTACATGTACCACGATTCACAGAAAATTTATCTTCAAGGCAAAATATTTTTCCTATAGAACTGCATGCATATTAAGGGTTAATTAATTTGATGGAGATCTTCAGAATAGGCTTTCATGGTTTTGTAATTAAAAGCACCAGAAGAGGAAGCAAGAGATTCAAGTTCCACATAGATATGTTGTGCCCGGTTCTGTTCTCATAGCATTAGAGTAACAGAGCAAGTTTTGGCCTCACACGACCTTGGGAAAGCAGCTAACTTACATACTTTTATTTCCCAGTCTGTAAAAAGTCCTGCCTAACAAAGAACAAACCTTGCAAAGTGATTTGAAGTTTTAAAATGTGAGCATTGAAGGGAAAAAGTCTGTCAAATAGAAACACACCATGAACCACATCTTCATTTGCCAGCTTTCTGTTAAAGCAAAGTTAGTGAACAGACTGTGAGTTTCCAAATACCAGCAGTCATTTTAATAGCAAATTCAACAATTCTTTAACATGTAATATCCATAGTGAAACTAGACATAGTCATGGAAAGCAGTAGAAATCAGCAGTTTTGAAAACTCGCATATAATTTTTTGACAGATAAATTGAGTGCAATTATTTTCATCTCTTCTTTCCTAAAAAGAGAACTCTTCATCATGGAGACATTGTGCATCACACATCAGCTAAATAAGTTAAATAAATTTGAAAACCCAAGACTCCCAGTGACCATAAAAATTAAGTAATAACCCTCTGGATAATCCCATGCTGCATAGGAGGAATTTTGTAAACCAAACAATGACTAAGTTTAGATTTCCTTTTTTTTTTTTTTAAATTTTCTGAGCCAATTTCTCATCTCATCCTAAACAGCCCATATATTGCCTATGGCAAAGCAGCAGACTTGAGATAATCCAGGACGTGCCTTTCATCAGAACACTGCCAGACAAACCACAAAGAAAGTGGGGTATTGACTCCAACACTCATGCTAGAATCACCCGTTTCAGTCATTCTTCAGGTTATAACATTACGGTTTGCAGTTGCCCAACGCTCTCCCAACTATTATCCTTGTTGGCAGCCATCTTCCCGTACACTGACAAGTTTACACCACAATATAATGCGAAACTGTTGATAACAGCCGTCACCGAATTGATCCTCCCAAGTATTTCCTAAAACAGCGGCACTGCAGGCAGACACAGGGCAGCAGCACTTGGCCCAGACCAAGCCTGCTCAGCAGTCCCCCCGTGGGAAGGCTCCCCAGGCGACCCCCCGCGGGGGCTCACACCAGGAGCCCCGGGGCAGGCGAGAGCTGACATCCCAGCCACACAAAGCTCATCTCACTGCCTGGTCTTCGGAGGCTAATGCTCTTCCACAGAACAGGACATCAATAGCTTTGATAGTTGTCCCATTTGATGTCGCCCATCTACATTCTTACTTATTAATTTACAGGGCTGAAGTTGGAAGACATACTGCTGCTGATCAGCAAGATACCAGTTTACCAGCACAGATTCCTTTCGCTCTCTGCCTGTGCAGGAAGCAGTAACAAACAGCTAATTTAAACCTAAGGCTAAATCATTTAGAGGTCTTTTGCTCCAAGCCACATTACCACGACTGTTCATACAGGAGACACCAATAATCAGTAAACGAGCTACCAAAGCCTCACTGGAGTTAGTGGGACTGGAACCAAGTTCAAGTTGCTCTGCTCCCAGTCCTACCGTGCTATTCATGTGCAAGCCCAGCCTGTTGCAAAGGTGGCTTGGATTTGCTAGAACAAAAGGTATATAGCAGCTCCCCCACACCTGCACCTACCCTATTTTAAATGAACACTAACCCAGCATACGTGTTCCTTTGACCTCCTCACCCCAACTGAGATCTAAGCGAAAGATCTCATAACAACATCGAGATGTTTTCAGCGGCGTTACCGACTTTCACTTTGCAGGATATACAATGGCTTTATTTAAGGCTGCATCTAATGGAATCAAGTGACTTCTAGCACGACTGTCTAATCTCACTTTTGAAAGGAGAGAGGACAAAAGTCTGATCCAGGATAATTTAAATGGCCGTAATACAGAAAGAATATAGCCCCCCTCCCAACCACATTAACACTTTCTGTTTAAAGTCACATGGTTTTGTTTGGTTCTAAATGATCTTACTCCTGAATGCTCAGGCTAGCAAAACTACTCTGCAATCACACAGCTTGTTTCCTTCACAGACGTTACTAGACCACCTTTTGCAGGAATAACTTATTTCCATGTTTCTCAAGAGGCGCTTTTTGCTTTGAGATTCACGACATCGCACTAGAAGACTTATTTTAGCTAATAACAAATGGGTCACACCACCACCGCTTAACCAGGAGCGTAAAGCACAGCAAGGAAGTTACCCATGCTCTGAGCCATCAGCTTTCTTCCCCGCTCTCTCCCACAGCACGTCGAGAAAATACAATCCCAGCGCAGAAAAGCGTTACCCAAAACATAAGCAGCAATTCCGTTTTCCTCTAAGGCCCGAATCTCACAGACAAGCACGCAACTAACTTCACGCTGTTAGGTACTCCCATTTCCGCAGTAACTCCACTCGCGCTCGCAAGCCGACGGGCACGCCGTTTCGGGTGGAAAGGGGAGCAAGCCACGACGATGGCACAGACGCCGACAGCTCCCGCAACAGCCGCGCGGGAAAGCGGTTTTCGGAGAGGCGTGCCGGGAGGGAGCAAGGTTCCTCGGAGCCCGCTGCCCGCTCACCGCCCTGAACCGGGC
>NW_008824411.1:2504851-2506029 GCF_000699105.1 Pygoscelis adeliae | reverse complement strand
GGGGGGAACGACCCAACAACAACAACAACAACAAACCAGCAACGAAAAAAACCAAAGGCTCCCCCCGCGTTTGTCTTCATCGTTTGCCACAGCTCCCCCCCGCCGCCCCAGTCTAAACAAAGATTCGAGTTACACCTCTGTATCAGCAAAGAAGGCAAACACGACGGAAAGCGAGAGTACGTATGAAAGGGAAAGGTTTTTCCATACTGCTGAAACCCAAAGCCCGAGCGTATTCCTGTAGCTCAGACTCACAACTCCTAAATCTACCTTGCTGCTTCTACTCTCGCTCGCGCCTCCAAGATCCCATGATAAAACCTTTCTCGTTAAGCTAAAAAAAAAGGAGCACCTGAGCTGCCCAAAGGCCGTAGCGTTACTCCGGTTCTGAAATCAAGCCTGAAAGACCACGGATGTTGCTAATTAACATCAGTGTCTTCGGTCGCGCCGTGGACAGAGGGTGCTAGGAGCTGGCTGTCCACAGCTCCCCGGAAAACCAGAAAATTTCTTTCAGCGAAGGGGGGGCGTAGGTTACTGGCACGCTTTTTCCACGATTACAAACCTTGCCCGCAGACTTCCCTCAAACCAAATACTGCTGGTGTTCTCGGGACATTTCAGGAGAATAAAGCAACAGCTTGTCCGTGGCAGGTGAGGTAAATAACAGGGGTGTCTGCTTCTCTGCACGTATTTAACTAGCCAGGTGTTTTTAATTAAACTTGTCGTTATGTTTCCATCTTTCCCCCTCCTCTCTTTGTTTCAGCTCCGCCTGACGATAGATGCAAGACATGTTGCAGAGCCTCAGTAAAGCAAACTGAGAGAATTGCCTGTATGCTTAGAAATACGATAAGTTTGATAAAGGGCAATTCTATTTTTGAGAAGCTGTATGAAAGGAGAAGCCCCGTATTCTTCTCCCCCTAAAAATTATGATCGTTGTTTCAAATCCCAGGACCCCATTCTGCAGGACGGTAACTGAACGAGTGGCGGTGCCGCGCCCCGGTAAATCCGGGACGTCCCCAGCCAGTCACCCGTTTGTCCAGCGCTAAAACCGACCTAACCCTGGACAGAATCTCGCTTAAATTTAGTCCTCATGTCCCTCACAGCCGCTGCCACAGCGAGGCAAGTAGTGGTTTGGGTTTTTTTCTGGCCGCGGCGAGGCTCGGGGCAGCGCGACCGACAGCCAGCCC
>NW_008824411.1:2502784-2503358 GCF_000699105.1 Pygoscelis adeliae | reverse complement strand
GTGGGCTGGGTCGGCGGCCCCGGGGAAGAGGGAGGCGCGGAGGGGCAGGAGGACAAAGGCGCCCCGAGAACCGGCGCGGCGACAGTCAGCTAGCAGAGCCTGGTTATTGCTATGGCCGGGGGTGCTTCGCAAGAGGTGAGCGTTTTTGCCGAGCTTATTGGAGCGGCGTTATTTCCGAGAAGAGGTCGGAAACTCTATAGCGTGTACAGGGTGGACGTGGAAAGTGCATGGGCTTGGTTACCCGGGCTCCGCCCGTGCTTCGTCTGCGCGCTTTTATCACCCCTCTCTCCAAAGACCAGTCTAAATTTCATCGTTTCAATTACACGCCCTCGATATTTTAGTGAGTATTCCCAGCATCGTTTTTTGAGGCGATGAAAACACGCAGACACGCAGGCTTTAGGGATTTTCCGATTTCTGCGCGCCCTCGTCTCCCTGCTGCTGTCTCCATGCACACCGGAGGGATGCACGGCTCAGGTGCTGCTTTAATCCCGCCGCTCCTCGCCCCGCGGGCTCCGCGCCTGGGGCACCGGGCCCTGCAAAAGGACCCCGCGGCGGGGGGGGCGTCGGCGGGCTC
>NW_008824411.1:2501869-2502301 GCF_000699105.1 Pygoscelis adeliae | reverse complement strand
CGGAGCGGAGCGGGAGGCTCCCGCGGGAGCCTCCGACGGGAGGACTGCGTCTGGTTCCGATTCCTCACTCTCACAAGTAATGCAAGGATGTGTGTGGGTGGGAGTGCTAATCAGTTGCACATAGGAGAGAACTCTTACATATTTGACGGTAAGGCGCAGCACGAAGAAAATACTGAACGCGGAGAATCAGGGCTGTTTTAACGAGAGGGTGTTGGCATATAGACTGCTTAATCAAAGACTGCACCGTAGTGCAAGCGCGTGCGGCTGGATGTTTCTCTCTGGAGGTTGCTCTAGCGAAACTGGTTCTCCCGTTAAAACACGGTCTGCTGAGAAATTAAAAGTGGCATTGTGGTCAGGTTACGAAAAACGGGCACTGAGACTAGGGCCGCGGGAAGGCGGGCCGCCCGTCCCCGGCTAGTCCCGGCGGGCACG
>NW_008824411.1:2499841-2501533 GCF_000699105.1 Pygoscelis adeliae | reverse complement strand
GGCGCTCGCCCCGGGCGGCCCCGCTGCGGGACCCGCCGGGTCCCCGCCGCCTGCCCTGCCTCCCTTTCCCGCTGTCCGCTCCGCGGGGTTCGGGCCCCGCTTGGCTGGAAATGCGTTTCTGTGTCCCGCTCAGCGGGTGCGTGCCCTGATCTCGCAATCTCACCTCCCCGTTCGCTTATGGGCCTCCGGGTCTCTCCGTGCTCCCGAGGGACGCTCGGGCGAGGCAGGGAGGAGGGCCCGAGGGCAGGCTGCTCCCACTCTCTGCAGTTCGCTCCTTGTGTAACGGCGGGGCCATGTGGTCACCTCCTTCGCCAGCAGCTGTCTGGCAGGAGAGACTGATCGGAGAGCAAAGCCTGACAGCTATCGCAGAACAAAGTTCACTTCCATGCAAGCTCCCCTCTCTTGTCTCAGCCATCTTCTTACACGTACTTTGGTATTTGCACACCTGCCAGTATCCAGAGGTTTTCCATCTGTAGCCCGCAGCGTCCTGGGCTGTGGGGGCCTCTGTGGGCTGTGGAAGACAGGCAAGGAAATCGAGCCAGCACTCTCGGGCTTGCTCTTTGTGAGTTTGCAGCCCCATTGGCTCCAGCCACTGGTAAAAGCTGCAGGGTTTGGACTAGCCCTGAATTTTTGGTTCTGGGCTGGTTTAACGAGAACGAACACAGTCTCTTACCAATGACTTGTTTTCCAAATCAGTGCAATGCACTTTTCTTGGGCCAGGCTGTCTGTCTCCACTTTGTGGGTCCAGGATCTTCCAAAGCTGCACACATGTGGCTTTTGTTCACGGCTGTTCCAGTGTGGAGCTCTGCATTGCTTAATTGTGAATGACCAGATCAGTCAAAGGGAAAAGTTTCTATTGCCTAATCGGATTCCTGAGCCAGTGGTTCCCTCACCAACATCCAGAACTTGATGCAATTTGTATTTTTTTTTTTTTTTCCCCTACAGGAAAAAAAAACTGGGGGCTGGAGGGATGAGGAGGCAGAGGGCAAGAAGGGAGTTAGTGGGATGCAGCCCTGCATCTTCTTAGAGCATTAGCCCCTGCGCTGCAGGAGGAACTGCAGGGAGTCATTTCGGCACCGCAGTGTGCAACTGCAATAATTTTGCTTCATTTACTCAGATCTACTTATTTCACCTCTTGGTCCCTGCACTATGAACAGACTATCTGGATGAAACCTGTGCGTGTTTGAACGAGGTGTTGCACCTATGCGTTCCTGAAATCGCGGTGAACGCTTTATCTAGAAGTTGACTTTTAAGCGTCTGTGCTAATTGTGTCACGCTGTCATTCAGTTAGGGAAAGTGCTGGGGACAGAGGAAATTAAAGCAGCGATGAAATTATGTAAAAGAGCATTTTGCCCTTAACCTACCGGAGGGCAAAACCAAAATGGAAACCATCGTCGGTTGTTTATAAACACATAGCTACAAAGCTCGCTGCATGTTTTCAGTTGTAAGGATGTCCTGTTTTCTGTGAGCATGGTAACTCCATGCTGAAGGGCCTGAAAGGTTCCCCGGAGCTATCATATCTGCCCGCCTAATTCCTTTCACTTCTGTTTATGCGATGAATAAACACTACTCTGGCAGGAGACCTGGGCCGTCAAATGGAAACGCGTGTGCCGGGGGGAGGAGGGGGCCCGCCGGAGCCGCAGTAGCTCGGAAGATTTTCGGCTCCTTCGGCCGCCGCCGATGAGGGCAGGG